>NC_057419.1:124506832-124825317 GCF_019320065.1 Cervus canadensis | reverse complement strand
CAGTTCTAATGAGATGGATGAAACTGGAGCCCATTATACAGAGTGAAGTAAGCCAGAAAGATAAAGAACATTACAGCATACTAACACATATATATGGAATTTAGAAAGATGGTAACGATAACCCTATATGAAAAACAGAAAAAGAGACACAGAAGTACAGAACAGACTTCTGGACTCTGTGGGAGAAGGTGAGGGTGGGATTTTTCGAAAGAACAGCATGTATATTATCTATGGTGAAACAGGTCACCAGCCCAGGTGGGATGCATGAGACAAGTGCTCGAACCTGGTGCACTGGGAAGACCCAGAGGAATCGGGTGGAGAGGGAGGGGGGAGGGGGGATCGGGATGGGGAATACATGTAACTCCATGGCTGATTCATGTCAATGTATGACAAAACCCACTGAAAAAATAAATAAATATATTTAAAAAAAAAAAAAAAGCAGAAAAAGTATCATTTATTTGTCCAAGATAGAAAATATAATTCTGTAGCTATGGTGGAAAGTGAATTTTTCCCAGGAAAAGATTTAATTCCAATATAATAAACTTAAAATTTGTTTTCAAAAAAAAGAAATAATGAGTGAATTTGGTAAAGTTGCAATATAAAAAAATCAATACACAAAAAATCTATTGCATTTCTATACACTAACAATAAACTACCAGAAAGAGAGATTAAAACAATTCCATTTACAATTGCACCAAAAGAATAAAATACTGAGGAAAAAACAGAGGCAGTGAAAAACTTGTATACCAAAAACTATAAGATGTCGATGAAACAAATTGAGGAAGACAAAAATAAATGGACAGATATTTTATGCTTATGTGTTGGGAGAACTCCTATTGTGAAAATGTCCATACCACTCAAAGCAATCAACATATTCAATGCAAGCCCTATCAAAATTCTAGTGGCATTTTTCACAGAATCCTAAAATTCATATGAAACACTAAGACTTCAAACAGCAAAATCTATCTTGAGAAAGAAAAATAAAACTGGAGGTATTGAATTCAAACTATATTACAAAGCTACAGTAATCAAAACAGTATGGTACTGGCATAAAAATAGGATGTAGAACAATGGAATAGAACAGAAAGCCCAGAAATTATCTATCTATCTATCTATCTATCTATCTATCTATATGTCTATATATATATATTCAATTAATTTATAGTGAATGAGGTAAGGATATGAGAAATGTCTCTTCAATAAAGGGCTTTAGGAAAACTGGACAGCCACATACAGAAGAATGAAACTAGACTACTACTTTACATAATATACAAACATTAACTCAAAATAAATTAAATATTTGAATGTAAGACTTGAAACCATGAAATTCCTGGAAGGAAACATGAGTGGTAACTCCTTAAAATTGGTCTTAACCATTTTTTAAAATCTGACTCCAAAAACAAAGGCAACTCCCTGCCCCCCCCACCCCCATCAAACTAAATAAACTTCTGAAGAGCAAAAGTAGTCTTCAACAAGATGAAAGGGTGAACATCTGAATGGGGGAAAATATTTGCAAATCACATATCTTAAGGAGTTATATCTATGATATGTAAAGAACTCATACAACTCAATAGCAAAAAAAAAGAGATAATCTGATTAATAAATGAGCTGAAGAACTGAATAGATAAATTTCCAAAGAAGACATGGCCAACAAGTATATGAAAAGATGTTCAATGTTATTGATCATCAGGGAAATGCAAATCAAAACAATAACCATACCATCTCACACCTGTTATAATGGCTATTATTGAAAATATAAACAAATAACAAGTGTTGGTGAGGATGTGGAAAAAAGGAAATTCTTGCACACTTTTGGTGGGAAAGTAAGTTGATTCAACCACTATGAAAAACAGCATAGAGGCTCCTCAAAAAATTAAAAATTAAATTAAATGAAAAATAGAACTACCATGTAATATAGTAATATAGCAATTTCACTTTCACTTTTGGGTATTTACCCCAAAAATGTACACACTAATATGAATATGCAACCCCATGTTCACTGAAGCATTATTTACAATAGCCAAGATATGGAAATAGCCTAAGTATCTATCCATGTAATAATGGCTTAAGAAAATGTAATATCTATCTATGTATCTATTTATCTATCTAGCACCCACACAATGCAAACAGTATAGAATCTGTAAGATTAATCTAGGGATGTCACTAAAGCAAGCAGCAATGAGAAGAAAACAGTAACAATAAAAGACACTGGAAAGCAAGGTTACTAATTCCAAAATTGCTACAATATGCTATTTAAAATGTCCAGTTTTCAACAAGAAAATACACAATAACAAGGAAAATGGAAGCTCTGGTCTATAAGCAGGAATAAAAGCAGTCAAATTCTTGTATCCAGGAGGGAGTTCAGTTGTTAGAGTTATTGGACAAAGTGTTTAAATCAGCTATAAAAATATATTTAAAGAAGTAGACTATATTTAAAATAACTGAAGGAAACTATGATGAAAATATCTCACCAAATATATAAAATCAATAGAGGGGTATAAATTAATGTTTAAAACAAAACCAAAAACAAATAGAAATTCTTGAGTTGAAAAGTGTAATAACTAAAATTATGAATTCATTGGGTGGATTTAACAATAGATTTTAGCTGTAAGAAGAAAGAATCAATAGACTTGAAGATTGGTCAAAAGAGATTATCCTGTCTGACGAACAGAAACAAAAAATAAGAAAAATTAACAGAGCCTGTGGAATACCATCAAATGTATGTACAATGGGAGTCTTAGAAGGAGAGGAGAAAAAGAAAAAAATTTTGAAGAAATAACAGCTGAAAAACTCTCAGATTTGATGTAAAACATTGGGCTCCAAAATCACTGCAGATGGTGACTGCAGCCATGAAATTAAAAGACGCTTGCTCCTTGGAAGAAAAGCTGTGGTCGACCTAGATAGCATATTAAAAAAGAGAGACATTGCTTTGCCAACAATTATCCATCTAGTCAAAGATATGATTTTTCTAGTAGTCATGTATGGATGTGAGAGTTGGACCATAAAGAAAGCTGAGCACTGAAGAATTGATGCTTTTGAACTGTGGTGTTGCAGAAGACTGTTGAGAGTCCCTTGAACTGCAAGGAGATTGAACCAGTCCATCCTAAAGGAAATAAATCCTGAATATTCATTGGAAGGACTGATGCTGAAACTGAAACATTGATACTTCGGCCACCTGGTGCAAAGAACTGACTCACTGGAAAAGATCCTGATGCTGGGAAAGACTGAAGGCAGGAGAAGGGGACAACAGAGCATGAGATGGTTGGATGGTATCACCGGCTGGATGGACATGAGTTTGAGCAAGTTCTGGGAGTTGGTGATGGACAGGGAAGCCTGGTGTGCTGCATTTCATGAGGTCGCGAAGTCGGACATGACTAAGCGACTGAACTGAACTGAAGTGATTAATTTACACATCTAAGAAGTTCAAGGAATTAGGATAAAGTTAAAGACATATAGATACTTCATGTGGGTGCATCCATGCATGCACAGTCACTTCAGTTGTGTGTGACTCTTTGGGACACTATGGAACATAGCCCACCAGGCTCCTCAGTCCACGTGATTGTCCAGGCAAGAATACTGGAGTGGGTTGCCATGTCCTCCTCCAGGTGATCTTCCAGATCCAGGGATCGAACCCACATCTCTTGTGGCTCCTGCAATGTAGGTGGGTTCTTTATAGCTGAGCCACCAGGAAAGCATGATAACTACCATATAATCTAGTAATTCTACTTCTGAGAATTTTTCCAAAGGAAATGGAAACACTATCTTGAAAAGATACATGCACCCCATGTTCACTGTGGCATTATTTACAATAGCTAAGACATGTGTGTGTTAGTTGATCAGTCATGTTCAACTCTTTGTGACCCCATGGACTGTAGTCCACCAGGCTTCTCTGTCTACGGGATTCTCCAGGCAAGAATATTGAAGTGGGTTGCCGTTTCCTTCTCCAAGCTAAGACATGGAAGCAATTTAAATGTCAATTATGGATGAATGGGTAAAGAAAATGTGGTACACACACACACACACACACACACACACACACACACATACATATATACACACAAACTTATACATAGAATGGAATACTATTCAGCCATAAAGAGGAAATCTTAGCATTCATAACCACATCGATAGACCTTGAGGGCATTATGTTAAATGAAATAAGTCAGAGAAAGACAAATATTATATGATCTCACTTATAATGTGGAACCCAAATGAAAAATAAAAATTCCAAAATTTTAGATATGGAGAACAGATTGGTAGTTACTAGCAGTGGGAAGGGGGAGAATGCCAGAATGGGTGAAGAAGATAAAAAGATACAAAATTTCAGATATGAAATAAATAAATCTCGGGGGTGTAACATACACCATAGGAATTATAGTTAATAACATTATATTATATATTTGAAAGTTGCTAAGAAAATAGATCTTAAAAATTCTCATCAAAAGAAAAAAAACTGTGTGGTGATGAATGCCAACTGGACTTACTGTGGTGATTATTTCACAATATATATAAATATTGAATCAATATGCTGTCTACTGGAAATTAATATAATGTTTGTAACAATTATATCTCAATAAAATCAATGTATCAATAATACATCATTTAATAGAGTTTTTTTGAAAAACCACATGACTATGTCACTTGATTCAGAAAAGTAACTTGACAAAAATGAATACCCTTACATTATAAAAACTCCTAAGAAACTAGGAATAAAAGAAAAATTCCTCAATATGATCACTATGAACAAAGCTAGTAGAGGTGATGGAATTCCAGTTGAACTATTTCAAATCTTGAAATATGATGCTGTGAAAGTGCTGCACTAAATGTGTCAGCAAATTTGGAAAACTCAGCAGTGGCCACAGGACTGGAAATGGTCAGTTTTCATTCCAGTCCCAAAGAAAGGCAATGCCAAAGAATGCTCAAACTACCACACAATTGTACTCATCTCACAGACTAGCAAAGTAATGCTCAAAATTCTCCAAGCCAGGCTTCAGCAATATGTGAACTGTGAAATTCCAGGTGTTCAAGCTGGTTTTAGAAAAGGTAGAAGAACCGGAGATCAAATTGCCAACATCCACTGGATCATCGAAAATGGAAGAGAGTTCCAGAAAAACATCTATTTCTGCTTTATTGACTATGCCAAAGCCTTTGACTGTGTGGATCACAACAAACTGTGGAAAATTCTGAAAGAGATGGGAATACCAGACCACCTGACCTGCCTCTTGAGAAACCTGTATGCAGGTCAGGAAGCAACAGTTAGAATCGGACATGGAACAACAGACTGATTCTAAATAGGAAAGGGAGTACGTCAAGGCTGTATATTGTCACCCTGCTTATTTAACTTATATGCAGAGTACATCATGAGGAACGCTGGGCTGGATGAAGCACAAGCTGGAATCAAGATTGCCTGGAGAAATATCAAAAACCTCAGATATACAGATGACACCACCCTTATGGCAGAAAGTGAAGAAGAACTAAAGAACCTCTTGATGAAAGTGAAAGAGAGAGAGTGAAAAAGTTGGGTTAAAGCTCAACATTCAGAAAACTAAGTTCATGGCATCCGGTCCCATCACTTCATGGCAAATAGCTGGGGAAACAGTGGCTGACTTTATTTTGGGGGACTCCAAAATCACTGCAGATGGTGATTGCAGCCGTGAAATTAAAAGATGCTTGCTCCTTGGAAGGAAAGTTATGACCAACCTAGACAGAATATTAAAAAGCAGAGACTTTACTTTGTCAACAAAGTTCTGTCTAGTCAAGTCTATGGTTTTTCCAGCGGTCATGTATGGATGTGAGAGTTGGACAATGAAGAGGGCTGAGCACGGAAGAACTGATGCTTTTGAAGTGTGGTGTTGGAAAAGACTCCTGAGAGTCCCTTGGACTGCAAGGAGATCCAACCTTGGGAGATCCATCATAAGGGAAATCGGTCCTGGGTGTTCATTGAAAGGACTGATGTTGAAGCTGAAACTCCAACACTTTGGCCACCTGATGTGAAGAGCTGACTCATTGGAAAAGACCCTAATGCTGGGAGGGATTGGGGGCAGGAGGAGAAGGGGATGACGGAGGATGAGATGGTTGGATGGCATCACTGACTCAATCAACATGGGTTTGGTTGGACTCAGGAAGATGGTGATGGACAGGGAGGCCTGTCGTGCTGCGGTTCATGGGGTTGCAAAGAGTTGAACACGACTGAGAGACTGAACTGAACTAATTCATGAAAACCTCATGGTTAATTACATAATCAATGGTAAAAGACTGAAAGATCCCCCACAAGTCAAGGAATAAGACAAAATGGCTGCTTTCACTGCTGCTCTTCAACAATTAAGGTAAGTTCTAGCCAGAGATACTTCATAGTCAAATTCAAAAGAAAAAGTGTAAATTCTAAATATAGCTATAAATAAATGATTAAAGGTTTTCAAGATGACCCAGGAAAGACTAACAGCTGGCTTCTCATTGGAAATTAACAAGTCCAGAACGCATTGTGATGACATATTCAAAGTGCTGACAGAAAAAAGACTGTCAACCAAGAATTCTATACCCAGTAAAACTATCCTTCAAATACAAAGGAAAAATACATTTCTAGATAAACAAAATTTAAATTTATCATCAACAAACTTGACCTACAAATTCTACTTGAGTGAATCCTCCAGCTGAATTTAAAGGCTAGATGGTAATTTGAATTCATATGAATTGAAACACTTTAATACTAAATGAAAGACATGAAAGATATACAAAAGACAACTACATAAAGCAATAATAACAAAGCAATTTTGATGTGTTTTTAACGTATATGATGCAATATGCATGATAATAGCACAAAGAAGTGGGGAGGAATGGAGATATATTGGAGCAAATTTTCTCTGTACTATTGAAATTTAATATTAATCTTAACAAGGTTCAATTCAGTTCAGTTGCTCAGTTCAGTTCAGTTCAGTTGCTCAGTCATGTCTGACTCTTTGTGACCTCATGAACTGCAGCACACCAGGCCTCCTTGTCCATCATCAACTCCTGGAGTCCACCCAAACCCATGTCCACTGAGTCGGTGATGCCATCCAACCATCTCATCCTCTGTCGTCCCCTTCTCCTCCTGCCCTCAATCCCTCCCAGCATCAGGGTCTCTTCCAATGAGTCAGCTCTTTGCATCAGGTGGCCAAAGTGTTGGAGTTTCAGTTTCAACATCAGTCCTTCCAATGAACACCCAGGACCGATTTCCCTTAGGATGGATCTCCCAAGGTTGGATCTCCTTGCAGTCCAAGGGACTCTCAGGAGTCTTTTCCAACACCACACTTCAAAAGCATCAATTCTTCAGCACTCAGCTTTCTTTATAGTCCAACTCTCACATCCTGACATGACCAGTGGAAAAACCACTGAGCAGTTCAGTTGCTCAGTCGTTTCCAAAATTTGCACCCCCATAGAATGCAGCACTCAAGGCTTTACTGTCCTTCACCATCTCCCAGAGTTTGCTCATGTCCATTGAGGTGGTGATGCCATCAGACCATCTCAGCCTCTGTCGTCCCATTCTCCTCCTGCCCTCAATCTTTCCCAGCATCACGGTCTTTTCTAATGAGTCAGCTCTTTTGCATCAGGTGGCCAAAGTATTGGAGCTTCAGCTTCAGCATCTGTCCTTCCAATGAATATTCAGGATTGATTTATTTTAGGATGGACTGGATTGATCTTCTTGCTCCCCAAGGGACTCTCAAGAGTCTTCTCAAGCACCACAGTTTGAAGGCATCAATTCTTCAGCACTCAGCCTTTTTTATTGTCCAGAACTCACATCTGTATATAGATAACAGAAAACCATAGCTTTGACTATATGGACATTTTCAGCAATGTAATATCTCTGCTTTTTAATACACTGTATAGGTTTGTCATAGCTTTTCTTCCAAGTAACAAATGTCTTCTAATTTCATGGCTACAGTCACCATCCACAGTGATTTGGGAGTCCACAAAAATAAAGTCTGTCACTGTTTCCCCATCCATTTGCCATGAAGTGATGGGACCAGATGCCATGATCTTTGTTTTTTGAATGTTGAGTTTTAAGCCAACTTTTTCACTCTCCTCTTTCACCTTCATCAAGAGGTTCTTTAATTCCTCTTTGATTTCTTCCATAAAGGTGGTATTATCTCCATATCTGAGGTTATTGATATTTCTCTTCACAATCTTGATTCCAGCTTGTGCTTGATTCAGCCCAGCATTTTGTATGATGTATTCTGCATGTAAGTTAAATAAGTAGGGTAACAATACACAGCCTTGACATATTCCTTTCCCAATTTGGGACCAGTCCATTGTTTCATGTCCAGTTCTCACTGTTGCTTCTTGACATACATACAGATTTCTCTGGAGGCAGGTCAGGTAGTCTGGTATTCCCATCTCTTTCAGAATTTTCCACAATTTGTTTTGATCTACAGAGTCAAAGGCTTTAGTGTAATCAATGATGCAGAAGTAGATTTTTTTTTAAATTCTCTTGCTTTTTCAGTGATCCAGCAGATGTTGACAATTTGATCTCTGGTTCTTCTGCTAATCCAGCTTGTACATCTGGAAGTTCTCAGTTCACATACTGTTGAAGCCTAGCTTGAAGGTTTTTCAGCGTTACTTTGCTAGCATTTGAAATGAGTGCCATTGTGAGGTAGTTTGAACATTCTTTGGCATTGCCCTTCTTTGGGGTTGGAATGAAAACTGACCTTCTCTAGTCCTGTGGCCACTGCTGAATTTTCCAAATTTGTTGGCATATTGAGTGCAGCACTTTAACAGCATCATCTTTTAGAATTTCAAACAGCTCAAATGGATCTCCATCACCTCCACTAGCTTTGTTTGTAATGATGCTTCCTGAGGCCCACTTGACTTCACACTCCAGGATGTCTGTGTCTAGGTGAGTGATCACACCACTGTGATTAGCTGGGTCATTCAGATCTTTTTTGTATAATTCTACTATGCATTCTTGCCATCTGTTCTTAATCTCTCCACCTCTGTTGGGTCCACACTGTTTCTGTCCTTTATTGTGTCTATATTTGCATGAAATTTTCCCTTGGTGTCTTTATTTATCTTATAGAGATCTCTAGTCTTTCCCATTCCATTGTTTTCCTCAATTGCTTTAAGCTAAAATGCATATTATAGACAGTGACTGCTACTTTGTATAGGACATCTTTTTGAGGTGATGAAAATATTCTGGAATAGATAATTATGAATGCCCAATTTTGTGAATATACTAAAAAGTACTGAATTGTATACCTTCAAAGGATGGATTTTATGTCATATGAATGACATCTCAATTTTTTTTAGAGGAATGAAAATAAAAATATACAAGTTACAAGACCTATAACAACCACTAAGAAAATTCAAAAAACATAGTAGAAAAATTCAACAAAGTAATTTAAATGATACAATAGAAAATATCTATCATTTCCATTTAGTTGACAAAGGTAAAAAATAATTAAGAATCTTTTGTGAGTAGCAGTAGTTGGTCTTTCAAAATCCAGAAGAATATTGTTATAGTGTTAAGAAATTGAGCAGAAAAATAATGACTTGCATTTTTTTCCCCAAGCACATCATTCCTTATGTGGTGTATGTGAAGGTGTTGGTTTCCTCTTTAAGGAAAAGTTATGACCAACCTAGACAGCATATTAAAAAGCAGGGACATTACTTTGCCAAAAAAGGTCCATCCAGTCAAGGGTATGGTTTTTCCAGTGGTCATGTATGGATGTAAGAGTTGGACTATAAAGAAAACTGAGTGCTGAAGAATTGATGCTTTTGAAGTGTGGTGTTGGAGAAGACTCTTGAGAGTCCCTTGGACTGCAAGGAGATCCAACCAGTCCATCCTAAAGGAGATCAGTCCTGGGTGTTCATTGGAAGGACTGATGTTGAAGCTGAAACTCCAATACTTTGGCCACCAGATGCAAAGAGCTGACTCATTTGAAAAGAGCCTGATGCTGGGAAAGATTGAGGGCAGGAGGAAAAGGGGACGACAGAGGATGAGATGGTTGGATGGCATCACCGACTCAATGGACATGGGTTTGGGTGGACTCCGGGAGTTCGTGATGAACAGGGAGGCCTGGCGTGTTGCAGTTCATGGGGTTGCATAGAGTCAGATACGACTGAGTGACTTATCTGAACTGATCATGTAGGGCTACAGGTATCATATTTTTACTCATTTTTTGTTTGTTTCACAGTAAACAAACAAAAAAAAAAGTAGGTTAGTTCTTAATAATATTGTCACAGTATTTCATGTGAGAATTAAATACAGTCAGATTCTGTCACTATATTGCCCCTCTTTTATTCATTACATAACTTATGCTTATTATATAACTAATTTAGTTAGAGTTCACTAATTATGTGTAAAATAATATTGTGACTAACCTAAAATCAAACTTTTAGGTGAATAAACCACCATAAAAGTTAATTGAGTAATTTATTATTGTTTTGCATGCTAAAAATTATTTATGAAATACTGGTCTTCAAAAAGTCCCTTGGATTTTTTAATGAAATAAATTTTGGCTAAGAAGGTCCGTCTAGTCAAGGAGATGGTTTTTCCAGTGGTCATTTATGGATGTGAGAGTTGGACTGTGAAGAAAGCTGAGCACCGAAGAATTGATGCTTTTGAAGTGTGGTATTGGAGAAGAATGTTGAGAGTCCCTTGGACCGCAAGGAGATCCAACCAGTCCATCCTAAAGGAGATCTGTCCTGAATATTCATTGGAAGGACTGATGCTAAAGCTGAAACTCCAATACTTTGGCCACCTGATGTGAAGAGCTGACTCATTTGAAAAGAGCCTGATGCTGGAAAAGATTGAGTGCAGGAGAAGAAGGGGACGACAGAGGATGAGATGGTTGGATGGCATCACCGACTCAGTGGACATGGGTTTGGGTGGACTCTGGGAGTTGATGATGGACAGGGAGGCTTGGTGTGCTGAGGTTCACAGGGTCACAAAGAGTCAGACACACCTGAGTGACTGAACTGAACTGAAGTGGTCCTTTAATTTTCCTATTATAATTAAATGATAAGAAGCTTACCTTTACTTCATTATAATTAAACAGAAGATTTACATTATATTTTATATAAGCCAAGAAAATGTTTCCAGAACTTTCGTTTTGGTAGATGTGAAAATACATAGTTTATATTTTCATATGCACCATATATTTAAATTTATATAGAAGCTTGATTTAAGATAATA
Organism: Cervus canadensis; assembly: GCF_019320065.1. Lineage (NCBI taxonomy): Eukaryota > Metazoa > Chordata > Mammalia > Artiodactyla > Cervidae > Cervus > Cervus canadensis. The sequence continues at coordinate 124,814,150 of NC_057419.1, read as the reverse complement.
CTAAAAATTTGATATTAAAATCATATAGAGGCTTGCAGTTTATTAAATAATTTTACTTTCAGTCTTTAATAGTCCATTGATTTTCACAAATACCTTTAAAGTATATGCTAAGTGAGGTAATGAATGTTAAAATATTTAGCATGGTAGATATACAATAAAAACTAATTATTCATACAGGAAAATCTAATTCTTAGAGATATCTATTGATTTTCCCAGGGTCATTTCCCTGGTGGCTGAGATGGTAAAGAATCTTTCTGCAATGCAGGAAACCCAGGTTCAATCCCTGAGTTGGGAAGATCCCCTTGAAAAAGAAATGGCAACCTACTCCAGTATTCTGGCCTGGAGAATTCACGGACAGAGGAGCCTCCAGGCTACAGTCTATGGGGCCGCAAAGAGTCCAATATGACTGAGCGACTAACACTTGCACAAGATTCATATGGCATTATTTGAGTCATTCGATCAAAATGATATAGCTAAAGCACAGTATTTCTTAGCTAGAATTGGAGTTAAGGACATAAAACTATCAAAATTAATATATATATATATGATTAACTTATATTCATGCTCAGCTTTTATATGTATTTTTTATTAAATAATTTCCATAACAAGCAAAACTATAATTCAAATTTTTGAAATCATTTAGTTTTTACTCCAGTTTCCCTCTTAGAGAACACACAGTTTGATTACAGTGGTTTATATGCCACCCACTGGTGAAATTCATGTATGTACAGAGATTATAATCCTAGGTTTTTGAAAAATTGAAAATTAGAAACTTCACTCTCTCCCATCACAAAAAAACTTCAAAGAACTTAAGGAATTTACTTTTCATTATATATCTGTTCTCTATTTTGCATATATTTTCCATTTGAAATTGAATACATGAAAGTTAGCTTCATCTATTAGCCTAATAGTACATATTTAGTTTCCTTTGCTATACCTGTTCCTAAAATAGGAAATCCAGAAAAGTCCTTTCTGCCTACAAATACAAAGATTTTAAGCTGAGAATGTATGAGATGGGGTTAAAGTAAAATTGAGAAATGAATAAGTGCCTAATGAATATTAAATACCTTTCCTTTTGTTCTCTTTCAAGTTTTTTGCCACATAATTTTGAGAAGAAATTCCATGTGTGTGTATTAGCAGATAAAGGGCTCCAAAATGAACTTGATCTAGAATAAGGAATATTTTTTTCTCTACAGAAGATGTCCTGACCTAGTTATCTCATGTGTACCTAATTCAGAATGCTTCCTTTCCTGCTTCATTCTGAATGGAGTTAAAATCCACAATAGCTTTGATCTCATAGTTACATAGATCTTGCAATGGTTTGGGTTCATTTGAAATTGTATACACTTCCACAAAGACCCTGAAATATCTCTTGCCATGTAATTGAAGAATAAAAATAGAGATATATAGGCTGGTAATTAAAATTCTCCTTCCACTTCCTATTTTATTAAATATTTCTCAGTAAGAAGATTCACACTGAAAAAAGAAACTTATTTAACCTTGACTGTCTTGGTGATATTCTTACTTAAAAAAAAAATGATGGCATCAAGTCATGGAAAAACAATTTATGAAGTGTATTTTTGGAATTTAGTGTTATGTGGTTAGCTTGCCTTTGCTATATTTTGAGTGCAGAATAATTAGAGTGCAAAGATTTTAGATTTCTGTTATCTTGGAATATGAAACAAATTTCAGCACTTGCAGAGTATAGAAATTTAACTGAGGAGGAAAAGAAATAAGTTAATTTTAATTAGTCCAAGAACCTAGATACTACACAGTTCAAGCACTGTGTTAGGAATACAGAGATATAAATGAGAATGACTCAGATTCATTGTTGTAAGATATTCTGTTTAGCATATGAAAGACAGCATTCAAGATTGAATTACTGTCCTTTCAGATAAAGTCTAAGTAGGCTATTCTTATCCTTCTCATAATGTTTAAGAGTGAGGGTTTTGGATATTCAGTCCATTCATTCTAAGCAAATTTTCTTTCCTGTTCACTTAGATGGTAACAAGAGATAAAATGTCTTCTGAGTTGTTTAATATATAATTAATGAGTAGGTTTTTCATCCAAGGTCTCTTAAAAACACATGTGAAATGTAACCCTGTTGTATGAAATAGTGATTCTTTTCATCTCCCTATCATTCACAACAGAGCTTCCCTGGTGGCTCAGCAGTAAAGAATCTGCCTGCAATGCGGGAGACCTGGGTTCAATCACTGGGTTAGGAAGATCCCTTGGAGGAGGGCATGACAACCACTCCAGTACTCTTACCTGGAGAATCCCATGGACAAAGGAGCCTGGCAGGCTACAGTCCATAGGGTGAAACAGAGTTGGACATGACTGAAAACAACCAAACAACAAACAGCAACAATAATCATTCACAAAGGCACTGTCTTTCTACTTCTGTAATGACAATTTTAGACTCCAAATAACTTATTCAAAGTGACATCTGTAGAAATTTAAGTATACAATCTGAAAACATAGAAGACAACATAGAAAACACCTAGTGCAACTTCCTACTCAAAACAGAAATTCCTTATATAACCTCCAGTAATGTGGTGGTTCCTCTCTTTGAAAGATAGAGCTATTTGCCGATAAATAACATTTTAATGAACCCTAATCTGCTTCTTTCTATATCTTTTATCATTTATTTTGGTTTCACCTTTTGGAACCATGAAAATCCTTCAACTATTTGGAGATATATTATGCCCCACCCCCACACCCCCTTAATTCTATGTTCTAGTCTCATGGCAACAAAGGCATTGAAACCTGGGTCTTTAAACTCTGTGTCACGCCAGTCAGGATGGCTGCTATCCAAAAGTCTACAAGCAATAAATGCTGGAGAGGGTGTGGAGAAAAGGGAACCCTCTTACATTCTTGGTGGGAATGCAAACTAGTACAGCCACTATGGAAAACAGTGTGGAGATTTCTTAAAAAACTGGAAATAGAACTGCCATATGACCCAGCAATCCCACTTCTGGGCATACACACTGAGGAAACCAGATCTGAAAGAGACACGTGCACCCCAATGTTCATCGCAGCACTGTTTATAATAGCCAGGACATGGAAGCAACCTAGATGCCCATCAGCAGATGAATGGATAAGGAAGCTGTGGTACATATACACAATGGAATATTACTCAGCCATTAAAAAGAATACATTTAAATCAGTTCTAATGAGATGGATGAAACTGGAGCCCATTATACAGAGTGAAGTAAGCCAGAAAGGTAAAGAACATTACAGCATACTAACACATATATATAGAATTTAGAAAGATGTTAATGATAACCCTATACGCAAAACAGAAAAAGACACAGATGTACAGAACAGACTTTTGGACTCTGTGGGAGAAGGCGAGGGTGGGCTGTTTCGAGAGAACAGCATGTATATTATCTATAGGGAAACAGATCACCAGCCCAGGCTGGATGCATGAGACAAGTGCTCGGGCCTGGTGCACTGGGAAGACCCAGAGGAATCGGGTGGAGAGGGAAGTGGGAGGGGGGGATCGGGATGGGGAACACAGGTATATCCATGGCCAATTCATGTCAATGTATGACAAAACCCACTGCAATGTTGTGAAGTAATTAGCCTCCAACTAATAAAAATAAATGAAAAAAAAAAAAAGATGGGAAAAACCCACAGGGGAAAAAAATAAATAAATAAACTCTGTGTCAGAAGGAGATATTAATAGAGTCGAAATAAAATGTACTGACAATAAATTATTTTGAGCAAAACTATGGATCTAAAAGAGTATCTATTACCCAAGATATTGTATAGTACTGGTATGTGTAAAAAGAACTGTGAACTATTATCATCATTGCAGAGATTGGAGAAATTACTGCTGGCTATAAAAAAGATTGTTTTCTTAGTTGTAGAACTCTATATCTCTAAAGCTTTATCAAGATAGGAAGCAAGAATCAGCATTTGTTTTTTCAGGCAGATATACCAAGTTTTACATTTCCAGGGATGAGTGGCAAAAATATCAGTCTGAGTAGCAGGGGCAGGTGCATGTGTGCATATGTGCTTAGTTGTGTTCAACTCTTTGTGACCCCATAGACTGTAGCCCACCAGGCTCCTCTGTCCATGGGATTTTCCAGGCAAGAACACTGGAGTAGGTTGCTATTTCCAACTCCAGGGATGGAATCCATGTCTTGTGGGTATCCTGCATTGGCAGGCAGATTCTTTACCACTGAGCCACATGGGGAGTCCCAGAATGGGGCCACTAATGTCATTGATCTAAGTAAGAATGAATATGATGAGCCTTTCATGGTCCTAAAATCAGATAAATTGTGTATTTTCATTTTCCTTATCTGTAAAGTGGGGAAAATGTAAAATTCTACCTACATGTTGGTGTGGGAATTAAACAAGGTAATAGACACAGAATTAGTGCTGAAGGGCATCAGAGCACACCACTCCCAAACATACATTTTTGGCATAAGGATTATTTTGAGCTGAGGCAAATGAGAAATAGCCAATACAGGTAAAGCTCTTCACCCTCCCCTTTCTGCTTAAAGGCAGGGTATAAATTTCCCTTCGTAAAGGTGTTTGCCTCCCAATCTATATCAGGAAGAGGAGGATGACTCAGTCTCTGAAGACACACAAGTATCCCCTCAGATTACACAAGATTGAGGCTTCATAACAAACCTTTTTAACATAACCCTTATCTTCCATTAGTTTCCCACATATGGTTACCATTCCACATTTACCACACTTAGAAGCCTAAACTGCTTTTCCTTTGACTTGTCACTTCTCCATAATTTATTGCTCTTTGTTAAAATGATATTTACAGCCCTAGGTTTAACTGCTTCTTTGGGTTTTCACTTATTTTCTATTAAGAACTCAGTATGCATAAGTAATAAACCCTTTTCTCCTTTTAAACTGTCTTTTTTTCTGTTAACTGTCTCCTGTTAACTGTCTCCTGTTAAACTATCCTTTGCCAATTTAATTTGCAGGACCCCAGACAAGATTTCCTTCCTATACAGTGCTCAATTAAAGTTAGCTATATAGTTATTGTTGTCATTATCTCTAGCATCATTATTGAACCAAGTTAAAAGGCTCTTGGATTACAAACACTGGCTTAGGGTAAAGAGTCTTGGAAATAAGGGCCGAAAATTTAACTTTCTAGGAATTGACACATTATAAGATGATAAAAAAAAAAGAAAAAATACCTCCGAAAGTTTCCATGAAAAAATGAGATTTTCCAAAGTCAAAAAATACCTATACCAGGAATTATGTTTGAGATTAGCCAAATAGAAGTAAAAGATAAAGTGAAGTGAATCTTTTGAACATCAGAAATGGACTCTCCACCAGGAAACCCAAACCCAACTTGAGAAGATAGACAAGAGTTTCCTCTTAATGTTGAAAATGTAGGGGGCTTTTTCTCGAGTTGACAATAGAACACTGGGAGTACTTAAACTCTTGGTGCTTTGATTTTCCTACCTGTTAAATGTGGATAGTAAATGCATAGCACTTAGAATAGGGCTCATCACTGGGTGAGCACTCAGTGCTGCCTATCTGCCTGTAGTGAAATGACCTTTGGAAGTAGAACTGGAATGTTAAGTAAGATTACATTATGGATTTGTTGGAGAATTAAAGATGTAATTAATCTGCAAAAGTTGTTCTAAGGAGGAAAAAAAAGAAAGTACAAAGAATTATATCAAAGTATAAAGAATAACAACCAGGGCCTCTAGATCGTGTTCTTTAATGTGTGTCACTGTAATTTTCTATAAATACACAGAGTGCCACTCTTTCCTTACACTTGTAATTGAAATGTACTTGGTAAAGAAAATTCTCCCCATCCCCAGGATAAATAGCTGTAGTGAAATGACTAAGTAGATTGGGAAAGGAAATATTGAGAGTAGACTTTTGTAAGTAAAGATTCACAGGTGTAAATGTGTGGGGCTGGGAAGTCCAAAGTATCTAACCTCATGAATTGATTTGCAGAAGGGAAACAAGCCTTCATTTATTCATTTAAAAATACCAGATATAGGGATAAGTGCTGGGCTACAAGACTGATAATGTCACTGCTTAGCCTTTCAGGAGGTATTTTATGTAGATGCCTGAGGACAGAAATTAAGGCCTCAGCAAATATACTTTAGACCAGCCCTATAGAATGTGTAAGTCCTGAGGAAACTACATTATGTAGAAAAGAAAAAAAAAAAGACTAGAGTTGTTTTAGGATTTTGTGAAGAGGGCAAGGACAAGCATTGCTTTTTCAATGTTTAGATAACAAAGCATGCTCCATATTTCTAATTTTCCCAAGGAACACTAAATAAAATGGAGACAGAAGCAAAGGCAGCATTGTCTTGAGTTATCTTGAGGGTTTGTATGTTTGGCTGTACCAGGTGATAGCACTCAAGACAGGTAAAGCAGCATTCTCATGGAAGGCACTGGTGATGAAATGGCAGAGCATCAGCAGAGACCACAATGCCTGGTGGGAGATTGTGGATTCCCAACAGACATGGCGGTACTCAGCAGATGCCCAGCATATGATGATGGATACTCAGTGGCAGGTGATGATGCCCAGTGAGGGATGGATGATGAGCAGATACAGTGAGTAGTGGCAAGTGAGGGTAAATACAAACATGCTTGATGAAAGCCCAGAACAGTTGCAGCAATAAATGATGCACATTGACTTTATTCATGATCACATGTGAGATAACTCCTAGGGACTTCTAGAGGTATTTGGAGGGAAGGTATGTATCTTTCTAGGAGATCCAAGTAACTTCATTAGCACATGGGGAAAACAAGCCAGTGAATTTAGGGTATTGATACCAAGGTTGTTTCTTTTGTGCCCACAAGCTCTGAGGCCTGTCACAAACTTAAATGCTTTCAGGGACCAGGCAAGTTTATAATCAGTGAGTCAGCAGCTAGGTGTAAGAAAATCAGAAGTGGGAGAAACACAGCAAAGTTGGAACTCATACACAATTGAATAAAAAATATTTAATTTATGAAGTTTAAAAATCATTGGTTAGATAAAAAACCAGGTATACAAATTTTGGAGATGTGTTATATATTTGAGAAGATTATCTTCTACTACTTGTTAACCAGTTCAAAGAAATCAGGAAGATTGTATTTATCACATGTTTACTTCCATTAACTATAGCTTTTCTAGAATGTTTAGGATAAAGACTTTTTCACTCAACATCTTTAGAGCTAAAGAACATACTTTAAAAATTATATTTTAATGTTATAAATACAATGCTGTGAATATTATAGTTGTATCAATACTGATAATATCTTAGCTTTAACTATTAACAAATATTAATTAGTGATAATGTTGACACTAATAATATATATTAATATATTTTATTGAGGGATTCCCTAATATTGGGCCAACATAGTGTTACTGGAATTAATTACAGTTGTTCATAGTATAATGTTTTTAATGTGGTATTGGATTCTGTTTGCCAATTGTTTATAAAGAATTTCTGTCTTAACTGTTAGTCTGTAATATTCTTTGTACTGTTTTTATTTGGTTTATATGTTAAACCTATGCATGCTTCATATAAGAATTAGAAGTTGCTTTTTTTTTTTTCTCAATGGTCTTAAACAATTTATGGAACATTACAACAACTACCTGGTCTGTGAAGGTTTTATAGAAATCCCTTGGGAAACTATCTGGATCTGATGATTTTTGTGTGTGATGCATGCATGCTTAAGTTGTTTCAGTCATGTCCAACTCTTTGTGATCCCATGGACTGTAGCCTGCCAGGCTCCTCTGTTCATGGGATTCTCCAGGCAAGAATACTGGAGTGGGTTGCCATTCCCTCCTCCAGGGGATCTTCCCAACCCAGGGATTGAACCCACATCTCTGGTGTCTCCTGCATTGGCAAGCGGGTTCTTTATCTCTAGTGCCACCTGGGAAGTCCACTTTAGGTCCTTAATAACTTTAATTCTTCTACTGAAATTGTTCTGTTGCTTTTTATATCTAATGAGGTCAATTTTGCTAACCTGATTTTCTCCAGGAAATTACCTGCTTTTTTTTTAATGATCTCACATGATTTGCGAATAACCTACAAAGTAATCTAATGATTTAAAAATGTATTTTGCTTCAATGGTTATTTTCCTTGTCATTTCTTATTTTGAATATTTATATTTCCTCCTTTTTCCTTAAGTTACCTAGTGTTTTTATTTTAAAAGTTGCTTTTTTAAAAAACAGGATTTTGATTTATGAATTAAGTATATTGTTTTTCTATTCTCTAATTAATTTCTACTTTTATCTTTAGTTATTTTCTTTGTGCTTTCTTTTGGGTTTGCAGTTTTTCTTTCAAGGTTGCTTTCTAGTAATTTAATTCATTTGTATACTTTCATTTTTACTTATAAATGTGATTAGATATGAATTTTCCTTTGATCACTGCTTTAAGTATATTCTATAGATTTTAATATGCAGTGTTTATGCTGTCAAATTTCTAAAGAAATTTGTAATTTCAATTTGCATTTGTCTTTTTAACCAACAGTTGTTTAGAATTTGTTATAACTCAAGATCAGATGGTCTTTAAACCTTTGTTGTTAATAGTTTCTAGTGTTAACTGTGTTTTTATCAGAAAGAATTTTTTTGTAATAGTTCTACTTTTCTAATATTTTCTTTGTGGCCTAATAGATAATTAATTTTTGTGAGCATTCCATGTGCACTTGTGAAGAAGGTGTACTTTCTATGGTAAGGATATAAAGTTTAACATACATCTGTAAGATCTACATGTCCATTTTTCTTGTTCTGAGTATGATATGTTAAAGTCCCCCATTAGTAGAATGTATCCATAAATGTGGACTTCCCTGGTGGCTTAGTGGTAAAGAATTGCCTGCAATGCAAGAGATGGGGGTTGGATCCCTGGATGGGAAAGATCCCTTGGAGAAGCAAATGCCAACCCATTCCAGTATTCTTGCCTGAGAAATTCCATGGACAGAGGAGCCTGGTGGGCTATAGTCCATGGGGTTGCAAAAGAGTTGGACATGACTTAGCTACTAAACAACAACAATCCACAGAGGTATTCTTCCATTTTCTTTAGTTTTTGCTTTAAAAAATAGCATTGCTGTATTATTAGGGTCATAGATATTCCTAACCACTAAATATTAGTTGTTAATTGCAGCTTTTGATCATAAATAAGCATCTTTTTTTTGGGAAAAAAAAGATCATGAATTTAAACTATTACTATTTTTTTTTCACTTGAAATTCACTTTGTCAGATATCAACATCACAGTTTCTATTTTCTTAGTATTTCTATTCGCTTAGCATACCTATGCTCACTCATCCCTTTAGTTTAACCATTATGATTCACTGGGTTTTGAGTTCTCTTATAAAGTGAGTATAATTAGGTTTTTCTTTGTATGCCAACATGAAATCTTTTCTTTTTAATGGTAAGTTAGGTTCTTACACATGTATTGCTCTTACTGATAGGTTTGTTTTCAAATCTATCTTTTTATACAATGGTATAATGTTAAAAACATTGCTTTATTTTCCTTTGTTTCTTCCTCTACTTCATTTTTTTTCTTTGCTTTTCTGTTAATTGCATTTATTTTAGTTTTAGATAGGTTTGTCTCTTTATTCTAGTTGTTAACTTTATGTCATGTTTTACTTATATCCTGCTTAATACTCTTAGCCCTCTGTTTTATGATAAAATCTGGTACTTTCTGGTTTGCCATTTTTTGAGGGGGTATAATTTAACATCCATCTTTTCTTTAGAGAAAAATGAATGAAATTATTCTTTCTCCTTCCCCTTTCTCTTTCTCTTTTCTTCTCAATTTTTAGTTGCATTGCTTCTAATTTGTTAGTGTCTATAACAAATAATATATATCATATAACATATGACAGTATTCTTATGCCCTTATAAAACCTTAGTTTTTGTCCTTGCTCTAAAATTAAATATATTAAATGATTGTGATCCATCATTTTGAGGAAAATTTCTCAATCATCTCTTTGCTAGATGAATCTCATTCAATATTCAGTTTCTTAAGAGGGACTTAAAGTTTCAGAATTCCCTGAGTTTAAAAAATAATAAGCTTTTTATAGCCTTGATGGCCAATTTGCCTGGATACAAAATCTTTGTTTCAAACTTTGTTTAGGTATTTTTCTATTTTTAAATTTAAGGTATAATTATATCCAGTAAAATTTACCCTTTTAAAACTGCATACTAGAATATATAGTTTTTCAAATTTTTAGAAATATGTATATATAATAAAACCACCACAATCGAGATGTAGAACAGTTCCATAGAACCAAAGTAAATGCTGCTTTGGAACCAGCATCCCACCTTCAGACCCTGTGAACTGATGATCTGTTTTCTGTCTTTTTTTTTTTTTTTTTTATTAGTTGGAGGCTAATTACTTCACAATATTTCAGTGGGTTTTGTCATACATTGATATGAATCAGCCATAGAGTTACACGTATTCCTGATCCCCCCTCCCACCTCCCTCTCCACCAGGACATGGAAGCAACCTAGATGCCCATCAGCAGATGAATGGATAAGGAAGCTGTGGTACATATACACCATGGAATATTACTCAGCCGTTAAAAAGAATTCATTTGAATCAGTTCTAATGAGATGGATGAAACTGGAGCCCCTTATACAGAGTGAAGTAAGCCAGAAAGATAAAGAACATTACAGCATACTAACACATATATATGGAATTTAGAAAGATGGTAACGATAACCCTATATGCAAAACAGAAAAAGAGACACAGAAGTACAGAACAGACTTTGAACTCTGTGGGAGAAGGTGAGGGTGGGATGTTTCGAAAGAACAGCATGTATATTATTTATAGGGAAACAGATCACCAGCCCAGGTGGGATGCATGAGACAAGTGCTCGGGCCTGTTTTCTGTCTTTATAAATTTGCTTTTGAAAGAATATCATATAAGCGGTTGACTTTAAATAAACTATTGTTTCACTGTTGCTTTGCTTTGCTATTTTTTTTTTTTTTAATTATGAGGCCAGTCTAATTCTCTTGCTTTGGTAAATTATTTCTTATTTTTGCCTGAAGATTTTTCTTTATATTTAAAACCCAGTGTCTCAGATACATCTCAGAGTTGACTGTTCCAGGTCAAATTATTGGTACTGGCTTGGTCCTATCAATATGTATGTTTAGATTCTCTTATTTCTAGAAAACTATCCTAGATTATAGTCTTAAAGATTAATTCTGTTCTTTTTTTTTTTTTCATCTTCAGGGATTCTGATTATACATGCATTTGGTTTTTTCTTTTTTTTCTGGTCTTCCATCTTAAACATTTTCTTTCTGACTTCTTCTTTCTTCATCTCATTTTCATTCTTTTTGTTGTTTCCCTATTTTTCTTTAGTGTTCCTTATTACGTTTTCATGTTAACCTACTCTTTAGGTGCTATTAATATAATGTTCATTTCCAATATTATTTTATCCTTTTCCCCTAATTTATTGTCCTGGGTTCAAGCAACTTTTGCTTTCTGTTGACTGATATTTTAAATCCATTTCTTTTCTCAGTTTTTAGATTTCTACTTCAAGGTTATATATATAATATATATATATAATACATATATATATGTATGTATCTTTCAATGTTTGAGAAAATTTAGTTTCTCTTGAAGTATTTTGTTATAGCTTTCTTTTTTTGATAGTTCTTTATTTGGGGTAATTTTCATCAAATGGCTTTTTAAAAAATTCTGTGTTCTGCTTTATTTTTATTGTAACTTGGTATAGATGAAGATTACTTGCATATTTGAATTTGTTTGAACATGGGTAGCAGTCTGTGGGCAGTTTCCAAGTTCCAAGCTCAAGAGCACCCACTTCTCTTTATGTTAACAAACTCTGATTTCTTTATTGGAGGACTTTTGGGGTACAGTGGAGGGCAGTTGGGGGAAGGTTGAAGGAGCCTTACAGGTTGACTTTTTTATTTTTATTTTTTTTTTCCTTTTAAGATGATAAATTTTCCCCTCTAGTTTCTTTTTCCCTTCACTGTGCACTTTTTTCAAAAATCACCTCTCCCCTTTAGCCCTTTCCAACCTCCAAAGAGTTCCTTCCTTGACACTGCTTTATTGAGTTCTGTGCACACTTCCAAGTCACTTCCCTGAAGGATGAGCTTCCAGAGAAGTTTTCCAGAATGTTCATACTTGTGGTAAACTTTCTTTCTTGTGATGAGTTGAGATCAATCTTAGGCCTCCTACTAGCTTTTCTTCTCTCTCTCTCTCTAATTTAGTATTTATTGGACTGGCCTTCCTCTTCACAACAGCACATAGTGGGAACCTAAAAGAGAGCTATTGTGAGCTCCTATTTATTTTCTGCTTACAGATAATCTGGAATTTGGATGTTCTCCAAATTTGGGGTTGATATTGTGTAGTTTGTTTTTGTTGTTCTTTATTGCTTGGGGAGGGGTGGCAATAGATGTGTTAGATTTGGATTTCAGTTGATGCTATATTTTGATCACCTATATATTTTTAAGGGAGAAACTGACAAAATAACACAAACACCAGAAAACAAAACATGTCTTCTAAAGCACATTCATTCCAGTGACCTTTTCTTACATAATTTGGAGCTACAGTGTGGTAAAATGCTCACAGAGAAGGTACAACGCATTTACTTTGAAATTAATGCATCATGAAAACTCAGTAACTGTAAGAAAGTGTATTTCCTGAGAATATTATTTATAAAATGCCTATTGAGATAATCTATTACCACTGGGTATTTAGAACAGGATAATTAATTTTTAAGTTCTATGAAAGATTACTTTCTAGATGCAGTAATCTTCTTTTAGGATTTGCGAACTAGATCCATTTCCAGCATTAGTCCTTCCAGTCTAATTCCATTATACTCTCCAGGGAACAGGGAGTCTATTTCATTCCCTTGTGAGATGAGTGTAGCTTCAATGAAATTCAAACTGGGTTCTCCAACTTCCTAGCAAAGATACTTAGCAGTTTAGTAAAAGTGGTTTTGATTGTTCTTTATAAATATTACATACAAACAAAAGTTAGTGTTAAAATGAATAGGGCAAAGATATGGCATAAAATCAAAAGAAAAATTAAAACCTCTCTAAAATCCTCTATCAAAACTTTCAAATGCTTGAATTTTTATTGTGATAATGTGAACTTGCACTTATATAATTAGTCATTAATTTTTTATTCCTGTCTCCTTATAAAAAATATGAATTATAGTATCTAGAAAGAAGAAGAATAGCTGTTATTGAGTGCTTATTATGTGGCAAGCACTTAGTTTGCCAACTTTTAAGATTACTTAAATTTTTTTTTAAGATGATACGCTTCTTTCATCTTCCTTTTATATAAGATGATACTAGGTGTGTGTTCGGCCCAGAACATAGGAGTCAGTGTGTTTCTTTCACTGTCACATTCTGTACATTGGAAGGCACTGTCATTGTTTAGAAATGACACTAAGCAATAGAGTATCTATATATGATTTTAATATAAAACACTTGTTTTGCTTTTTGAAGACTGATTTGCTACTGATTTATTTAAATATGTCCAATTTTTCTGTCACACAATTTCCTTAATTTTCCAAATGTTATGAATAGGATAGTTAACTTTCTGTTTACTACAATACCTGACAGAAATTTATGACATGACTTGAGATGGAAAAACTGATAAAATGGTACTTACCATAAAGGATTGCAAGCAGAGACAGTGGCATGACAAGTAGTCCCACTAGCATATCAGCAATGGCTAGGGACATTAAGAAGTAATTGGTGGCATTGTGCAGTTTCTTTTCCAGGCTTACTGCCATGATAACGAGGATGTTGCCACCTATTGTCAAGATTATTATTATGACAATTGAAAGTGCTGGCCAGTTTTGTACCCCGTCTGGGAATTTGAAGCGTCCACCATCGGAGGTATTGAAAATGTCAGTTACTATGGCTGCTACTGGGCTCACAGATATATCACATTGCCAAACCAATAGGCCAATCAGGTGCACACTGAAAATTAAGAAAAAAAAAATCAGGTACATATTATATTGCTTGTACCTAATAATACTTATATAAAACAACTGCTTTTCCTTTAACAATCATTATTATCACATCACCGTTTTTACTCTCTTAATTAAACCTCAGCATTTCTTATTTCTATCCTTTTATTGAGGGTTTAATATGAGTTAGGCTCTTAGCTTACTGAAATATATATGCATACATATATATATATATATACATAAAATGCTGGCTCATGGTATCTTTAATAGCTGTCCTATACATTTAATAGCTGTCCTATACATTTTCCTTCTTCCTGACACTCTCCTCATTTCTGTCCTGTGTTTTCTGGCTCCTGTTCTAGGCTAGAAGATGATTTGTGGTGATAATTAATTCCTATGGGTTTGATGCTTTCCTATGCTGGAAACGAAATTTCTTAAAGTCATTTAAAATGTATATTTCTCGTGATGGTACTTATGTAGGCTTTTACTAACAAGAATTTCAGGCCAAGTGGCAGACTAATGCAAGAGACACAGATGTGGTTTTGTTTTGTAAATTCCAAATTAATTTCCCCTGATGGTGACATAAGATTTATTCAGTTTACATATATCAGTGTAAGTCCCCAAAGTGTCCAATAAAACTAACATTAATTTTCCTTAACAAAATAGACAAAGACAAGCATATTCAATATTTCCTGCTTTAAAGCAAGAATTATTATCTGCTAAGTCCTGGGTGTTCATTGGAAGGACTGATGCTGAAGCTGAAACTCCAGTACTTTGGCCACCTTATGCGAAGAGTTGACTCTTTGGAAAAGACCCTGATGCTGGGAGGGATTGGGGGCAGGAGGAGAAGGGAACAACAGAGGATGAGATGGCTGGATGGCATCACCGACTCGATGGGCATGAGTTTGAGTAAACTCCGGGAGTTGAAGATGGACAGGGAGGCCTGGCATGCTACGATTCATGGGGTCACAAAGAGTCAGACACGACTGAGCGACTGAACTGAACTGAACAACTGAACTGAACTAAATGACTGTCTTATGTGTACTCTGTGTTCAGTAAGTTATTTAATGAATATTAAGCAACAAGTACACTATATGTACTAGCTGTTAAACCCTGATATTTATAGAGAAGAAAATTTCCTCTATTGGTACAACATGTGCTAAAAAATTTTCTGTGCAAGAAAATTGCATGGGGTGATGGAACATATAACGGTACAAAATCCAGAGTCTATGAGTTCTTCATGTAAATGTTTTTATTTCATTATCTCATTCACTTGTTCTTTGAACTAAAAATATTATTTCTATACAGGGAAAATATATGTGTGGTTTGACTATCGCTTATTATCAATCACCAGAGAAATTTGAAGTAGCTAACACTAGATGATTATGATGATCATAATTGTATCTATAATATTATACACACACACTACACTTTCTGAACCACCAAAACTGAACACTGAACCTGAAAACTTATTGACATTGTTTAAACTTAAATAAAATATTATAATAATTTTCTACCATATTTGAAAATTATTTCTCTTAATATCTTGTGAATATACTTTCTGTAGTTTAAGATAATGAAGAAATAATGAACATATTTTGACTTACTCATTCTACAGGGGATGAAAACTAGTACTTCAGACATTTAGCTTAAAACTACTTCCTCATTATTCAAAGCTGCCTGATATGCTAGGCATCATGTTTGGGGAAGAGATATACATACTAATTTTTTCAAATAACGAGAGATACTCATTCAGTTTTTTCAAATGCTGGATGTATTTTTTCCTGGGACATAAAAATAAGCTAAAATAATATGTGATTCAAAAAATCTATAGCATAATTAATCTGTGATTAAGGTGTGTAGAAATTATTGAAATAAAGACCCAAATAAATAGAAACAAGGTATTTGCTTTCCAGCTTTGATTATTCTGTCACAGTATTTGTTGCATTTGGCATGTGACCAATGTCCTGGCTATATTATCTTAATGATTTTTTTGACCAGTCACTTAACCTTTCAGAACATCTATTTCCTCATCTCTAAAATAAGGATGATCTTTATGACATTGTTTTTGTGAAAATTAAATGATAATGTAAAGTCTCAAAATAATACCTTTGACTTAATAGGCCCTCAGTAAATGTTGGAGCAAACATTCTTTCTGCCTTCAAAGTTAAACAAAAGTATCTTGTGGTAGCTATATCCTAACTCAGTGTACTTCAAAATCTGTCAAAAATTTAAGTCCTAGTTTTATTTTAAGAAGATATTTATGCAGAACTGGGTTCAGATAGTCATTTTAAATCCAAAGTCTTTTCTGGCCTAACTGATGAAAAACATGTTCTTCTGAAATTAAAAAAAAAAAAAATCTAGTTTCTATTAGTTGATGGTCATTTCAGGTAGTCCCATAAGTCTTTCTGCTCAAAATAATATGCTACATCTTCAATTGTCAGTTGCAGAACCACAAGTATATTTATTCTTAGGCCTATAGAATATGATCCTAACAGGATATGCAGTGCAACTTCAAATTTTCTAAGTAAATTGCGAAAACATCTAAGTACTTTCATATTTCTGTAACAATGGTAAAATAATGTAAAATAAAATTGTATATAACAAAAGTACATGAAAACTATGTTCAATTATGAATTTTAAAATTTGAGTATCTTAGAACTTTGGGATAGAAAAATATTCAAAACATTTTGCCTACCTCTACTGGTCAAATATATTTTTATTTTTTATTAAAGAGTCCATTAGACAAATATTAAATTATTGAGGAAGTTTATAGAACCTAAATATATCTTCTGTGAGTTATTAAATAAAGTGATATTATTGGGAATAATCCTGACAAGTTTTTACCTAGTTTCAGTTCAATTAATAAATTCACTTTAAGCACTACTTATGAGCAAATTTTTATGATTTTTACTGCAGTAAATCCTATTTTCTATAGTATTGTAATCAAGAATTAGCTGTATTCTAATTAAACCTAATTTCTAATATTTACATGCTTAATGAAAACCATACAGTCCCTTTACAAAAGAGGAGTGATTTGGGTCTTGTTTCTAAAGCTCACATTAATTGCTATTAAGCCCACATAATTCTTATAAAGCATGTACACAAAAATCACAGTTTCTGTCTGAACAACTCAAATAATTTATTCATTGCTACTAGATATTTAACGAAAATATAATCTGACATTCTTAGTAGATAAACAATGATAATTTGATTTAAAGGTCTGAGTACATTTTAAATATAGTGAGTTTTTGCATGGCATATGACAATGGGCATTAATAGCAGAGATGAATGGGCCCTTATTTCTCTTGCATGGTGCTCAGTAGTGTCTGACACTTTTTGACCTCCTGGATCATAGCCTGCCATGCTTCTCTGTCCTCGAGACTTCCCAGGCAAGAATACTGGAGTGGGTTGCCATTTCCTTCTCCAGGGAACTTCCCCACTCAGGGATTGAACCTGCATCTCTGGCATGTCCTGACTTGGCAGGCAGATTCTTTACCATTGAGCCACAAATTCTTTAATTTCATACCAGGATAATTTGGTGCCCTTTAAGGTATCCCTAGGGCTTCCTTGGTAGCTCAGCTGGTAAAGAATCTGCCTGCAATGCAGCAGACCCCGGTTGGATACCTGGGTTGGGAAGATCCCCCGGAGAAGGGATAGGCTACCCGCTCCGGTATCCTTGGGCTTCCTTGGTGGCTCAGATGGTAAAGAATCCTCCTGAAATGCAGAATCTCTGGGATGGGAAGATCCCCTGGAAGAGGACATGGCAACCCACTCCAGTATTCTTGCCTGAAAAATCCTCATAGACAGAGGAGCCTGGCTGGCTACAGTCCATGGAATTGCAGAGTCGGACATGACTGAGCGACTAAGCACACAATATATCCCTATATTTTGATATGTGGAACAATGGCTATATACTAAGTTTGATACAGCCACCTAGAGTGGGAACATTGGTCCTTTCATTTCCCCACACCTGGCTCTTCTTTCTCCTTCTTTATCACTGTCCTTCACTCTTTCCTTCTCCTGTCTGCTCTAGTTTACTTGGAATCACAAATCCTTGGGACTATCATCACTGCAATGTACAGTGACATCCAAGATGGACTATAATGCACATATTGCAGATAATCCAACGTTGATGTACTTTGTGTTTACCTTGCTCTATAAACTTTTTCCTCAGTGAGCACTTTTGTAGAAATCATAGAGGGGACGGTGTAGGGGTAAGGTGATTCAAGGCCTCTCAGTTGTACTGATCAGAGTTTACAGCACCCTGGATCTTTTTTATTATGCCCCCATTCCTCAAAGTGTAGGTTTAGAAGAAAACAATCCAACATTTTACTAAGTTACAAAGAAGATATACCTGGATTAGATCACATTTAGAATTGCTCAGTACTTGAATTTAATTTCTTCCTTATCTCTTTTATGTTATTCTATTGATTTTAACTATTGGCTCACTGTCTCAAGGTTTCTGAGAATAGTATTATTTTTCTCTGTCCAGCTACATTCTCCAAACGCTACTCCCTGACTTCTGACCCATTCTTTTGAAACCTCAACTTTCTTCATAAAACCAGAGACATAAAAATGCTTTACTCTCTTGGCTGTTTAGTTCATCTAGGAAGGAAAGAACCTTTCCTCATTTCTACATTTTAGCCATAGAGAAAGCAACCACATCAACCATAGCATCAGGATTATTTTTACTTGTTTGAACATATGAGTGGTTGTGTTTAATTGGAGTTCAAATTATTGTTTTTCCCCATTTACTATTTTTGAATAGAAAACACCAATGTTAGTCTATTGGTATTCAAGTCATTTATGCATGCTGAGGGAAATATAGCTGAACAATCATATAAAACCTATTTAACATTTTTGAGCAAAACACTCTGAAAAGTTAGTTTTCAAAAATTCCTTACAGGAATGAGTGCACTGCTTTCCTCAGATTCACCATGATTGCTTCAGTCTTAAGCAACCAAGTTTAAAATTGAGAAGAGGAAATTTAACAGACTGGATTCATTATGCCATCCTTTCTGGGGAGAGAAAAAAAGAAAAAGAATTACTAAAAGTTGAAATAACTTGCATAACATTTAATTAAATAAAAGTAAATATACTTATTAAGTGATAAGAAACAATCAATACTAAATTTAGCAAACAAATATTATGTCATATAAGTGATAAAAATAGCAAAGAGAATAGATTCTTCATTTATTTACCAATATATGACCATCATGATTTTTCTAAAATTTCTTATATACACTTTCTTTATATGGAACTTCTACTAAATCTCACCCTGTTGGAGTACAAATTAGTGTTTTGAAAAAAATAAATTAAGATATTTTCTTTTTAATTAGCAAACCATTGGAAGAAAGTTCATGATCTAATAATTAAGTAGCATGTATAAAATAAAAAGGTTCATCTTATAGAAACATGAAAAACTAAAACAAAATTTAAGCCTCTTTATAAAGTGAACCTATTTTATACAACATTTCTAACTTTTTTTTCTTCAGTGAGGCAATCTGTGTTTTCATAGAAAGTTTTATTTATACATTTGTGTTAACCAACAATATTATCCAAGAGTGGCAACAGAAAAAAAAATGAATAGATTTGTACCCCCCCCAAAAAAAGAATTGATTAAATTAACTATAGTAAATATAGCAACCACCCTATGTACCAACTAGTTGGTATCCAACAGATAGTATGCTGCAGTCAGGGCACATGGAATAATGTTGAAAATTGCAAACAAAAGGGCAGTTGCACTAGGTGATTGAAACAAAAAGTTTTAGTTTCATTTATTAAGAACTGACAATTCATCTTCAGAGGAATTAGGAAGAAAACATGACAACTCTGTAAACACCAAAGAATTTCAGAGTGAGTACCTTTGATTTCTGTAGGCTATTTTTGAAGGAGCTATTTGTTGCATTGCAAAACTCTACCAAATATTTATGTAACAGATTATTCACCACTTAGCACTCATTATATTCAGTGTGCTAAAATGTTGGCCAAGAGTAGACTGGACGCAAATTTGCTGAGGATCTCTGCTGTGCTCCTTGTGGAAATAACATCTTTATACAGAGTGAAACATGTACCTATGAATTTTTACATTGATAATGATGAAATACTCAGTTTGAATTCTAATGATTAACATAGAGACCCACTGGTTTTTCTGCCTGGCAATTCTTAATTGGGAATAGAGTGGGCAAAGCTCTCTATTTTTCATCTTGCCTTCTCTATATCTTCTCTTTTTGGATTTTGATTAAACTCTCTTCCCATACATGCCAAACATGTACCTGTATTCTTTTGGGGGATTGTGAGCCATTTTAAGAGTCAAGATTGTGACATTAAGTTTGCATGTATTGGGCTGTCAATGAGAAAAAATTTAGTTTGTGTGTGTAGGAGGGGTGGAGGGAGAAAGAGAGAGTTGAATAGCTCAAGAACATGAAATAATATTGAAAGGTCATCTCTTTTGTCTAATTTGTAAATATTTTCAAGGAATATGATAAAAATTTGTCAGTAATATTTTTTAGCATTTTCTAGTTCCTTTTAGAAATATGGAAATAAAATTTTACCAGAATAAACTGCCTCCCTATATTGCCAATCTTACTCAATAACACTGTTATTCTAGTCGGTCAAGCTACAAATTTAACTTATTCTCTCTTCTTATCCCTCAACTCTCACTGTGAGATCTTTCAGGGGTATCTACACAAAAATCTGCCCCCAAATCATCCCCTTAATTATAGTATGTGAAATGTTCTGTGCATAATTCTACAAGGGGAAGGGATACAAAATCTCTTAGAGCCTTGGATAAGGTAAATTATTAAGAGAAACAAGAAATACCTGTGAGTTCAATTATTCAAATTTGACAGAACTTATGTTTAATAAAATAAAGAAAAGAAATCTTTTATGGAATAACTGACAGTGATTTATTTTTATTGAGAATTTATATTATTCTCATAGAAACTGGTCATGTAACAACATAACAGTGTTATAAGAATAAACATACATATGTGTAGATATGTATGTGTATTTGTTTGTGTATGTGTATACATATAATTTTGTGTAGAGGAAAAACTTTGATTAACTTGAAATTGTCTCAAGCATGATGAGAAAATTACAGATTAAGCCACAGAAATAAATTTAGGATCAGTAAATACCCATTTAGAATGATCTCTTATTTCTTTCTGAAACATAAATTTCAAACGTTTTCATGCTCTCTCTAAATATCTGTAAGATCTTCAGTTAACAATAACAGTAATTACTTTTGCTAAGGCAAAATTGGGGACAAATATTAGCTTTCATATAGTTCTTGATAGTACACGAGATACTGCAGAATAACCTCAATTAATGTTGAATTTTAATTAATCAAAACTCATACCCTGAGCATTATATTTAATTGATGCCTATGAAATCTATGCCCATATGCTAACATATGTCATATAAAATATGGCATCATCAAAAATAGTGTGAACAGTTGAAAACAAGTGGCCCCAAATAGGCTCTGTATGTCACTATATATTCAGAACTGCTAAACCTCAGACTATCAGAATCAGTATCACTCAAAGAAATATTTAAAAGCCGTTATTAATAGTCATCTTGGAAGTGAAATCTTTTTTAAAAAAGTAAAAATTCTATGGGGAAGAAAGGCTGGCATGAATTAAAAAGAGAAAAACTTTCTTTGACTCTTCCAACAAGACTGTAAGTTAGACTTCAGTTCAGCCACTCAGTCATGTCCGACTCATTGCAACCCCGTGGACTGCAGCACACTAGGCTTCCCTGTCTATCACCAACTCTCGGAGCCTACTCAAACTCATGTCCATCGCATCAGCGATGCCAGCCAATCATCTCATCCTCTGTCGTCCCCTTCTCCTCCTGCCTTCAATCTTTCTCAGCATCAGGGTCTTTTACAATGAGACTTCTTTCCATCAGGTGGCCAAAGTATTGGAGTTTCAGCTTCAGCATCAGTCCATCCAATGAATATTCAGGACTGATTTCCTTTCGGATGGACTGGTTGGATCCCCTTGCAGTCCAAGGGACTCTCAAGAGTCTTCTCCAACACCACAGATCAAAAGCATCAATTCTTCGGAGCTCAGCTTTCTTTATAGTCCAACTCTCACATCCATACATGACTACTGGAAAAAGCATAGCTTTGACAAGACGGACCTTTGTTGGCAAAGTAATGTCTCTGCTTTTTAATATGTTGTCTATGTTGATCATAGCTTTTCTTCCAAGGAGTAAGTGTCTTTTAATTTCATGGCTGCAGTCACCATCTGTAGTGATTTTGGAGCCCCCCCAAAAATAGTCTCTCACTGTTTCCATTGTTTCTCCATCTATTTGCCATGAAGTGATGGGACCAGATGCCATGATCTTAATTTTCTGAATGTTGAGTTTTAAGCCAGCTTTTTCACTCACCTGTTTCACTTTAATCAAGAGGCTCTTTAGTTCTTCTTTGCTTTCTGCCATAAGGGTGGTGTCATCTGTGTATCTGAGGTTATTAATATTTCTCCTGAGAATCTTGATTCCAGCTTGTGCTTCATCCAGCCTGGCATTTTGCATGATGTACTCTGCATATAATTTAAATAAGCAGGGAGACAATATACAGCCTTGACCTACTCCTTTCCCGATTTGGAACCAGTCTGTTGTTCCATGTCAAGTTCTAACTGTTGATTCTTGACCTGCATATAGATTTCTCAGGAGGCAGGTCAGGTGGTCTGGTATTCCTATCTCTCAGTATTTTCCACAGTTTGTTGTGATCCACACACTCAAAGGCTTTGGCGTATTCAATAAAGCAAAAGTAGATCTTTTTCTGGAACTGTCTTGCATTTCAATGATCCAGTGGATGTTGGCAATTTGATCTCTGGTTCCTCTGCCTTTTTCTAAATCGAGCTTGACTATCTGAAAGTTCATGGAAGCACCAGGACCTAGGAGAAAGGAACAGTGACCCGACAAGAAACTGATCCAGACATGCCCATCAGTGTCCAGGAGTCTCCGGCGGAGGCATGGGTCAGCAGTGGCCTGCTGCAGCGTTGCAGGCACTGAGTGCAGCAGTGCATGCATGGGACCTTTTGAAGGAGGTCACCATTATCTTCATTACCTCCACCATAGTTTGGCCTCAGGTCAAGCAACAGAAAGGGAACACAGTCCTGCCCATTAACAGAAAACTGGATTAAAGATTTACTGAATATGGCCCTGCCCATCAGAACAATGCCCAGTTTCCCCCTCAGTCATTATCTTTAATCAGAAAGCTTCCATAAGCCTCTTATCCTTATCCATCAGAGGGCAGACAGAATGAAAACCACAATCACAGAAAACTGACCAAAGTGATCACATGGAACACAGCCTTGTCTAGCTCAATGAAACTATAAGCCATGCCATGGAGGGCCACCCAAGATGGATGGATCATGGCAGAGAGTTCTGACAAAGTGTGGTCCACTGGAAAAGGGAATGGCAAACCACCTCAGTGTCTTTCCTTGAGAACCCCATGAACAGTATGAGAAGTTAGATTTGGGAATTTGTTAATTTCATAGCTAATTGATGTGATTCTTATTTAGCTCTAATATTAAGAATGACTATTAAGCGACCTGGTTAAGATTTATTTAGCATACAGCTCTGATTCTGACTTCTTTTTAGTGACCTTATAAGGGTTTTGCATGGTCATGAGTTTAGTCATGCTACACCTCTTGCCTTTATTGGACAATAAGCTGATGATTCACTTGGGAGACCAGTACTGTGCTCTCTCTAAGAAATATCTAGTTTTCTATGCCAATTTGCCATCCAAGTGGTGGGAGATTATGACCATCCTTGTGGTCCATTGTGAAGTGAAGTCGCTCAGTCGTGTCTGACTCTTTGCAACCCCATGGGCTGTAGCCCACCAGGCTTCTCTGTCCATGGGATTTTCCAGGCAAGAATACTGGAGTGGGTTGCCATTTCCTTCTCCAGGGGATCTTCCCAACCCAGGGATCGAACCCAGGTCTCCCATAATTTGTGAAAACTACAAAGATGAGGCAGGGAAATCAGTTTTCCACATTATCTCAGTTTTGCACATATTAAATTTAGCTTTTAAGAGAGTATCTACATTGCTGTCTATGCAAAGATAAAAGTAATAACAAGACCATCAACAAGGGGGAAGAAAAAACATGATTTAGGACTCCAGTGAAGTCATAATTGTGGCTTCCCTGTTGGTTCAGTGATAAAGAATCTGCCTGAAATGTGGTAGACCTGGGTTCGATTCCTGGGTTGGGAAGATTCTCTGGAGAAGGGCACAGCAACCCACTCCAGTATTCATGCCTGCAGAATCCCATGGGCAGAGGAACTTGGCAGACTACAGGCTCTAGGGTTGCAAAGAGTCGGACACGACTAAAGCGACTTGGCACACACACATGCAAAGTCGTAATTGAGGATCAGGTTGAAGAGCCAACTGTTGAAACAGTAGAGAGTAGATATTAGAGAAAAAATAAAAGAAGAGGGCAGTAAATAAAATGGAAATAATAGGCAAAATGGAAAATGTCAAGCAGATGTATTTTGAGAAGGAACAAGAGTGCATACTGTATGATTTGTCTAAAAGGAGATTGACTGCTGGTGACCTTAGCACCATTTCAATAAAATAGTGTGGAAAGGGTTTGGAATATAGTTGGATGAGGAGGAGAGATGAGAACTAGCCAAATTAGAGGAGGTGGTTGGTGAGGAAATGGAAAATGTTCAAGAAGTTTTGTCCAGTGCAATAGAGGCAGATGTGTACTAAAGGTGAACTAGAGACAACTTTTTGAGCAGAAGAATCATCTACATGTACTTTCCAGGTCACTCCCACATTCCTTGGCCAAGTGGTGGGTACAAACTCGTTAACTGAAGGAAAGGGAAAGGGAGAAAATTGAAGTGATTTTAGGAGTAACATCAAAAGAACCTAAGAATAAAGGAAGAGCTGTTGCTTTGTCCAAATTGTCTTTGGAGAGGATAAGAGTCCTTGGGCATTTCCTTGCATCATCTAAAGATAACCATTTATAATTCATTTTTACCATTACTTTTTCCACCTTTGACATAGAAGAAGCATTGGTCATGTTTCAATAATATTTTCTGTCCTCAAACTGTTTCTTACTCTCTCTTTTCCAGACCTGTTCAAACATGATATTGATGAGACAGAAAAGAAAATGCCAGCATTCCTTCTTGATGTTTTAACAAAATTTGGGGAGTATAAAGTAACTCGTAAGAAGACATAGTTTACATGAGATTTCTGGAAATTCTATGAGTTCATCCTGGTGATGCAGCAGATGGTTTTCTCTGATACACAAGAGCCTATGTCTGACCCTGAATGTTGTAAAAAATGGCTGATTCATGTCAATGTATGACCAAAACCACTACAATATTGTAAAGTAATTAGCCTCCAACTAATAAAAATAAATGGAAAAAAAAGAAACCTCAAAAATATATTGAATAGACAGTCAACTGATATCCTTCTTGTCTGACTTTTTTAAAAGTTTTCAGTTCAGTTTAGTTCAGTCGCTCAGTCGTGTCTGACTCCTTGTGACCCCATGGACTGCAGCACACCAGGCTTCCCTGTCCATCACCAACTCCCGGATCTTACTCAAACTCATGTCCATTGCGTCGGTGATGCCATCCAACCATCTCATCCTCTGTCGTCCCCTTCTCCTCCTGCCTTCAATCTTTCCCAGCATCAGGGTCTTCTCTAGTGAGTCAGTTCTTCACATCAGGTGGCCAAAGTATTGGAGTTTCAACTTCATCATCAGTCCTTCCAATGAATATTCAGGACTGGTTTCCTTTAGGATAGACTGGTTGGATCCCCTTGCAGTCCAAGGGACTCTCAAGAGTCTTCTCCAACACCACAGTTCAAAAGCATCAATTCTTCGGAGCTCAGCTTTCTTTATAGTCCAACTCTCACATCCATACATGACTACTGGAAAAACCATAGCTTTGACTAGATGGACCTTTGTTGGTAGAGTAATGTCTCTGTTTTTTAATATGCTGTCTAGGTTGATCACAGCTTTTCTTCCAAGGAGTAAGTGTCTTTTAATTTCATGGCTGCAGTTACCATCTACAGTGATTTTGGAGCCCAAAATTTACCTCACTAAATAACTACCCAAAGCCTAAGTTTCTTTGTCTTCTCAATTCCTTACAAATTTTTTTTTTTTTTTGTCTAAAAATTAGAAAAAGTTCTTGCTTTAGCTACTTCTTAGGTCCTATTTCTATGAGTCCTCCATACACATGAATTAAAATTTGTTTCTTTTTCTCCTGTTAGTTTGTCTTGCCTCAATTTTATTAGTCTAGCAACAAGAACTCAAGAAGCATAGGGGGGTAAATTTCCCTCTCCCTGACAGTAGTAACAGATATTCAGAGAATCTGCCTTAGTGGGCAGAGTGCCCAACAATTTGAAGCTGCTTTCTTCCTGAAAGCTATCCCAGAATTATCTCAATCTAAGAATCCACATGGGTTTCCCAGGTGGTGCTAGTGGTAAAGAACCTGGTTGCAAATGCAGGAGACTCAAGAGACCTGGGTTCGATCTCTGGGTTAGAAAGATCCCCTGGAGCAGGAAATGGCAACCTACTCCAATATTCTTGCCTGGAGAATCCCATGGACATAGGAGCCTGGTGGGCTATGGTCCATAGGGTCGCAAAGACTGAAACAACTTAGCACATATGCAAGAATCCACATAGCAGAATAAAGTGAATGCTTTTAAACAGGGAAACTCATGGAGCAAACCATATGCTAAATCTCTGAGTTGGAGACCAATTTTGACTGATTTGCAGGACTGTATAATAGTCTGTATGATAGTACTTTCATGAATTCAATTATTTATTGATTGCTTATTATGTACTTGGTATTCTGCCAGACACTGTAGCAAAGAAAGTAGACCAGGACCCTACTCTCCGGGAGCTTATATTCTAGTAAGAAATACAGACAATAAGCATTAAAGAAGTAGTTGATAATTTCCGATAGTAAGAACTGCTATGAATAAAATGGAATGGCATAGTCGGATTAAGAGTGACTGGGAGAAGTACTTCAGATGGACCTATGTATGTAGCCATAGCTTGAGGTTAGATATTTTAAAAATATTATAGTATACTAGTAATATGAGTCAGCATCTGTTGGGTCTTGTCAATCACAGTAAAAAAAAAAAAAAAAAATCCCGTCCTTTTATATTGGTGAATTAAGCACACACGTGTCAGTGGTGGGAACAGTTCAAAATTTTCTCAGTTTGATTTTAATTTCACAAACTAGAAGGGGAAACTGTCTTTTTTAAGATACTTAACATTCAATTCAGCTGCAAATTAAAATGTGTTCCCACTTACATAATACATTGGTGTCTTCTCCCCCATAAGCAACTCCCATTTCCCATCTCATTAGGTTAAGATCACAAACTTTTGGCTATTATAGCAGGCCCTTTTGGCTGTAGAGGGATCCAGTCGAGTCAGAAAAGCGAAAAGTTCAATCAGTTGCCCAGATGTATTTATTGCCAAATATCGGGGTATTTGGATACATCTGGACAGCCGAATGAACTCTTAACTTCTCGTCTTTCCAACAGCTCTTCATTTCACAGCTTCAGAATCACCTATATAATGGGAAGAGAAACAAACAAAAAGCCACTTTGGAGTGGAAGGCTCAGTCTAGGGCTGGTTTTGCTGTTCCAGCTAAAAAAAGCAACTGTTACTATTGCTTTATAACTTATTATTGTACAATGCATATAAATTCCAAAAATTGAGCAATACCTTTAAAAAAACAAATTAATAATGTGAAAATAAAGTTTATCACAAGTACAAAAAATTGAGACAAATTGAAAGTTAATTGTATAACCAATAACATATAATGTGTACATCATTATAGCACCATTCAGTTCCCTAGATGTTAAATATGTGAGGTATAGGAAGAAGGAAATGAGGTTGAGAGGTGGAAAACCCAGGTTCTAGTCTTGATTTTTATCACTTAGTTGATGTGTGGTTTAGGATAAGTCACTGAACCAATTTGGGTCTCAGTGTTTTCAATCATGACATGAAAGGGTTATGATAAAGTATCTCTATCCTTTCTGACTCTGAAGTGCTGTGATTCTGGTTTTCTTCATAAATATTGGACATTATTCCATGCTATCTTACATATAAGATACTTCTAAATAGCTAAGTTTGGTTGCAACTACATTCTACTTCTTGTTATTGTCAATTAAATGTAGGACATGACATTCATCTGAGAAAGTCTCTTGATTTGAAAGGAATGTGAAAGTAATTTTTACCTTGAATATTCTCATGATACAGCCTGCACAGTGCACAAATTAATGTTCATGTTTTCTGCCCCATCTCTTCTTTCTGCTTCCTTAAATGATTTTTAGATGTGTACCTCATTCTCAGAGGATTAGGAGACTACACAGACACACAAATTTTAAAACAAAATTATTTGTGATTTTCTGATTTTATAAAGTCTTATGCCTGGGATACTTTACAGAAAAGTGAATTATAAGAAGTACTAGCCAGTTTCACATCTATCTAAAGTTTTACTTCTGTTTTACTGGTCTAATGCTCAACTAAACCTGATTGCTTCTTTGTGTACTCTTCTTCCATTTTATTTATTCATGGAGAAAAATGGTACATCAGTTCAACACCTTTGAAAATACTGTTCCTTGCACCAACTCTGTGAACTTCATATCAGATGATGTCAATATTTATAGATGTAACAGGGATGCCTATTTTATATAAGTTCTCTCAGTGAGATCAAAGTTAAATATCAGACCACAAATGACATGTAATATGGCTTCACTTTTTTCCTAACTAGATGCATGAAGAATTCTGTTAATTACTCTCCCAGAGTACCTCCTGTACAACTCAATTTACAAAAATACAATCTGTCAAGTAGCTCAAAACCAACATAAGCCCTCAAGTTCTTTTGCTCATGATTTCAAAGTGTGCTTGTGTGTGGTTCTGAGGCTGGGGAATGAAAAGAAAGGTGACATGGATACACAAATTTTATCATCCTCCATAACACCATAATTTCACAAGTGGAAATCATTTCATAATGATTCAAAGTCCCTTTGAGTGGTTGAATATTTTCATTCATGTTTTCAAGGAAAAGAATTAATTTACCTAATATTTAAAATCTATGAAATATTGATCACTGTAAATTTGACCAAAATAAGCAATTTATGAGATAACAGCTGCTTAGTAACAGCAACACCAGTTTTTACATCTCACTGAAAAATTATTTTATATATAGGCAGTTACAACAGTTTCACCCACTCATGTGCCACATAGTTTTCTATCACATAGATTCATAGTATAATATAGACCAACTATAGGCAACTTTGCTAAAATATCACCATGTTATTCTACAGTTTCACCCAAAGTTAAAGTAAATCTAAGAGGAAAAATATTAAAAGGTATTTCTGAGACAATGTTGAAAATGTGAATATAAACTGGAATAGTAGGTGGTACCAATGAATTATTCTTAAAATTATTACATATAGTAATTACATCATGGGTATGTAAGAATATACCCACAATTTTAGAAACACATACTGAAGTAAAGCACAATGATTTAAAATAATTTAATAAAGAGAGTAGGAGAGAAAATGAAAGATGAATCAAACTTTGAAAAATCTTATTCATTATTAAATCTGGGTGATGGTACATGGAGGATCATTATATTATTGTCTCTACTACTGTGTAGATTTGAAAATTTTTTTCAAAAGAAATTATAACTACAAATGATATATGCTTTCAGGTTATATAGCATGAAAAATACTTAGTTTTCTCAAAGATGGAAGACCTCATTGTTTTATGCCCTACCCAGTTTTTGTTTTTAGCACTGTAATGTGCTACCAGTCCAGTTGTTAAAAACAAAACACACAAACATTAACCATCTCTAAGATGATGAAGATAGTGCATTTTCTCTAGAAAAAAAGTTGATCTTTCTAGATAGTGTAAAATTATATAGGCATATTTCTTCATTGATAGCTTTCTTCCCAGTGGGTATTACAACAGCATATTTTGAGAAAAGTAGTCCTTGAGTGAACCATATTTCCAATACTAATTCATTAATGTCTTTTCATCAATATACCCTCTGCACTTTAACAATGGCTTACAACAACTTGAAAGCTCTCATCTAAACTCTCAAGAAGAAGTGAAGTGAAGTGAAGTGAAGTTGCTCAGTCATGTCCGACTCTTTGCGACCCGGTGGACTGTAGCCTACCAGGCTCCTCCGTCCATGGGATTCTCTAGGCAAGAATACTGGAGTGGGTTGCCATTTCCTTCTCCAGGGGATCTTCCCAACCCAGGGATGGAACCCTGGTCTCCCACATTGCAGGCAGACACTTTAACCTCTGAGCCACCAGGGAAGCCCTAAGCTCTCAAGGAGTCACTAAATACAGGGCGTGGCTCTAATTTGGTAAAAGGCTTAAAAATCTTGCAGGACAACAATCATTTAGAGGAAGGTGACTGATGGTAAATAAGGGTTTCTGACAGCTTCCCATGTAGTATGCATATTATATTTAAATTTGCTATGGATTTCTCTAGCAGCTGTAGATTCAAAATTAGTTCCATCATGCATGACTGGGCATAATTTTTAATATCAGTAACTAGATATATTGAAATTTTGCACTGATTAAAGGTATTCATTTCTTATTGGAAATACTCTGTTCACTCAGCAAATTTATAAAGGAAAATACATTTGGTGCAAATCCTCACTGAGGTACTGTGTGACCCCTTTGGCTCATATGTGGTTTTTATAGACCTTTGAAATTATGCTGGGAAATAGGTTAATGAGAGTAGTTTATTCTTTTTTCTCTTTTCATGGACTCAGTATTTCATGATATCACAGGAAGTAGCATTTAAATAATGCTTTACTTTTCCAAACTGCATATGATACTGACTAAATTATGCATCTGTTTAACAAAAATACATGCATCGACATGAACATTTGTTCCTCTTTAAGTAGTAAGTCATAGGCAGTGTTACTTCTATTGTTACATTTCAAAAACTTGCACAGGGAGTTCTATTTTCTTATATTACAAATAACAATTTCTAGGTTAAAGTTATAGGGGCCTATTTTTTTCAAAGTGCAGGTACAGTGCTAATAAAATTCACAAACATTTAATGACCACCTACTGTGTCCCAGGCATGATGTTCATTAGTTTCATCTAATTTTAAGGTCCACAAGTCATTTTACAGAAAAAGAAATCACTAGATTCAAAGAGGTTAAGCAGTTTTTCCTAGTAAATAGCAAGTCAAGATTCTAAAAGAATATTTTGGGCATTAAAAAAAAAAAAAAACCCAGCACATTTAGAAAGACAGTATAAGCAGAGAGTTTATGTACTTATCAGGGTATTGTTCATTTAACACAATTATTTGATGCCTAGTATGTACTTGACAATATTCTAGACACTTGGAATGCAACAGTAAATTAAAGACCCCTGCCTGTGTAGGGATTACATTTTTGTTCTCTGTTCTTGTTCTTCCTTGTTCTTCATTAATGAAGCATATATAATAAGATAAATTGGTATAATTTCTAAACATTTTCAAGATTTTACTCATCTCTTCTATAAATAAAGGAATAAAAGTTCTGCAAGCTACTTTTGGAAATTACCTCAGTTCTTAAGGTTACTGAATAACATATTTGTGATTTTATACCCACTGCTGTTCTCTATTGAAATTTAATTTTTTCCCACCATCTGCTGGGTATTGGAGTTCTGAAATAAAATCAGTTGTCATCAAATTACTTGTTATTATAAGAAAGGTTCCTTGAGTTTTAAGATCTTATTTTAAATTACTAAAATATTTTGGTCTAAATTAAAACCATCTGTATAGAAAAACAACTTAAAAAAATAAAAGCCAAAGATAGAGGAGTTGGCAATATAGTGCCTCTGTAACTAATTGTATCACATTGCATATATATAGGCTTGAAAAATTCTACAGATTCCACAGAATACCTGCTACTCAGAGAAAGCCAGAAATTATCTAAATGGTCATTGCAATTAACTTGCCAAAAACTGAGAATGTACATTCATAAAAGAAGTACCCAGCTCTTGCCAATATTTGTGGAAACTTATTCATCAGCTTCCCACATACCTTTTGGCTCAATACTTTGCATCTGGCAGTAGAAAAGCTCTTAGTATGAAACTTTTTATATTTCATGCCACTGAATCTGTCATTGTGGTATACCCTGGTAAGTGTTACTATGTAAGTCACCAACTGTCACTCTAAGATATGTAGAGAGAAGAATAAAGGATTTTTCTGATGAAGTAATTCATGTAGAAACTTCTCAACATGAAAATATGATGAAAAATGAATGAATAATAATTGTTTCCATTTACTAATTTATTATTATATGTCAAACTCTGTGAGAAATACTTCATATACTTTTTCCTCAATCGTTGCCATGACAACAATGCAGTACCAAATTAAAAAATAAATTGAGATATTAAAATAACACATATAGATTGTAAATGGTAGATATGGATTCAATTTAAAAATTGTTCATTCCAATGTCTATATTCTTTCACTCTGTACCATTAATGCTTACAATTGTTCGTTGAGTCCTGCTAGAAACTATTGGGTTGGCCAAAAAGTTTGTTCGGGTTTTTCCATATGATCTTAGGGAATACCCCGAACTAACTTTTGGCCAACCCAATATAAAATCCTCCAAGTCGAACACTGTACCTGTCAATTTCTATGTCTTAATAACTACACTCTCAGGGAAGGTATTGAAAGGGACATTCAAAGACCATCTGACTCCCTGTTTTGACAGTTGAAGCAACTGATCCAGAAGGGATAAATGACCTGTCCAATGTTCTGCTGTTAATTCTTATTGGTGCCAAGATTAGAAGCAAGTCTCCTATTCTCTTTTCAGTCCTTTTATGCTCAGCCTTACCAAGAGCAAAGGGCCTCTAAGAGTCACAAATGTTTAAAGTCTTACTAGTATCAGTATCTTATATCTTCCCTTTAAATAAAAGAAGTGAAGAAATTGTCATAGACTGGACAATTAAATGCAGTAGAAAGCTACTTTGGAGTGCATTCCTGAACATCTCACTCTTGAAATATTCAATAAAAGGAAGTCAGGCAGAAAGGCAGGAAAAAGAAGAGAAGGTGAGAAGAAAGGCAAGGAGGGAGGGGGAGAGGGGGAGAGAGAGGAAGGGACCAGAAGGAAGAAGTGGAAAGAAAACTGTTCTCAAATCTGTATTAATTCCTAGATGTCTGGAAGCCCCACATGGCTGCATTACACATACTGTTCCAGGGACTAACTCTGGCAGGAATAACTGGCAGAACTATTCTTAAACATAAGTTGTTTATGCAAAACTTTGTTAAATCTCACAGTTGCTTTCTCAATCATTTAATTTACTCACAACAATAGCAAAGGGACAAAGTGATTTCTGGGTACAATTAACACTTCCATGACTAGAGTAAAAATGTAAAGAAGGCAATTTTGCTCTGTTGGAAAACACACTAGTTATTGTATCCGAACAAGTAGTATGGAGATAATCCCCACAACAAATAGTTCTAGATTATTACTTTAACACAATTTGTGAATTTAGCATAACTGACACAGTTATAGGCAAATGTTTAAAATAAAGGAAAGATAGCTTTCAGCTTTGGCAAACTAGGATTAACCCAAGTGAGTCACATGATTACATTGTTTAATTGCATCAGTAGTTTTGAAAGCAGAGACTCTTTTCAAGCAATGAAGTGTTCTATTATAGTTGCCAAATAGTGTCTTCTTCTTCTGGGTCATGTAGTTAAGTACATATAAAAAGTCTTTTGTCCATTTCATGTGAAGTTGAATAATGCTAAAATTTTTGAGTCAGGTAATCTTGGAGGACATTTTGTCTCTAAACCTATAAGATAAGATGTGTAAAATAGTGGGGAAAGCTGACTTTGTTATTAAAAAAAGACAGAAATATATTGTATTTGAATGAACATTGAGTTTTGTGATTCAAGGATAGAAAGTTGAGTACAAATTTTACTTCTGAACATTATAGCTTTGGGCAACTCATTTAATCCTTCTGTGTCTTTTAAATTCTAGTTGTGGCCAAACAGCTGATATTGCTCTATAGAAAGTTAAATGATTGGCAGTTATCAAAGAGGTATGTTGATTTTATGTGAAATTGCTCTACAGAAAGCTAAATGATTAGCAGATATTAAAGAGGTATGTTGATTTAATGAACAAGTGCATTTTCTAAAATTAGTCAATAGAATCATCTAATTATTTTAAAATCATGGTCAGTGTAATATGATTAGGTACCAAACTATTTTAGTTAATGTTGATTGCTTTCCTAATATGCAGCTTTAACAAAATATATTTGTAATGAATGTCTCACAATAAAAAATTATTGCATCTGGATTTTTTTTCTTTGTCTTCAAAGAATGGGAGGGAAACCAGTTAGTTAGAAATTGTTATGATACCTTTATATAAGTAGTCTTACCTTGAAAAAAAAAGGGCAAAGTTGAAATCAGAAAGAATGAATTGATGTATTTGTGCTCAACTAGAATTGAAATCTCTAGGATTTTTATGATACTCAAATGAGGAGATACAGAAACACTATGAGAATTTACATTTGTAGGAAAAGAAAATCCCTCACATAAACTGTTAACTAAAATATAGGACTAAATGAACTATCAAAAGGAGATATCCTGATGGTGAAAAAATACCTCTTTATTTTTATTTATTTATTTTTTTAAATAGCTCTTTAATAGCAAGTGAAAAGTGAAGGTTGCTCAGTTGTGTCCAACTCTTAGTGGAATTCTCCAGGCCAGAATACTGGAGTGGGTAGCCTTTCCCTTCTCCAGGGGATCTTCCTGACCCAGGAATCAAGCCAGGGTCTCCTGAATTGCAGGCAGATTCTTTACCAACTGAGCTATGAGGGAAGTCCCTTTAGTAGCAGGTTCAGCCTAAATACATTCTCTAGTCAGCTTCATCCTCTTTGTAATCCTCTGGATTATAGTACCATCCTGAGCTGAAATTGATAGCCTTTGGCAATGCATTCAAGAGAAGAGTAGTAATGAACAATCACAATGGTTTACTATAAAAGTACATGCTTTCAAATTGATAGGCCTTTTCTGTAGGTTTTTTTTAATTAATTTATTTATTTTAATTGGAGGCTAATTACTTTATAATATTGAGGTGGTTTTTGCCATACATTGACATGAATCAGCCACGGGTGTACATGTGTTCCCCATCCTGAACCCCCCTCCCAACTCCCTCCCCACAGGGTCATCCCAGTGCACCAGCCCCGAGCACCCTGTCTCATGCATCGAACCTGTACTGGTGATCCATTTCACATATGATAATATATATGTTTCAATGCTATTCTCTCAAATCATCCCACCCTCACCTTCTCCCACAGAGTCCAAAAGTCCTGTTCTTTACATCTATGTCTCTTTTGCTGTCTCACATATAGGGTCATCATTACCATCTTTCTAAATTCCATATATATGCATTAATATACTGTATTGGTGTTTTTCTTTCTGACTTACTTCACTCTGTATAATAGGCTCCAGTTTCATCCACCTCATTAGAACTGATTCAAATGCACTCTTTTTAATAGCTGAGTAATAATTCATTGTGTATATGTACCACAGCTTTCTTATCCATTCATCTGCCGATGGACATCTAGGTTGCTTCCATGTCCTGGCTATTGTAAACAGTGCTGCAGTGAACATTGTGATGTTTAGGTCTTTAGGTTTATAGTTCCACTGAAATAATACACTGTTAATACATCTTTATAAAATATGATAGATATATTTAAATCTAAATGTCTGTAATGTTATTTTGAGTAAGAATTCCCTTAAGAAGTTTTTAGCACTTCATTTTTTAATTTTTTTAGCAGACACATAGCACTAAAAAATAGTTCTTGAGCTTTTTGAATTGAAGTTTTAAGGATAACAAGTTCTTAGAAATTTTCTTCCTGAGTTTGGTTAGGGTGGCTGGCTGGTGTCCTTGACCTTATGTATTTTCTCTATATGTACAAAAGTAACTGAAATTCTTGTTTTGTTTTATTTAGTTGTTTTTAATAAACTCTAGAACAAAACAGCCTGGACAAATATTAAAATCTTATTCTTTTTAAAATGACTGATTTTTTACATGTCAATTTATTACCATCTAATACTTTTAAAATTAATTATACATGTTCATTTGGTCACTACTTTTCTCTTGACTGGATTATGCAAAAATATAGACTTCAGCATAAGATGGTACTATAGTCCAGCCTATTTTAGAGGATGAAACCAACTGGAGAGTGTATTTATGTGAACCAATTTTAACAGATCACAATTCTTCTTTGCTCTTAAATCTTGAAATGAGCATAAAAGTGTCAAACACCTGGGTTATTTTTACATTCCAGTTCAAAAAATCAGGACAAGCAAGTATAGAAAAAACGAGCACATCCCATCTATTTAAATCTTTATATGGATCCAAAGCACATCAGCCAAACATTTTTGAAGCTTCTATTTCAGCAGAGATTTTGTTATTTGAATAAAACAACAATAATAATGAAGAGTCAGTGAATTAGGGGAGGTATATAATGTTCATCAAACTTTGGAACATGACAGAATGCAGTTTTTTATTGACAAAGACAGGTACAATCACATGCCTTCACATCTATTGATAATGATTTAGAGTAGCATGTCAATCCTATTTACACTTAGCCATAATTCATATTCCACTTCAAGGAATAATTCAATGCTTCATTATATTACTTATGTTATTATAAAAGAAAAAGAGTATGAATGAGTACAAAATCACCTGCCAGTATAAACTGCTAAAGTGAAATGAAGAGATATATTTCTTATGCTCATATTATATATGCTTTCAGATCTAGATTCATGCTTTCCTTTTCACGAAATTCATAATTGAATCATAAGAAATGTGAAAGACTAATATCTGTGGCAGTAACCTTTGATGTTAATGAGGGAACTGGCAGTCATATAGAATCAGATGTATCACAGAAAATACAGTTTCAAGAAAGTACACATTGGCTAGCAGCTTGATATTTCTTCTCTTCCTCCATGAAATTATATGCACAAGAGGATTTTTTTTAAATCAACATTTTCATTAAAATGTTGTACAGGCAGACTTTGAAACTATACCTTAGAGTAGTTGCGTTCTTTTTGCAATAGTAGCAAAGGTGATTCACTTTAGCCTTGGTCCTCCCTAAGGAAAAACTCACATGTACCTAAGTGTTAGCAAGGTCCTTAACAAAAAAGCACTTGATGAGGAAAAAAGAAAATAATCTGTAATCATATCCATCACTAATTTATTGCATAAGCCTTACTTGAGGACCTTCTGTGCATCACACAGTGCTAGGTGCTGGTGACATGGTGACAGGCAAAACAGACATGATCCCTTTTTGTATGGAGAAGAAAGTCTATTGCAGGTAATAGACTTCGTACAAATAATCACACCAATTCCATATCATTGGAGGTAGTGATTAAGGAAACGGTAGCCTGCTAGGAGAGAGTTTAGATTCATTGGTCAAGTATGGCTTTTTTAAGAAGTAACAATCAACTGGGATTGGAAGGATACATGATTTTCATTGTTTTTCATTAGGCTATAAGGTTACAGCATTGGAAGAAAATTGTATGGTCTCAAGTTTAGTGGATCCAAAGCCACTTAACGGTGCTGGAGTTGTATGATGAGTATATTAAAAAGTCATAGCTTAAAATAAAAGAAAAATATATTATAAATATTTCTCAAGGAAAACTAGAAGACATTAAATTATATGATGTTAGGGCCTGCTTTACTGTTTAACAATCTCAAGTTTCCATAGAAAGTCTGAGGTAGAATTCTAATACTTAATAAATAGACTTCCTTCTGTGGGCACCTTTCATTTTGGCAACACACATCTGCCATCTAGTGACTACCACAATAACTACTTAAAAAAAAAAGTTTATTTATATTGTTAGGTCATATGGTGGTTTTTACACAGAATAAAATGCTCCTACCTAAGTGTAACAATCTATGTATTGAATTCCCAATTCTCTTTCTTTATTTTAAAAGTAATTACATGTGCACATTGGAATGATATTAACATAAAAGGAGAATAAGATAAATCAGTATTAAAATAAAAGACAACTCATTTTAAATGTTATTTCATTCCAATTTTCACAGATGAATTTTGCAGATCACCAAAATTACAAATGGATTTTCAAAAAGGGGCAAAAAGTGACTGCTTTTCCCCAATTTGGCTAAAAAAAATTTTGCCCTAAATTTAGTAGGTTAAACCAATCTTTTCTTTTTATGAAATAGAAGAGAAAATAGCATCATTTATTGCACACAATGAGAATACTCTTTTGTGAAACTACAGTGTGTATGTATTCTGAGTTGCACACACAATGCATTTCAATACTGTGGTACCAGTCAAAAATTTTTGAAAGGCACTGGAAGATTTTCGATGATAATGGGTTAGCCTGTTAGACAAATCTTCTAGAATGACTTCAGTGACACTCATCCTTGCATAATCCCTGTTATTTTCAGTGTGACTGAAATATGTAAATACATGCTATCACTTCCATGAGTTTGCTGCTTTATATGGCAAGAGAGATTATCCAGGTAGACCTAATCTCATCCCACTAGTGCTTTATAAATTGATCATTTTCTCCAGTTTGTAAGTAAAGAGAATTAAAGCATGAAAAATGATTCTATATGGAGTTGCTAGCTTTGAAGATAGAGAGGGCCATGTGAAAAGGACTGTGGGTTGCCTCAAGGAGCAGAGAGTGGCCTCTAGCTGGCAGCCAGCAAGAAAGTAGGGACTACAGTCCTATAGCCATAAGGAACTGGATTCTGCCAACAATCTGAATGACCTGGAAGCAGATTCTTCACCAGAGCTTCCAGATAAGAGCTCTGCCCAGCAGACACATTGATTTCAGCCTTTCAAGACCTTAAGCAAAGGATCATGTCGTCTGCAAACAGTGAGAGTTTTACTTCTTCTTTTCTTATCTGGATTCCTTTTATTTATTTTTCTGCTCTGATTGCTGTGGCCAACACTTCCAAAACTATGTTGAATAGTAGTGGTGAGAGTGGGCACCCTTGTCTTGTTCCTGACTTTAGGGGAAATACTTTCAATTTTTCACCATTGAGGATAATGTTTGCTGTGGGTTTGTCATATATAGCTTTTATTATGTTGAGGTATGGTCCTTCTATTCCTGCTTTCTGGAGGGGTTTTATCATAAATGGATGTCGAATTTTGTCAAAGGCTTTTTCTGCATCTATTGAGATAATCATGGTTTTTATTTTTCAATTTGTTAAAGAGGTGTATTACATTGATTGATTTGCAGATATTGAAGAATCCTTGCATCATTGGGATAAAGCCCACTTGGTCATGATGTATGATCTTTTTAATATGTTGTTGGATTCTGTTTGCTAGAATTTTGTTAAGGATTTTTGTGTCTATGTTCATCAGTGATATTGGACTGTAGTTTTCATTTTTGTGGCATCTTTGTCTGGTTTTGGTATTAGGGTGATAGTGGCCTCATAAAATGAGTTTGTAAGTTTACCTTCTTCTGCAATTTTCTGGAAGAGTTTGAGTAAGATAGATGTTAGCTCTTCTCTAAATTTTTGGTAGAATTCAGCTGTGAAACCATCTGGTCCTGGGCTTTTGTTTGCTGGAAGATTTCTGACTACAGTTTCAATTTCTGTGCTTGTGATGGGTCTGTTAAGATCTTCTATTTCTTCCTGGTTCAGTTTTGGAAAGTTATACTTTTCTAAGAATTTGTCCATTTCTTCCAAGTTGTCCATTTTATTGGCATAGAGCTGCTGGTAGTAGTCTCTTATGATCCTTTGTATTTCAGAGTTGTCTGTTGTGATCTCTCCATTTTCATTTCTAATTTTGTTGATTTGGTTCTTCTGGTGGGAATGCAAACTAATACAGTCATTATGGAGAACAGTGTGGAGATTCCTTAAAAAACTGGAAATAGAAATGCCATATGACCCAGCAATCCCACTCCTGGGCATACACACCGAAGAAACCAGATCTGAAAGAGACACGTGCACCCCAATGTTCATCACAGCACTGTTTATAATAGCCAGGACATGGAAGCAACCTAGATGTCCATCAGCAGAATAATGGAAAAGGAAGCTGTGGTACATATACATAATAGAATATTACTCAGCCATTAAAAAGAATACATTTGAATCAGTTCTAATGAGATGGATGAAACTGGAGCCCATTATACAGAGTGAAGTAAGCCAGAAAGATAAAGACCCATACAGTAGACTAATGCATATATATTGAATTTAAAAAGATGGTAATGATAACCCTATATGCAGGACAGAAAAAGAGACACAGATGTATAGAACAGACTTTTGGACTCTGTGGGAGAAGGTGAGGGTGGGATGATCTGAGAGAATAGCATTGAAACATGTATATTATCAACTGTGAACCAGATCGCCAGCCCAGGTTGGATGCATGAGACAAGTGCTCAGGGCTGGTGCACTGGGAAGACCCAGAGGGATGGGATGAAGAGGGAGGTGGGAGGAGGGATCAGAATGGGGAACACATGTAAATCCATGGCTGATTCATGTCAATGTATGACAAAAACCACTACAATATTGTAATTAGCCTCCAATCAATGAAAATAAATGGGAAAAAAACATTAAAAAAAAAAGACCTTAAGCAGAGAATCCAGGTGAAGCCCCTGGATTTCTGACCTACAAAACTGTGAACTAATACATCGTTATGATTTTAAGCCATTAGATTTTTGGTAATTTGTTATGCAGCAATAGAAAACATACTATTAGTCAATACAGTTAATTTAAGATGCATGGGGGAAAATGTTCAATTATTACAGTGGTCAAGACATGAACAAATAGAATCAAAGTGTGCAGAGTAAGAATGATTGTGATATATCAGGAAAAGTAGAAGAGTAAGGGTGACAGCATGAGCAAAAGTAGAGTCTCAGAAAAATGACTAGAAGAGAACGGGATGAGGAACAGAAGAATTGCAAGATATTGCAGGTGAAGTCTTGTTCTCTTTAAGTAGAACTATTTCTTCTCTATCAGGGAAAATTAGTTCATGCTCATTTAAAATGTTTATATTTAACTCATTTTTCCTGGCATTCTCTCTGATAGAAATGTGAAAATCAGGCTCAAAATGAGATAATTAGAAACTGTACATTGCTATAAGGCATCTTAATAGAGAAGCTCCATTGGATTTGAACAAGCATGAATACGAATTGAATTAAATTTATGCCAAAAAAAGCAGAAGACACTTTATTTGGATTGATGTGGACTAATAAGTCAAGTGATCAAGTCAGTACATTGTTAGATTAGTGGCACAAAAGAAAATGGAAATATTGAAAAGCTTTGCTTGCTTAACATACAGACAGAATCAGGTAAAACACTGATGGCTTCAAAGCCAGTAAATGGGAAATTGGTCCCATATTGCACAGACTGATATTCTTCTGAGACTTTAAATAACAAATATAACTTACTTCAGGAAAAGTTCCCAGAAACTAAAACTCAGAGCTGTCAGATCATTAAAAGAAAAATTCTGAATAGGCTGTAATTGTCACTGAAACACTGAGGCAATTAAAATCTTAAATGTAAGAAAAGGCAAAGAGACGATGACTTCCTAGGAGACTGCCATAAAACTTTAAATATCTCCTGTGCTCTAAACTGCTCAGAGAGCTAGGAGGATTATTAAGTTTTTAATTCCTTTCCCTGCAGTGAAACCTCATAGAAAACCATTAATAAGCAACTACTATGAACAAGACATTATTTTCTTCTCCTTGGGGTTTATATAATAAGAGGGCAAATGCTAAGCTCACAGAGGATTCATGCTCCAAGGAAACAGAAGAAAGATGAACAAGAAGTATTATCAGTACTGTATAGTTTTATCACTAATCATCAAATCATTTTCCTCCTGTTTCACAAATCTTTAACAGAATCCAAAATAATAA
Organism: Cervus canadensis; assembly: GCF_019320065.1. Classification (NCBI taxonomy): domain Eukaryota; kingdom Metazoa; phylum Chordata; class Mammalia; order Artiodactyla; family Cervidae; genus Cervus; species Cervus canadensis. Next base: position 124,772,411 of record NC_057419.1, on the reverse strand, counting down.
AAATAAAACCACTCTCAACTTGAACTTAAGATAAATGAAAAAATCTATTATGAATGTACTTTCATTCAGTTTTGCTTCTATTGTTCCAGTCTGTCTTTATGGATTTTGGCATTGTTTCCAGAATTGCTAAACTTATTTTCCACACCCAAATGATATAGGTAAATGCTACACTTAATTTCATGATTTTCAGCAGCATATGTAAGACTTCTCTTTTTTCTTCTGCAAATACTGGTTTCTCATTAAATTTGAAGGATCATCATAGTTGGTGCTATTGATTAAATACAGATTTTATTTCCAAGTAGGGATGAAAAGCCTGATGTGCTGTAGTCTATGGGGTCACAAAGAGTCTGACTCGACTGAGCGACTGAACTGAACTGAGGGATGAAAAGAGGAAGGATAAGCAGATACAGGTATACTAGAGAAGTCACTCACTATATGGCAAGGGATAATGGATCATCTGACTCTTGTAATTAACAAGAAGTACTTGTGAATCACATTTTATCTCAGCCTTTAGAAAATGGATGTATTTCCATTTTTTCTAGTGAGTTTGTGGTGTGGTCTTACTTGAAGTCAAGGAGAAGGACTAACGTCTATATAATCCTGTTCAACATGGTACAAAGTATACTCAATTATATATATGCCTTTGAAGAATTGACTCATATACTGAAAGCATGCTACTTGAACAAACCTGTTTCATTAATGATCTTTGTTTGTTTCCTAGTGTGAATGCACCATTCCTGCTGTTAATGAAAAGAGGAAAGTTTGCTAAATCAACTCTTTTTTTTTGAGCAATAAAATATTCATTTTTATTGGGTGTCTTTTTTTTAATTTATTTGTTTTAATTGGAGGCTAATTACTTTACAATATTGCAGTGGTTTTGCCATACATTGACATGGATCCACCTCTTGATATAATTAAATGGGAAGTATGACATTAAACTTCACTGCAACTCATCATTATTATTGTGCTACATTTACCTGACACATCATATTTGCAAGGTGCAAGACAAATACCTCATATTAACTCTCTTACTGAGTTTGGGGCATCAAGGTGAACACATAACTCTATTGTTCAATTAACCAAGTTGAAAAGCTTATAAAACCTTGGAGGAATTATTGATTCACTGTAGTGACTATTTACATAGCCCTGGTAGTTCCAAGCTAGTGCTTACTGTTGACTGGGACAAGACTTAATGTTTGTAATTCTTCCATTAAAAATTCATAGCTTGTCAAAATGTCTCAGTGAATAAAGATCATGACACTAGGAATTATATAATACGATATTGTTAAATGACCTCTTTGTTTTTGTTACAACAAACTTGTGAAAGTAAAGCAAGACAAACATGATGAGGTTGAAGATAATTGATTTTGAGACAGAGCAGGACGGACAGCTGATTATTTAAGAAGTATGGATATTCAATATTAGGAAAATTAAAGAACTTTCTTTCTTTCTATTGTATCTTGTCCCCACTCATACACAAATAAACATATTTTAAAACTCCCAATCCTAATCTCACCTAAGGAGTCTGAATCTATAATATGAAAACTAAACCAAAACCCAGAACTAGACTGATGTTCTCATCATACAATAATTGGCATATTTTCCTTCTTGTGGTTCATTTTACAAGTTTCTAATGCAACTAAAAGATAGTTTCTATTTAAAATTTCCCCATAAAATAATTGTTTTCATTGTTAGATACACATGAAATTTCTAAAGGCATTAATAAATTAGATAATTGCTTTGTATGACAAACTTCCCTTAGGGACTGATATTGCAGACAGGAAACTTATTTTTAAAAGGCCAAAAGGTACAATTTTCTAAATAACAAGCCTAAAGAGAGGCAAGGTAACAATAATCCTTGGCTTTTAATTTTAAAGCTTTAACGGGAAACTGTGAAATTAACTGAAAATATAAAAATAAACAATACTTCAAGCTTTTCTCTCCCTTGGCAACCCCTCATTCCCAGGATCCAGAAGTAATTTCTAGATTATTGGTTAGAAATACAGGGTACATTGCACTACTAGTGAGGTTTGAAAGAGATCCTGTAAAGCAAAGGAGAATAGAAACATTTCTGTGAATACAATGTAATCCTAGCATTCCTAGAAAGCATAAACATAACAGACATTACAGAAAATGTTTGAGAAAAGCCAAATTAATAGTTCTAACTAGAATAAGCATTCCTTGTTTTAGTATGCTAAGAAGTAGGTGTTAGTCGCTCAGTCGTGCCCAACTCTTTGCGACCCCATGGACTGCAGCCCTCCAGGCTCCTCTGTCCATGAGATTTTCCAGGCAAGGATACTGGAGTGGGTTGCCATTTCCTTCTCCAGGGATCTTCCCGACCCAGGGATCGAACCCGGGTCTCTTGCACTGCAGGCAGATTCGTCACCAACTGAGCTACAAGGGAAGCCTTTTTAGAGATAATTAAAAGAAAGCATCCCAGCAGCCTTAAGTTATCAGGTGAAGGGATATCTTGTCTCTGCACTGAGTTTATGCAACATTTAATCAATCATTAAAAATATTCTTAAATTATGTCGCCTAGTTAGTTTAAAATTTTTATTTTGCCTTTCTGGTTTTATTTTGCCTTCCAAGTGTTATCTGGGAAGGCAGCATAATATTTTCAGTGACTGAGTCTTTAAAAATTTTAACTTTGGCTTGATCTGAATGTAACTGGAGTTGTGGAGGACACTGGGGTCTACTGTTGGCACCAGAAATTTGGAGATGCTTGCAAGTCTTTTAACAATGATTTTTCTCATTGAAATTTTGTGGTTGCACCCATAGGGTCACTTTCCATGTTAGGTTTTATGGTTACTGCATCAAAAAATACAGGGAGAGTAAAAAAGAAGCAGGTTGTGACCTGAAAATTGCTGATGACTTGGGACAGCATTTTAAAAAATCAACTCTCATTGAATTCCTTTACATTTCCTTGGGAAATTCTGCCTCCATTTTTGATGAATTTTCTCTTTGTTTTGTTTTATATTTTGACCTTCCATTTCAGCCAACTTTTACTACAAAGATGGCAGAGTATAATACAAGAAGATAGGTGATGCTGATTTTAAACAGGTCATTCAAATTAATACAGAATAATATGACTATTACTACTACTACTATTAAAATGTTCTTGAATACTAGGAATATATTTTCAGACAGATTTCTAACCACCTCATCTTTTTCCCCCACATTGAATATGAATTTTTAATGAAAAATTATGACTTGGTAAAGAAAATCTGTCTGATCTCCAAAGTTCTCATGAAATAAATGAGCAGTCTTCTATGAAGTCACTGTATTGATTACTTATTTTTAATCTATCATATCAATTTAAGAATGAGGAGTCCAGTAATTAGCCTCCAACTAATATAAATAAATGAATAAATAAATAAATAAATCTACAAATGTAAAAAAAAAAATCAGGAGTCCAAATATGCCTTAAAATGAGTTTGGGAAGCTGCATTTTTCTTATCTGGAATTACTGATGATCTTACTGGGTTAACTAAATGGTGGCATTAATTGATGCACATGTACAAGTATTGACTGCATCCTTATTCAAATATATAATTTAACAAATATTTTTGGTGAAGAATGTTGACATTTCACTGTAATGCCAACTTTAGGCATACTAGAGAAAATATTTAAGCTTGTTCTAACATTACTTTATTAGATATATAAAATAATACTCTCAAAATGCATGGATAACAATGTCTGATCTTTTCTGCTCATCTTTTCTGGGAGCACTTTTCAAAGACTTGTTTTCAAAGATCATAATGTTATTAGAGGAAATTTAAAAGGTTACTTAGAGAATACCATGATAGCATTAGATACAATGAAGCACTGACTGACAACAAGTGATCTTGTCATTCTACGTTGTATGCTCTGTCAAATACCTTGACTTGCCCAATATATGAAACATGGATAATACCTATTTTGCCCAAAGATTAAAAGCTGGAAAAACAATTTCAAGAAGTCATTTCCAAATTTGCAAATACCAATTCTTAAAATTGCAGAAAAATTATTGATAATTTTATAAACAAAGTATCCACAAAAATGTTCACACCAACGAGCTCACTCCATCCATTGCTCATTATGTGCCAGGCACATAATGTCAGACTTCTGGGGACCAACACATAAATAAACCACAGTCCTTATCAACAAAGTGTTCATCATCTTGTGTGAAAAATTTATAGCGAAGATCACTATTCTTGCTGATATTTGTTGAGCTGAATTATTTTCTCCACAGATTAAGAGCTTTTTGAGTGTCCTCAGAAAACACAGAACTTAGGAAAGTGAATGTTGAATTGGGGCAAATGACCTGAGAGGAAAAAAAGTCCCTGGATTGTTGCCTAGAAGATGTGCTGAGTTCAGAATATGTCATTCATCATGGCCAAGCAAGTTATAATGGGGCTGAGAAAGTAAAGAAATGAAATAACAGACAAAATACCTGGCAGAGTCCATAGCAGAGATATGATTCTCAAAATATTCAGTATAGGAGACAGAGAAGACTACATTGTAGTAGTAAACAAAACAGGGCAGCACTGTTTATAATAGCCAGGACATGGGAGCAACCTAGATGCCCATCAGCAGATGAATGGATAAGAAAGCTGTGGTACATATACACCATGGAATATTACTCAGCCATTAAAAAGAATTCATTTGAATCAGTTCTAATGAGATGGATGAAACTGGAGCCCATTATACAGAGTGAAGTAAGCCAGAAAGATAAAGACCAATACAGTATATTAACGCATATATATGGAATTTAAAACAATGGTAACGATAACCCTATATACAAAACAGAAAAAGAGACACAGACGTATAGAACAGACTTTTGGACTCTGTGGGTGGGATGTTCTGAGAGAATAGCATTGAAACAAGTATACTATCAAGGGCGAAACAGATCACCAGCCCAGGCTGGATGCATGAGACAAGTGCTCAGGGCTGGTGCACTGGGAAGACCCAGAGGGATGGGATGGAGAGGGAGGCGGGAGGGGGGATCGGGATGGGGAACACATGTAAATCCATGGCTGATTCATGTCAGTGTATGGCAAAATCCACTACAATATTGTAAAGTAATTAACCTCCAACTAATAAAAATAAATGGGGAAAAAAAAAGAATAACCTAAGATTATTCCTCAACTCTAACTTAGTGACTCATTGCTTGCTTGTTTTGCTTCAGTCGTATCTGACTCTTTGCGACCCTATGGACTGCAGCATACTAGGTTCCTCTGTCCATGGGATTCTCCAGGCAAGAATACTGGAATGGGTTGCCATTTCCTTCTCCAGGGGATCTTCCCAACCCAGGGATTGAACCTGCATCTCTTTTTTTTTTTTTTCATTAGTTGGAGGCTAATTACTTCACAACATTTCAGTGGGTTTTGTCATACATTGATATGAATCAGCCATAGAGTTACACGTATTCCCCATCCCGATCCCCCCTCCCACCTCCCTCTCCACCTGATTCCTCTGGGTCTTCCCAGTGCACCAGGCCCGAGCACTTGTCTCATGCATCCCACCTGGGCTGGTGATCTGTTTCACTATAGATAATATACATGCTGTTCTTTCAAAACATCCCACCCTCACCTTCTCCCACAGAGTTCAAAAGTCTGTTCTGTATTTCTGTGTCTCTTTTTCTGTTTTGCATCTCTTATGTCTCCTGCATCAGCAAGTGGGTTCTTTACCACTAGCGCCACCTGGGAAGCCCAGGTGACTCATTAAGGCTTGGCAAATAATCTAAGGACTCAACAGTCAGAGATATAAAACTATTTCTTACAAACCAAATGATAACTGTGTTATTTTTTTTTCATTTGTTCCTACATAAAGTTAGTCTGCCGTAAATAAAAAAAAAAAATTAAGAGCTTAAAATTAAGCCTGCAGTCAACAGAATATACCAGTTTTCAGAAAATACATGATGATATACATAAATCTCAGATGCTATCATTGAATGTGTTACTTCTCAGAAAGCTGCTCAGGGGAAAGTAATAAATGTCATTATTACTGAATATTATCTCATAAAACACATACAATTACAAAAAATAATTTTTTGTTTGAAGAAAGAAATGTTCTGTTCTGATAATGTTCATTTATTTGTATGCTTACAAGTAAAAAATCTCCCATTAGTTAGTGCTTACATCAAAGTTAGTATGATACATGTGTTTGAATTATTCTGCAAAGCACACACATATTAAAATTACATTTAAGATTTCATAAATATTGAGATAATGCAAAAATCTGAACCTATACATTAGATACTTATATATAAAGATATATTTGGATAATGAAAATAAATTTTGTTCAGTGAGCCAAATAAATACTCTACCTACAGAAAACAACTCATAATAAGAAAAAAAACTCCCAAAGTAGCCTATATAATCCAAATAGTTGTGAATTTATTTCATGATGGAAAAATTTAGACCCTCAGTAAACAAAGCAAGAGAGATATGTTGAATTGGATCAAAAGTGACTGAGAAAGAAAACTGCATTTGTTGAGAAAATGAATTCTTTCAAGAAGTAGCAAATTACTACATCTAAAAATTAATCACCTTGCTGACTACACGATTCCCAATCTGTGTTTCTTATAAATCACCTTGAGTTGGCTATGATTTCTAAAGTGACTAATTTGGGAGATAGCCTAAAAAGAATGAAAAAGTGATGAAAGTAAATTAAAAATGACTGAGCTAGACTAGATTTATGAAAAAACAAAATAGATCAGGTAGTTAAGCATGCAAAATTGTGTTCAGTAGGCAACAATATATCCCTCTGATCTGTCTATATTTTTTGTTGGGCATTTCTACCCTATAAGTGTCTGATGAATACTTAGTCATGGGACAAAATGAACAGAGCTTGGAACACATTTAATCCATGGTTTTGTTAAGCCCAAGCAGATGGAATTTTATTTGGGTATCCACAGTAATAAAGCAGTTCTATGTAAAACATCTGGATTTCACCATGTAGAAGTCACTAATAAATGGAAGCCAAGAAAAAAATTATAGAATAAAATAAATTCTCCCTCAAACTTTCAAGAGTGAAGGAAAATAAAACAATTTCATTAATTATCTCACCATTTTTACTTTAGATGAGCAACATGAAGTTGTCAAGGAAAAGGTAGATGGAATAATTCCAAAATCAGAGACAGAGCCAAAGATATTCCTTGTTAAAACTTTCAGAAAAAAAAGTAGTACATTTTTAATTGCTGATTACAACCATGTTTTGAAACAAAGTAACATTTTCTTTTTTTCTATCATTTTGCTTGGTTGTATCATTTGCTTACTTTTTTCATAGATAGGAAAAATGACTAAGTTTCAGACATAAGGTGTTTCAAGCTGTACCAAAGAATAATATGCTCTCATTATGATTCTTTTCTCTGTTTTAATTTTTAATAAAGGATAATATGTTCCATTCTTGCTGCCAACCTCAAACATTCATCTTGGTATCTCATGGTGGGGGAAAGATGGCTAATTGATAACAGTGAATAACTAAAGCATGAAAAAAAAATTTTGTCAAATTTTAACTATTTTGATATATGCATGCTCAGTCATGTCCAACTCTTTGTGACCCCATGGACTGTAGCCCACCAGGCTCCTCTGTCCTTGGGATTTCCCAGGCAAGAATACTGGAGTTAGTTGCCATTTCTTTCTCCAGGCATCTTCCCCACCCAGGGATCAAGCCCACATCCTCTGTGCCTCTTGCATTGGCAGGAGGATTCTCTACCACTACGCCACCTGGGAAGCCCGGATTAAGACTGGGAATGCTGGAAAACCACCTGCAATGCATAGAACAGTTCCCACAGTAAAGAATTATTTGACCCAAAATGTCAATAATGCCAAGACTGAGAAACTCTGGTCCAGCTGTATCTTGCCAGGGACTTAGTCCTTTTTTATTTATAGTAATTCTTTAGCAAGAGGTTTTATGTTTCTGTATTCAATAATATATATTTCATATATGTCAGCTCTTTATAATCTATTTTCCATTACCTTTTATGAGGCAGGAAGTCCTGGAACATTCTACATAGAGGTGTTATACTAGTCATCTGAAGCTAATTTATAATTCTCAATATGGATGTGCTTCTCTCTATTCCCAACATTCTTCATGAGCATAAGATTAAATGCAACACTCAGTCCTACTGCATTTCAAAATATGGTGGCCAATGTACTAATCTCTTGACTGTTTTCTTCATTTTTTTTTTCTTGTCGTCAGATGAATTCACTGATCTTACGTGACCACTAAGTAGGTTAAATCAAACTAGGTTTTTCACAACCATTAGCACTGGAAATCATCAATTTCAATAGCCTGTGTAGAATTAAGCAAATGAGAATTTTGAAACTTGAGTGTTCCTTGCATACAGAGGCACTCAAGAAATAGTTGTTGAATAAGTTTTCCATAAACCACTGACTTTAAAAAAAAGCAAGTTATGAATTTTAAGATTGAAATGGATTAACAATGTTTGGTGTGCTAATTAAGTTTTCAAATTTCTAGGCAACATCTCTGCTGATGATGTTCTGTTGCAATCCTTATTCTTATGATGCCTAAGTTATTTGGCACTTAGAAAGTTATTTTAAATTTGAAAGCAAAGTTTAACTGAAGGTTTATAATACGCCATATAGTAATTAGGTGACAAAAGCAGAGGCAGGAAGTTTAAAGAATATACCCACTCAGTTGATGATGCCCAAACCACACACCTCTCTAGTTAATAAATATACACACAGAAAAGACCTTACACTAAATTCTTAAATCTTTTAACTTTATGTAACAAGGTAAAGCTGCCTAATTTTTGAAAAGAAAAAGTTAAGCATGGTTATCCCCTCTGGAAAAGGAAGAGCAGGCATTTTCTATCTAGCTGACTATGTGTGCTGTGTGCTCAGTCATGTCCAACTCTTTTGTGACCCCATGGACTATAGCCCACCAGGCTTCTCTGTCCATGGGGTTTCCAAGGCAAGAATAGTGGAGGGGGTTGACACTTTCTTCTTTAGGGGATCTTCCCCACCCAGGGATTGAACTAGCATCTCTTGTATTGGCAGGCAGATTCTTTACCACTATGCCACCTGGGAAGCTCCTAGCTGACTGTAGAATTCACTAACTCATTTATAATGGACAGTGACTTACTTGAAGTCTTAATATGAAATAAGAATGTAGAAATGTGTATTTCTAAAATGCTTTATTTTCTTTTTGGCTGAAAAGTGATAGTGTTCAGGAATGGTGTCTGATGAATATTAAAATTATATCCTTGAAATAAAATATATAACCTGTAATTTACCAAAATTTTAAGTAAGAGTGAAGTGTTTTTTCTGGGATTACCTAATACTGGAAGTAAAAACTACATTGTTGAAAACAATTATTTCCAATCAATTCTTCCTCCAAGAACAAATGTTTCAGTATAGTAATATGAAAATATATGTCAATATTTTCTTTTGCTTTGTGTTATAATGAAGGAGATGCTAAAGTGAGGCAAAACACATAGTATAACTGTGCATTTAAAAAAATCACAGCTCTCTCTCTCTTGTCTTTTCAGATGGCCCACAATCTGTCTATGGAGTGTGTTTCTCTCTAAATAAATCCACCTGTTACTATCAAAATAAATAAATAAATAAATAAATAAATAAATAAATAAATAAATAAATAACTCACAGTCTAGGTACCTGAACTCATTCTTCTGTTTTAAAATTAGAATCATTCAATTCTTTAACACTTTCTGGTTAACCTAAATATCCTGAACTCAAACAGCCTCTTCACCAAAAGAGACCTAAACATTTCTAACTCATTGTTCTAATCATTCCCATGAGATAATTAAACAGACAAGCTTGGGAATTCATTGAAGACATTTGAAAAATGACAGTATGAAGATCCTCCATACCATAGTGGATCATTCCTAGACTCAATCCCCAATCTCCTACCACCCCTAGAGTCCCATTAGTGTATGCCTACAGTCTTTCAGTTTCTTCTCTCCAGCTAATTCCTTACTATTAATACTTTGTCTCTGTACCTGTAGCACTAGGGATCCTTACTCAGCAGGAAAAGGGATCAGAGAGCAAACTATCAGGCTCAGAATACTGTTTTCTTTCTTAAACTGAGATTCTGGAATTCTGGACCCTTACTTCTGCTGAATACTGGGGTTAGGTTGCTCCCATCCAATTTCATTAATACTTCTATTATCAACTGGCCCCAAACCTGATTTCCTTCTGAAAATGAATGCTTCCGATTCTTTAACTCCACCTGAATTCACCTGTTTTAAGACTTTGTACAGATTGGGACTGTAGATGCATTAACAAGGCACAATTTAGATTTCTTGGCTTTCATAATAAGCTGTTGACCTTTGGCACTATATGGGAAAGAAAGTTCTTATTTGCCACATGTGTCCAACTCTCTCACTTCCAGCTTCCTACTCTGGAACATATTACTACCTATAGAACCAGTAATAGGAATTACAATTGCTTAATTCCTATTTCATTTCTTCTTACATGAAAGGAAAAAAATACTAAAACATTGATAGTCACTTCTCCTGAAGGAGTTCTTTCTGTGAAACATAGTAATTTTGGAGAAATGTAATATTTCTTTTTTAGTGAGGTGTCTTTCCTTAGCAGATAAAGCCTCAACATTTTCCTCTTATTGCATTCTTTTCTCCTAAGGTTTCAAGAATTCCAGGTTAACAGTAATGATATCACCAAGATATACAGATGTTATTTTTTGCTAACAAGTAGTAGCCATCTGGGACAAACACATTTTATGAAACAACCTATTTATTTGTACCCATACATTTGGAAGCAATTTGTTTTAAACATGCAAAAATACCAAAGTGAATCCAACCATGTCTCAGATCATCGATGTGGTATTTGACAATAAATTCCTTAAGACAGAACCTGGCCTAGAGAAGGAATTCAGTAAATATTTCTTCAATGAAGAAACTATTGAAAATTTTCTAACAAGTTGAGATTTTCTCAAGAATTTATGCAGAATTAAGGAGGCATGCACGATATAGAAAATACTTTAAAAGAAAGAAATTTCAAATAATTGCTCAAAAGCATTCCTTGTCAAAAATATAGAGCTAACAACAAAGCAAAGTGTTATATAATAAACATGTAAGCTCTGGTTTTATACAGAAATGCTTTCTAACTCACATTTCTCATCAGTCTGTGATAAAGCAAAATAAACTTAGTTTCAATGTTAAGTAGGGTATGTCACCACTGTTGTTTTGTGACTTCTAAGGTTCAGCTTCGGGCATTTGTTGGTGTGATTTCTATGTTACCACAGTCTTGTGTATAAGACTGAAGAGCATATGCTTATTTCTAGTTCACACACAATGGTTTGCCATTGATTTCCATGTAATTATGATTGGTCTCTATATAATAATTTCCAAGGAAGCCAAAGAGGAAAGTGTTCTAATATTTCTTTTAGAGAAAACTCATTCCTTTCTCACTGTGTGGCCTTGTTCCACAAGATACTGAATCAATTTTAGTCTCAATTTCTTCTTCTATAATATAGTGTCAATCTCATTGGGTTTTATGAGGATTGAGAATGATAAAATTAAGATTATTGTTGTTAATATGATTGTGATGATAAAAGCAAAAATAGTGATACCCATTCAAGGGATACCTGTTTAATGAGACAACTTGTGTCTATAAATAGGATGCAATGCAGTGTCAAAAGGGATCTCAGTCTAGGGTGCAGGCTATATGTTTTTATAACACAATGAACTTGATAAATAAGTTAAAACATTTTTTTCAGTGTTAAAGTATTAATGTTTTCATCACAGAGAATGAATAAGTAAAACATTGCTTGCTTACGGTTTTTAATCTCTATTAACTGAGTTTTGTTTTTACAATACTCACCTCAAAAAGAGCACTTGCTCTATTATCCTAGAATCAATAGATAGTCTTTTTAGTTGCTAATTTACTCAGTATGGTGTAAAGGAATCCTTTATGGTTAATCTATTTTCGTGAGGTATTTCCTATAATGCATTCTTTTAGTTAAAGTCCTTTCATTGTATTCCACCTATTTATAAAAATTTTTTGTCAGATTAGAAGGAAATGATACAGAAAAAAGAAAAAACCTCTTAATGGTATTGAAGCACATGGAAAACAGTTAAGGAATCAAAATCATATAGTGCTGGTTTTCATTTCTTTTTGGTATATTCTGGAGGGGAAAAGAAAAACGCCATGGACTATATAGTCCATGGAATTCTCCAGGCCAGAATACTGGAGTGGATAGCCTTTCCCTTCTCCAGGGAATCTTCCCAACCCAGGGATCAAACCCAGGTCTCCTGCATTGCAGGTGGGTTCTTTACCAGCTGAGCCACAAGGAAAGCCCAAAGGAAAACTATCATGTACTAAATACCAGGGACTATATTAGGAACATCCACATGTCAAGATATTTAATTCTTGCCATCAATTTCTAGAGGAAGAAATGGTTGGGCTGCAAACTGGAAATTCTTAAGCAGACATACATCTGCATCTCATAGAGTCAAAAAGTGTCTTGATCATCCTTAGTGCTCTGAGGGAAAAAAGACTGCCTTCCCAGTGTGCTGCTAAGATATGTTGACCAAAATAGTTCCTCACCCAGGAAACAGACTTTTCAAAACAGTGACAGACATGACAGATGCTTTAGTTGGAAATTACGCAGTTACTGCGTTGCTATTTCTATTATTTGAATAAAAAAATACAAAGTGCATCTCCAGTGCTGTCAAATTGGTACCTTTTATAAATACTGATTTTTTTGTTTTAATGAGAGAGGAGTCATCTTACAAGTGACAGGAAATGTTCCCAGTAATAACTGTAAACTTAATTTCATTTTAAAAATACTGCATCACAAACCAAACTTAATCTGCCATATTGTGGTTCACTGGAACTATTAAGTTACTGACTAATATCGGGACTAGTATTATGTTGATATTCCAATAAAAATTAGCTTCTAGTATAATGCATTGTTTTGGTTATAATGAATTATTTGATATATTACAAATCCTAAGCTTGCTTCCATTTGGAGAAAATGAGTCTGTCTTTGCAGTCACACAGATATGACAGTTGGGAACACCACAGTTACTCAAGTGTTCCCAGTTTTCCATTTATTAATAAGATTCTGGCCAGCCAAATTGTACTAACAAATTCAACTCAGTCCAGATTGTCCAAAAAAAAAGCTTATTTTACTAAATTAAAGTAAGACAATGTATTCATGTCTCCCTACTTCAAAGAACTGAATCATTCTGGAAGCCAAATTGATGTGACATTAACTAAAATAGAACCAGAATGACATTGATGACACTGTATTAGCCTCAAAATGAACTTTCTATCCAGATTAAGTAGACCTTGTTTGGATCATGCTCAAATTAAAGCTCTAGTTGAAGATTCCTCAAAAACTCTGCATTACCTTATGAAGAAGCAACATTCCCTTAAGTTAATCAAAATTAGGCAAGTGCAGCTATTGTGGTTTGTGATGATAGTATGGTGCCCCACAACACATTAATAAAGGTTATTATTTAAGCCTTTTATGGCTATTTTAAAGATTTGTACAATAAAACTTGGTTGTTAGATATTAATAATTATTTACCAATTTTTATAAGTCCTTACTTTAACTTCTGGAAATATAAGATTAAATTATTCTGTTTGAAAGAAATGTCTAGAAGGAGAAACAGAAAATGAAGTAGGCAATTGCAGGTCAGTGACTTACATACTATGATGGAGTTACCTAAAAGGTGTTGTAAGAGCTAAGAAAAAACACATCTCACTGAGACATGGGAAGTTTTAAAACTTCCTTACAGTAAGTGAGTTTTGAAAGATGAACAAAAGTTGGCTAGAAAAAAGGACTTAGGGTATGAGTGAGGAGTGTGATCTGAACATGTGGTCCTTTTTCTCTCTTCTGTCCTTTCAGCATTGTATCTTTCCACATAATAAGTAGATCTGAGGGTGAAATTCTCATCCTCACTTCTCTGGCCAGGAATACCAATATGCTGAAATTAGAATTCTCCTCTTCTATTCCCAGGTGAAGTGAAGTGAAGTGAAGTCGCTCAGTCATGTCCGACTCTTTGTGACCCCATGGACTGTAGCCTACCAGGCTCCTCAGTCTATGGAATTTTTCAGGCAAGAGTACTGGAGTGGGTTGCCATTTCCTTCTCCAGGGGATCTTCCTGACCCAGGGATTGAACCCGGGTCTCCAGCATTGCAGGCAGACTCTTTTACCGTCTGAGCCACAAGGGAAGCCCTCTATTCCCATGCAACAACAGCTAAATTTAAGTGTACTACTAATTAAAATTGACTGTTAAATTATAAGATAGTATTTTTATTATGTCATAGTACATTGTGTATATTTATCATTAATTGGTAACCATAATTCATTTTCTAACCAGCTGTGTGCACTGTAGGCCAAGTATTAGTGTTGATATAGCACTTTCCCCAGATGCTAATGTGAATTTCATTTCAAGATTTTTAAAACAGATCTGTGCTTTAGAAAACAATTGGAATTGAGTTTAATATTTATGATTAGTTTAGCATGGCTCAGACGGTAAAGCGTCTGCCCGCAATGCGGGAGACCTGGGTTCGATCCCTGGGTCGGGAAGATCCCCTGGAGAAGGAAATGGCAACCCACTCCAGTACTCTTGCCTAGAAAATTCCATGGATGGAGGAGCCTGGTGGGCTACAGTCAATGGGGTCGCAAAGAGTTGGACATGACTGAGTGACTTCACTTTCTTTCACTAACCTAACTTTAATGAAGATCAGAAGCATAGTACAAAAGGAAAGACCTGAGACATTAAAAACTGACTAAGAATGGAATTATTTTTAAAGGAAAGCTAATAAAATAAATTTTGCATTCAAAGACCATAAGATTAAGATTCTCCAATGCACTTTACATTTCTATATGAATCATCTATCTCAGTATTTAGCTGACTAAAATATAATACTTTTCAAAACTTAAATAACTCTGAAATTGTACTGCTAAACTTTATAGGTCATACCAGGTAGGTCTTGAGGTTAAATAAACCTAATCGTAATTGTTAGCTATACAAAATTCATAATAAAGTAAAAATAGAACTTAAGTATTTTTCTACTCTCTACTAAAGGAATTATAAAGGCTTTTACAGAAAAGATACAATAAAAGCAACATTTTGTAAGCAATGCACTACTAATTGCTAGGGTTTAAGAGTGGACTCGTTGGAAAAGACCCTGATGCTGGGAGGGATTGGGGGTAGGAGGAGAAGGGGACGACAGAGGATGAGATGGCTGGATGGCATCACCGACTCGATGGGCATGAGTTTGAGTAAACTCCGGGAGTTTGTGATGGACAGGGAGGCCTGGCATGCTGCGATTCATGGGGTCGCAAAGAGTCAGACACGACTGAGCGACTGAACTGAACTGAACTGAAGATACTGTGAGGTGATGTTCTGTTATGTGTGTTGGTTGCTCAGTCATGTCTGACTCTTTGCAACCCCACGGACTATAGCCTGCCAGGTTTCTCTGTCCATGGAATCCTCCAGGCAAGAATACTGGAGTGGATTGCCATTCCCTTCTCCAGAGGAACTTCCCAACCCAGGGATCGAACCCTGGTTTCCTGCATCACAGACAGATTCTTTACCATTTGAGCTACAGGGAAGTCCCAAATCAGTGCAAGTACACAAAACATAAACCGTGGGAACATTATTAAATGATGAAAAGAGCACAAAATAGTGTATTGTGAAAGTACAAATATAATTGTGTCTATGAACCAGCAGGGACTTAGTTCCTTTCTGAACAATTTAAGTTTTTAGAATACTGTTTTTCATATGAATTTTCTACTTTATCTCTTGTAATATATACCAAGTAACTGTTCTTCATATCATTTTTCAAAACAAGTTTAAATGCTTACTGGAAGAAAATATAACTGGTATAAATGACAGGAATAGTCTTTTTAATTCACAAAATCTCTTCTGAACCTCAGCATAATAAAGTTAATGCCATGAATTCCACTATAGCTGTATTTTCAAAATGATATTTCAGGTACTGAATTTACAGACAAATTTTATTTATCCTAAGAAAAGAATATATAAGATACATCAAATATTAAAGTAATTGTAAACATTTCTCATTCTTCTTTCAAAAAGAAAATAAAATGCAATTCCTAAGATTTTTATTTTAATTTATTTTGTTATCTGAAATATTATATCATGAAAGTAGTTATTTTCACTTAATGTAAGGTTGTGTCTATAATGTAATTGCATGATGGCTAATTAATATACTTATCTTATTGTTATGTTCTTTGATATTTATCATAAATCTGCTTTTAAAATCTTTAAAAATGTTATTTAAAAGGTTGTTTTAATAAAAAATATAAATTTTTCCTTCCTTTCTACCTTTGCCTACTTTCCAAATTAAACAAAACATTTTAAATTGTGGACATTTTAACAAACTCATATTTTAAAATAATTCACAAGAGGTTAAATTAGAAATAACAACCTCGCTCCTCACCCAAAAGACATATTGCCCTCTCAGAAATGTCCCTAATACATTCTCACATTGAAGCTTCAGCCTCAACTGAAGATGAATATTCTGGCAATAGATCATCAATGGAAATACCTTCTCAAAGAAAGAGTAGATAGTACTTTCTGACTGGAGCAAAATGGTTACAAAATTTGTATATGCTCAGTAGCATTAAAGTGCTGACATTCCTTGCTTTTATGTCTCTGGAAGAAGGACTCTGGAGAATGTGGAACCAATGGAGAATTATTTCTGAAACATGCTGTAGAGTAACCAAAAATTCTTCTTTCTGCTACAGGATTCTCATTTCCTAAATGGGTCAAAATTTTAGATAACAAAGTTATTTTTTTAATGAAAGATGCATTTTAATCATGTCTGAGGACTATAAAATCTTTAGAATAAATGATGAATGCTAACAGGGAAAGGCTGTCAGAGAATTACCAAAATGACCTTAGTTTATATTGTTGATTCTAAAATAATTTGCTTTATATCAACTGTCCTTTATTGAAGGCTTAATACTGTTACACTTCACTGACTTGAATAGTGACAATGGGGAAAACGTAGGGGATAGGTAAAAACACTTAACTGAACTCTCATTTGTAAAATAAAACAATTAGACTACATTTTTTCCTTTTAGAAAGTCCTAGGAATCTATGCTTGTTGTTTAGTCACTAAGTCGTATTATACTCCTTTGCGATCCCGTGGACTGTAGCCCACCAGGCTCCTCTGTCCATGGGATTTCTCAGGAAAGAATACTGGAGTAGGTAGCCATTCCCTACTCCAGGGGTCCTCCTGACCCAGGGGTTCAGGCAGATTCTTTATCACTGAGCTACCTGGGAAGCTTAGGAGTCTATACTAATCTACTGTTATAACCTCTCTCAGGTAAATGTGTGGTTCTAACAATCCAGGGACTGACAATCTCCCTGGTGATTTCAGTTTCATTTGTTGTAGGCAGAAAAATCAACTCTTTAAAGCTGTATCAGCACGTATAATCACACATAGTAATAATAAAAATTATGTCAGTTTCAGTAATAGATTACTACTTCATTGATGAAATCAGAATTTGTGAGATCAGTTCAACGAAGTGCCACCAATGCAAAGTGATAGTTTTATTTACATGGAGACAGGGTCTCCATGATTAAAGGATATAAAGAGCTAAACTGCATTCGTCTTAACAGCTTTTGAAGGTACTGAGGTGCCAAAGTACCACTGAATATGTGAAACAGGGATACTGTATTAACATCTTGCTTATAAGCTGTAGAGTCAAGATAATTAAACATTGTTCTGGAGGGATGAGAAGATTTAATTAGTCCAGGGCATTTAGACATCATTAAAAAGCTTAAGCATTCATCAATCTTAGAGCTGTTGTTCAGTGGTGCACTAATTCACTATCATGGTATTTATGACACAAATTAATGGCATTTATAATATAAATGGTAGAATTAATATAACAATTTTTAAAACTAGAATATTGCCTTTAGGGAAAAAAAAATACCCACCAAATTTATTTTACTAAAGTGTTCTGACTGCAGTACACAGATTCTATTATTGCTCTTCTAGTTTTCAGTGCATCAAATCACAACTCATTATTGTTGAAAGATTTTACTGTTTCAACCTATTGTATCTAAAATATTAATATAAACTTATCACCTCTCTGGCCTTAGAGATAAAAGTCTTACAGTACAGGTTTTTGATTTTTAAAAGAGCTATTTTAAACTTTTAAAATAGCAAATTCATGTATATCACAGTTATTTTAAGAGGTATCTTATATTCTTTCATATAAAACATTTTTAAAGGCTGTGAGGAGAAATAAAATACTCCCACTATCATCCCCATTTTCATAAATTTGATATTTTGAAAAAAAAAAAACCTGCAATATTTTTATGCCAAAAAAGCTTTTGCACTTAGTGTGTTTTTGAATAGTCTCAAGAAGATGGAAATCATCTGTCTGTCTTTAGAAAAATCTCTCGCTTCGATGAAATAAGCAAGAGAACCAGTGTAACTACTAAAGTAGATTTTACAAATTTCAAGACTGAAGTAAGAGAGGTATTTTTCTGTTATTAAACACCTGGCTTGGAAGAAGAAATGTGTGAAAACACATTCCAAAGTATACTTTTTCTTGGTAAAGAATATTTGAAAGTGAAAGTGAAAGTCACTCAGTCGCGTCCGACTCTTTGCGACCCCAGGGACTGTACAGTCCATGGAATTCTCCAGGCCAGAATACTGGAGTGGGTAGCCTTCTATTCTCCAGGGGATCTTCCCAACCCAGGGATCGAACCCAGGGATCCCAACCCAGAGCCTCCCGCATTGCAGGCAGATTCTTTACCAGCTGAGCCCTAGGGAAGCCCAAAGAATATTTAATTTTAGTATAATCAATGCCTCTTTTTAAATAAGTGTAATCTTTGGACTCTTGTCCAGCTACATTTATGCTTGGCCACAAGCTCTCACAGACTCAATGGACATGAGTTTGAGTAAGTTCTGGGAGTTGGTGCTGGACAGGGAGGCCTGGCGTGCTGTAGTCCATGGGGTCGCAAAGAGTTGGACACGACTGAGCGACTGAACTGAACTGAACAAGCTCTTAGAGCAATGTCTTTACTTAAGGTCAGTGAATAATGTCCTCTTATTGCATTCTTCAGTCTTGGTAAGCAAATCATTTTACAATATATGAGAAGCAGTAATAATACAAAGTATGTCAAAATACTCCAGTGGAATTCTAAAGTAAAGCTAATACAAAAATATAAAAACACTAAATTGGTAAGTAGTTAATGATAACCAGGTGGCTTAGTTAATTTGCTAGTATAGACTGTCTCAAAGGGTTCTCAATATAAAGCTGCTTTCTTGTGTTATAAATATAATTTATATTAGATATATTCACTGTTGCCAAGGGTCATTATTTTTTCAGTGAAAGGGATGTACCTTAGCAACTGGATGAACTTGTAAAGAGAATATTATCATTTTAAAAGATAATTATAACTGAATTTTTGAGTGTAAAAATATTCTCAGAAGTCAACACTTCGAATATAGAGTGTCTGAGATTTCTAAAGGCTTATTCTCTTCTTTGCCCATGAACAAATTTTAAGAATAATGAGTTCCCCCGCCCCCACCACAACTCTTATTTCAATGAAACTTCAGCTTACATTTACTTGGAATGCAGAATTTGGAGGTACAAATATGACATTCAGGGACATTTTGTGGTTTTTATGACTAAATGATATACTTGCATAGATGAACAGCAGTATAAAGATAAGTTATCTCTTTCTATTATATTCATTATTTGTATTTCCACATGTGTTACAGAGAAAATCACCAAGAGAATGTTTATCTTTTGTATATGTAATAATAACTGATGGATTAAAAATAGTGTAAAAGTCAACCTGTGTTTCAAATACTGAAGTGTTTTATCAGACTTCCAAAAGTGACACAAAGTTGTGACATCTCTAGAATGTTTGGTCTATTTATATTATGGCCATAATTATAGCCTCATATTATTCTCTGCTTACCTGGTATCATCAGTATGAGTACATGTTTTCCAATTTGGCAGAAAGAGGAACTTCGATTTACATACAAATAATGTTAAATTAATGGAAACCTTTGAATGAAGTGAATAAAGGCATACTCAGTTCAGCTCAGTTCAGTCGCTCAGTCGTGTCTGAATCTTTGTTCTTTTTCAAATAGTTATATGCAATGGACTGTTTTACTTCTTTAAAAAAGAAAAGGGGGGGGGGTGCTTAAGGAGAAGTCTGGCTGAAGCCTACTATACACAGGTAGTAGTTTATATGGTTTCCAAGTCATAGGGAAAGATATGGGGTGGGTACTAGAGAGGGGAGAGGGAGACAGGGAGACAGATCTTATCTCTAAATAAATTGTAAATTTCTTTTTTTTCTTTTTCTGGGTAGGCAAAAAAAGAAAAGTTTTATTTCAATAAAGATGTTAGGAGCCCTTGCTCTAAAACTTAATAAGCAGCTGAAAGTTAATGAAATAGTCTTTTAAAAGAATGAAAAATCTCATTTCTAAGACAAACTCATTTCTTTGAACTTTGAAGTTTAAAAAGAGCACCATTTTAAATGATATAAAAAGCACACTTACATATGAAAATGTCATCTAGAAATTTCAATGTAAATGTGTTACTACCCACTAATTATAGACACTAAGTAGTCCAGTTTTATAAAAGATTCAATTTCTACTTAAAATTGTACTGCTTACTTAAAAAATACATCTAAAAATTTACTCTTGAGAGAAAAACGGCAAAGTTTAATCCACACTAATTAAATCTCAGCCAGCATTTTAAAGGTATTAATTTATCTTTCTTCCATTAATACTTTTAACGTATATTTTTTTATGGTTCTAGGTATTCATTTCTGGTTTTATTGAAAAAAAAAGTGTGAGTTTATGAAGTGAATTTCCTAATCTTTAAGTTATTTCTCTGAATGCAAGGTAATGATATACCAATGGCATGTATACATTCTAAACAACTGATTTTTGTTGTTGAAGTATAGTTGATGTACGATGTTTTATTAGTTTTTGGTGTCCAACAAAATAATTAGTCTCTAAGTCGTGTCTGACTCTTTGTGACCTCGTGTACTGTAGCCCACCAGGCTCCTCTGTCCATGGGATTTCCCAGGCAAGAATACTGGAGTGGGTTGCCATTATCTTCTCTAGGGGATCTTCCTGATTCAGGGATCAAACCCATGTCTCCTGCATTTAATGGTGGATTCTTTACTGCCAAGCCACCAGGGAAGCCATCTATCTATCTATCTATCTATCTATCTATCTATTCTTTTTCAGATTTTTTCCATTATAGGTTATTACAATATATTAAATATAGTCCCTGTGCTGAACAGTAGGACCTTGTTTATTTTATATATCATAGTTTGTATCTGTTAATCCCAAACTTTTCATTTATCCCTCCCCTACTTTCATAATCATGTTTGTTTTCTATGTCTGTGTGTCTGTTTCTATTTTGTAAATAAGTTCATTTGTATATTTTTTAAGGTTCCAGATACAAGTGATATCATATGATATTTGTCTTTCTCTGTCTGACTTACTTCACTTAATATGACAGTCTCTGGGTCCATCTATGGTGCTGCAAATGACATTATTTAATTCCTTTTTATGACTGAGTAATATTTCACTGTACATATGTACTACATCTGCTTTATCTATTCATCTGTTGATGGATATTAGGATATCTTGGCTATTGTAAATAATGCTGCTCTGAACACTGGGGTACATGTGTCTTTTTGGATCATACACACACACACACACACAAACATATATATATATATAACTTAGACACTTTTAATCCACACAAAATATAATTTATCAACTAATCTTATGCATAATTTTTTTCCAGAGATTTTTCATTCTTGGCAAGATAATGAAGAAACTTCTTGGATTATATATGATTTTAGATCTAGTAATTAATTACTGCTTGTTTAAAGAGGACAATACCCATTTTGTTATTTTGGTCACTTAATTCTACTGTTTTTCCCATGGTTCCAAATTTAAGTCAAGAAATTGTAATCAAATATTGTCCAATAGTAGGTATAATTTATAATTTACCAAGTGTATATCAGCATAATCAGATTCAAGAGTAATGAATTTACTGAGAGTTGGAGAAGAAAATGGCAACCCACTCCAGTATGCTTGCCTGGAAAATCCCATGGACAGAGGAGCCTGGTAGGCTACAGTCCATGGGGTCACAAAGAGTCAGACATGACTGAGCGATAGGTCCTATGCATTAATAATGAAGAAAATGGGGGGGGGGAGGAGCTAAGATGGCAGAGGAATAGGACGGGGAGACCACTTTCTCCCCTACAAATTCATCGAAAGAACATTTGAACACTGAGCAAAATCCACAAAAAACTTCTGATTGCTAACAGAGGATATCAGGCACCCAGAAAAGCAGCCCATTGTCTTCGAAAGGAGGTAGGGCAAAATTTAAAAGATAAAAAGAGAGACAAAAGAGTTAGGGATTGAGAACCATATCAGGAAAGGAGTCCTAATAGAGGAAGTTTCCAAACACCAGGAAACCCTCTCACTGGCAGGTCTGGGGGAAGTTTTCGAATCTTGGAAATCTTGGGAGGAAAAATTAGCAAAATCCACAGATTACATGCCTAAAAGCAACTCCCAGCAGAAAAGCACCCCAGACGCTCACATCCGCCACCAGCAAGTGGAGGCTGAACGGAGAGGAGGGGGCGGCATTGCTTAGGGTAAGGACTGGGCCTGAATGCCCTGAGGGCAATCGGAGGGAGCTAACGTGAGATAGCAACTCAAACTGTAGGGTAGCAAGAGAGAGAGAGAGAAAATTAACCTGCGAAAAGTGGTAACCAAAGACACTGTCTGCCAGTTCACAGAACAAAGGAGGGACTGAGCAATTCCAGAGAAGAGCTAGCCGGCTGCGGACTGGCCCATCCCCTGCCAGAGGCAGGAGGCAGGGGGAGGGGAAAGGGGCAAAGGCGGGCCCAGAGACGGCATCCCCTACCAAAATGCAAACAGGCCTCCAGTTTCTAACCAAAGACTTCCTGAGATTCTGGATGGTTGACATCCGCCGGGAGGGTCACAGCTAGAGACCAGCTCCCCAGAAGAGACACAAGGCGACCTGACCTGCAGGCGCAGAAACTAAGGCTGGGACCACAGAGGGGATAAGGCACACTGCACCCAGGGAGAGTGCACTCGTCAAGCTCCAGGCTGCCTGAGCTGCTAGGTCGGGGAAGGCACAAAATGCAGGCCCAACTGAGTCTGCGTCTTTGTGGACAACCCAAAAACCTGAACCTGAGCAGCTTAGGATTGGAAAGTGCACACAATTCAGGGCCTGCTCCCTGTAGAGCAACCTGGAGCCTGAGCAGTGTAGACAGGGAAAGCACACACGCCGTGAGCGAGGGCAAACCCTGTGTGGCCGGAACACCGCGAGCACTCCCCACACACGCCAGTGACATTTGTCTGCAGTGCCCCTCCCTCCCCACAGCACGACTGAACAAGCGAACCTAAACAGGAGACCACCTCTGCCCACTTGTATCAGGGCAGAAATTAGACACTGAAGAGACCTGCAAACAGAAGCCAAAAAAACAAAGGGAACCGCTTTAGAAGTGACAGGTGTAACAGATTAAAATCCCTGTAGTTAACACCAATACACTGGAAGGGGCCTATAGATATTGAGAAGTGTAAGCTGAAACAAGGAGCTAACTGAAACTAAACCGAACCCACACTGCCCACAACAGCTCCAGAGAAATTCATAGATACATGTTTACTATTATTTTTTTAATTAATTTTTTTCCTTTAAAAATTTTTTTTTCTTTTACTTTTTAAAAGTCCTCTATTACTCCTTAATTTTCATTTTCATAACCCACTATAAGCTTGCAAAAAAAAAAGACCCTATTTTTAAAGCAAACTTCATATATATTTCTTAAATTTTTTTGTGTTTTTATTTTTAATATTGTATCTTTAAGAGTCTAACCCCTATTCTAGATTCTTAATCTTTGTTTTTTAGTATTTGATATCAATTTTGGACATTTAAGAATCCAATATTCAGTACCCATTTTTACTCAGGAGTGTGATGATTACTCTTTCCCCCTTTTGACACTCCTTTTTCTCCCCCGGATCACCTCTATTTCCTCCCTCCCCCTTCTCTTCTCAATCCAATTCTGTGAATCTCTGTGGGTGTTCTGGGCTACGGAGAACACTTAGGGAACAGAGTACTACATAGATCTGTCTCTCTCCTCTCGAGTCCCCCCTTTTCTCCTCCTGCTCATCTCTATCTCCTTCCTCCCTCTCCTCTTCTTCATGTAACTCTGTTAACCTCTCTGGGTGTCCCTCACTGTGGAGAATCTTTTCACCATTAACCTAGAAGTTTTATTATCAGTGCTGTATAGTTGGAGAAGTCTTGAGGCTACTGGAAGAATAAGACTGAAATCCAGAGGCAGGAGACTTAAGCCCAAAACCTGAGAACACCAGAGAACTCCTGACTACAGGGAACATTAAGTAATAAGAGATCATCCAAAAGCCTCCATACCTATACTGAAACCAACCACCACCCAAAAGCCAGTAAGTACCAGAGCAAGACTTACCACACAAATTCTCCAGCAACGCAGGAAAATAGCCCTGAGCATCAACATACAGGCTGCCCAAAGTCACACCAAACACATAGACCCATCTGAAAACTTACTACTGGACACTCCATTGCACTCCAGAGAGAAGAAATCTAGCTCCACCCACCAGAACACCAACGCAAGCTTCCTCAACCAGGAAACCTTGACAAACAATCATCCAGCCCCACCCACTGGGAGAAACCTCCACAATAAAAAGGAACCACAGACCACCAGAATACAGAAAGGCCACCCCAAAAAGCAATCTAACCAAGATGAAAAGGCAGAGAAATACCCAGCATGTAAAGGAACATGAAAAATGCCCACCAAGCCAAACAAAAAAGGAGGAGATAGGGAATCTACCTGAAAAAGAATTTAGAATAATGATAACGATCCAAAATCTTGAAAACAAAATGGAGTTACAGATAAATAGCCTGTAGATGGGATCGAGAAGATGCAAGAAAGGTTTACCAAAGGCCTAGAAGAAATAAAAAAGAGTCAATATATAATGAATAATGCAATAAATGAGATCAAAAACACTCTTGAGGGAACCAACAGTAGAATAACAGAGGCAGAAGATAGGATAAGTGAGGTAGAAGATAAAATGGTGGAAATAAATGAAACAGAGAGGAAAAAAGAAAAAAGGATTAAAAGAAATGAGGACAACCTCAGGGACCTCTGGGACAATGTGAAATGCCACAACATTTGAACCATAGGAGTCCCAGAAGAAGAAGACAAAAAGAAAGGCCATGAGAAAATACTCGAGGAGATAATAGCTGAAAACTTCCCTAAAATGGGGAAGGAAATAGGCACATGGGTTCAAGAAACCCAGAGAGTCCCACACAGGATAAACCCAAGGTGAAACACCCAAGACACATATTAATCAAATTAACAAAGATCAAACACAAAGAATAAATATTAAAAGCAGCAAGGGAGAAACAACAAATAACACACAAAGGGATTCCCATAAGGATAACAGCTGATCTATCAATAGAAACTCTTCAGACCAGAAGGGAATGGCAGGACACACTTCAGGTAATGAAAGAGAATAACCTACAACCTAGAGATAACTGTACCTAGCAAGGATCTCATTCAGATATGAAGGAGAATTCTAAAGCTTTACAGACAAGCAAAAGCTGATTGAATTCCGCACCACCAAACCAGCTCTTCAACAAATGCTAAAGGATCTTCTCTAGACAGGAAACACAGAAATGTTGTATAAATGTGAACCCAAAACAACAAAGTAAATGGCAACGGGACCATACCTATCAATAATTACCTTAAATGTAAATGGGTTGAATGCCCCAACCAAAAGACAAAGACTGACTGAATGGATACAAAAGCAAGACCCCTATATATGCTGTCTACAAGAGACCCACCTCAAAACAAGGGACACATACAGACTGAAAGTGAAAGGCTGGAAAAAAACATTTCACACAAACGGAGATCGAAAGAAAGCAGGAGTTGCAATACCCATATCAGACAAAATAGACTTTCAAATAAAGGCTGTGAAAAGAGACAAAGAAGGACATTACATAATGATCAAAGGATCAATCCAAGAAGAATATATAACAATTATAAATATATATGCACCCAACATAGGAGCACCACAAAATGTAAGGAAACTGCTAACAAGAATGAAAGGGGATATTAACAATAACACAATAATATTGGGAGACTTAATACCCCACTCACACCTATAGATAGATCAACTAAACAGAAAATTAACAAGGAAACACAAACTTTAAATGACACAATGGTCCAGCTAGACATAATTGGACGTTTCACCCCAAAACAATCAATTTCACCTTTTTCTCAAGTGCACACGGAAACTTCTCCAGAATAGATCACATCCTGGGCCATAAATCTAGCCTTATAAATTTTTAAAAAAATTGAAATCATTCCAGTCATCTTTTCTGACCACAATGCAGTAAGATTAGATCTCAATTACAGGGAAAAAAACTATTAACAATTCCAACATATGGAGGCTAAATAACACGCTTCTAAATAACCAACAAATCATAGAAGAAATCAAAATATGCATAGAAACAAATGAAAATGAAAACACAACAACCAAAAACCTATGGGACACTGTAAAAGCAGTGCTAAGGGAAAGGTTCATAGCAATACAGGCTTACCTCAAGAAATAAGAAAAAAGTCAAATAAACAACCTAAATCTACACCTAAAGCAATTAGAGAAGGAAGAAATGAAGAACCCCAGGGTTAGTAGAAGGAAAGAAATCTTAAAAATTAGGGCAGAAATAAATGCAAAAGAAACAAAAGAGACCATAGCAAAAATCAATAAAACCAAAAGCTGGTTCTTTGAGAAGGTAAATAAAATTGAAAAACCCTTAGCCAGACTCATCAAGAAACAAAGGGAGAAGAACCAAATTAACAAAATTAGAAATGAAAATGGAGAGATCACAACAGACAACTCTGAAATACAAAGGATCATAAGAGACTATTATCAGCAGCTCTATGCCAATAAAATGGACAAGTTGGAAGAAATGGACAAATTCTTAGAAAAGTATAACTTTCCAAAACTGAACCAGGAAGAAATAGAAGATCTTAACAGACCCATCACAAGCATGGGTCTGGTAAAACTGTAATCAGTTATTCTTCCAGCAAACAAACCCAGGACCAAGATGGCTTCAACAGCTGGATTATACCAAAAATTAAAGAAAGCTACACCTACTACTTCAAACCTTCCAGAAATTGCAAGAAAGAAGGTAAACTTCCAAACTATTCCTAGAGGCACCAGGCACCCAATTCCAAAACCAGACAAAGATGCACAAGAAAAGAAACTACAGGCAATATACTGATGAACATAGATGCAAAAATCGCTTAAAAAATTCGTGCACAGAATCAACAACAATTAAACATCATAATCATGACCGAAGTGGGTTTTATTCCCAGAATCAAGGATCTTTGACCATCTGCAAATCAATCAATGTAATAACCAGCATAACAAATTGAAGTAAAAACCATATGATTATCTCAATAGATGCAGAAAAAGCCTTTGACAAAATCAAGACATCCATTATGATTAAAACTCTCCGAAAAGCAGGAATAGAAGGAACATACCTCAACATAATAAAAGCTATATATGACAAACCCACAGCAAGCATCACCCTCAATGGTGAAAAATTGAAAGCATTTCCCCTGAAATCAGGAACAAGACAAGGGTGCCACTCTCACCACTACTATTCAACATAGTGTTGGAAGTTTTGGCCACAGCAATCAGAGCAGAAAAAGAAGTAAAAGGAATCCAGATAGGAAAAGAAGTGAAACTCACTGTTTGCAGATGACATGATCCTCTACATAGAAAACCCTAAAGACTCTACCAGAAAATTACTAGAGCTAATCAATGAATATAGTAAAGTTGCAGGATATAAAATTAACACACAGAAATCCCTTGCATTCCTATACACTTACAATGAGAAAACAGAAAGAGAAATTAAGGAAACAATACCATTCACCATTGCAACAAAAAGAATAAAATACTTAGGAATAAATCTACCTAAAGAAACAAAAGGTCTATACATAGAAAATTATAAAACACTGATGAAATAAATCAAAGAGGACACAAATAGATGGAGAAATATACCATGTGCAGGGATTGGAAGAATCAATATTGTGAAAATGAGTATACTACCAAAGCAATCTATAGATTCAATGCAATCCTTATCAAGCTACCAACGGTATTCTTCACAGAACTAGAACAAATAATTTCACAATTTGTATGGAAACACAAAAAACCTCGAATAGCCAAAGTAATCTTGAGAAAGAAGAATGGAACTGGAGGAATCAACCTGCCTGACTTCAGACTCTACTACAAAGCCACAGTCATCAAGACAGTATGGTACTGGCACAAAGACAGAAATATAGATCAATGGAACAGAATAGAAAGCCCAGAGATAAATCCACATACCTATGGACAACTTATCTTCGACAAAGGAGGCAAGGATATACAATGGAAAAAAGACAATCTCTTTAACAAGTGGTGCTGGGAAAACTGGTCAACCATTTGTAAAAGAATGAAACTAGAACACTTTCTAACACCACACACAAAAATAAACTCAAAATGGATTAAAGATCTAAATGTAAGACCAGAAACTATAAAACTCCTAGAGGAGAACATAGGCAAAACACTCTCTGACATAAATCACAGCAAGATCCTCTATGACCCACCTCCCAGAATATTGGAAATAAAAGCAAGAATAAACAAATGGGACCTAATGAAACTTAAAAGCTTTTGCACAACAAAGGAAACTATAAGCAAGGTGAAAAGACAGCCTTCAGATTGGGAGAAAATAATAGCAAATGAAGAAACAGACAAAGGATTAATCTCAAAAATATACAAGCAACTCCTGTAGCTCAACTCCAGAAAAATAAATGACCCAATCAAAAAATGGGCCAAAGATCTAAACAGACATTTCTCCAAAGAAGACATACAGATGGCTAACGAACACATGAAAAGATGCTCAACATCACTCATTATCAGAGAAATGCAAATCAAAACCACAATGAGGTACCATTACACGCCAGTCAGGATGGCTGCTATCCAAGTCTACAAGCAATAAATGCTGGAGAGGGTGTGGAGAAAAGGAACCCTCTCACACTGTTGGTGGGAATGCAAACTAGTACAGCCACTATGGACGACAGTGTGGAGATTCCTTAGAAAACTGGAAATAGAACTGCCATATGACCCAGCAATCCCACTTCTGGGCATACACACCGAGTAAACCAGAATTGAAAGAGACACGTGTACCCCAATGTTCATCGCAGCACTGTTTAGAATAGCCAGGACATGAAAGCAACCTAGATGCCCATCAGCAGAATAATGGATAAGAAAGCTGTGGTACATATTTGCAATGGAATATTACTCAGCCATTAAAAAGAATACATTTGAATAGTTCTAATGAGATGGATGAAGCTGGAGCCCATTATACAGAGTGAAGTAAGCCAGAAAGGTAAACACCAATACAGTATACTAATGCATGTATATTGAATTTAGAAAGATGGTAAAGATAACCCTATATGCAAGACTGAAAAAGAGACACAGATGTATAGAACAGACTTTTGGACTCTATGGGAGAAGGCGAGGGTGGGATGATCTGAGAGAACAGCATCAAAACATGTATATTATCAAGTGTTAAACAGATCGCCAGTCCAGGTTGGATGCATGAGACAAGTGCTCGGGGCTGGTGCATTGGGATGACCCAGAGGGATGGGATGGGGAGGGAGGTGGGAGGGGGGTTCAGGATGGGGAACACATGTACACCCATGGCTGATTCATGTCAATGTATGGCAAAAACCACTACAATATTGTAAAGTAATTAGCCTCCAATTAATACAAATAATTGAAAAAAAAAGTATGAAGGAAATGTTATCCTCCTACTTAAATTTTTCTCATTTGAAGATGACATCACATCCTTAAAGAAACTCAGTGTGGCATGGCAGGCAAAGCCCTAAGCTAGGAGTGAAGATCTAGATTCTAGTTTTGTGAACTTGAGCAAATCACAGTCTTTTTAGAACTGAATTTCCTCTTTCATAAATATGAATTATGCATTATGTGTAAGTGATTAGGTTTAGGAATGTAGCTATACTTTAAATATGAAATGGCCTCTATTTTCATGGAAATTCCATTCCAGATGGGTGTGATATTCTTACTGGATAGTCTCTAAATTCTCTTTTATTTAAAAAATTTTATGATGGTAATGTTGTTTCAGATTGCCAAGAAAGGACACAGGACATGTAGCAATTGTACATTAAGTATGAAATTAGAAAAGGAGAGAATAAACAAACTCATGCACACAGAAGGGCTCAATTCAAAATTGTTTACATAATCATTTTACTAAGAAGTCTAACAATGTGTTTTGAATTTATAGTTTAGCAGATGTTTTTCCAATATTTAATATTTCTGCCTGTTTTATTTAAATTTTTTAATTTATTTTTCTTTAACAAACTCTAAGAGGATATCTTTTTATAAATGAAAATAAGCCCTTTTAAATTGACAGATTACATAGGCAGCAAGAACATTTTATTAGCTAAATTCATAGCTCTTCTAAGTAGTTACATAATAAAAATAAATGGCTTAAGGCTAACATTTTCAAAGTGATGAGTGGGTAGCTGAAAAACTAAGTCTGAGTGGGAAAGACGAAAATTCCTACATCATTTGAAATGCTACCTAAACCCAAATGTATACTGTTGTAAAATCTATGACACTTTATGCAAAGCACTTTCACATTCATCATTTCATTTGAACTTCACAAGATCGAGACCAGCAGAATTTGAAACAAGAGAAAATGAATAAATAAATAAACTCTATCCTTCCTTGTAAATAATTAGTATTAAGGCTCTATTCATTCCCCAGTATGGTCTGGCTGCTAGTCTTCAACACCACTGCAACACTAGATGTGCGTTTTCTCTCTCTTGTTTCCATCCTAACTACCAAATCAACAACAGCACTTTCTGGTAATGCCTATCACCTTTCTTTTTTTCCAGTTCGAGTTAGGAATATGGAAGTAAGAATACAACTGGGAAGGTTGACATAATTTGAGTGGGAGTTAGTGTGATCCTTTAAATTTAGTTCTGTTTTACACCAGTCTTTATAAATGTGAGTGTGTGTCTGCACTCATGTGTGCTTTGTGCATTGAACCCAAATATGCAGTTTTAAAATATCTTCTCAAGCACACATTATCTGATCAACCTTTAATAGTTACCATTGGCTTGGCCATAAAGTTTGTTCAGATTTTTCTATAACATCTTATGGAAAAAGCTGAAAAAACTTTTTGGCCAACCCAATACATGTTCAGAAGAAGAAACATTCTGCTCATACTCTATTCACAGGGTCTATTTTCCTTGATTTATGCTGGGGTCCAAAAAATAATTCAAAGAACAGGAAAAAGGAGAGGAGGATGGCCAGAACTTCTGGTTCAGAAGTAATTTAATAAATTTTTAATTGCAAAATGGCATTGCTTCAAAGCAGTACTTAATGTCCTTATATGTCATAAGAATTCTGGAAAACAAAAAACTAGAGTACTTTAGAATATCTATTTTTTTAGCCATGGTCTAGAGTGTCATTTTGATAATTTGGCAAGCTGTTAAAGTGAAAAATGGTAATATTAGAAATAGGCATAGTAATATTTTCACTTTTTCCTAATTTCAGATACATGGAATTGAACTTGACTGTTCTGTTTAGGAAGACAGGTAATAAATGTAAAAAGTTTAGCCTGTTTGTAATTATCATTCTTTTCTCCTTTATTGACAAGTGCTCAAGATTTTTTAATCACCATAAAGTCCATTGTGATTTATTATTAGTGAATGATTATTGTCTTAGCTCTTCAGTTTTTTAAATCTCCAAGTCTTTTGGTGTTTTAAAATATAAGGCCTTATTCTGTCATTAGGAAGCTGGTGACTGAAAAATAGAATGTTTAACTCTGTCCAATATACTGTCTCATTGTGTCATGGTTAAAGTACCAGTAAGTGCTTCATTGTTCTCTAGGGCTGAATATCTTCTGTACTTAAATGAGGATTGCCTTCCAAGGAAAAGACAAAAGTAATCAATTTTCATTAAGATATTATACACTGGTAGTTTTTCCAGATGACTTAGCCTTAAGTATCAGCTTATCAAAAATATTTTTGAATCTGTTCCTGCCTTTCCTGTTGGCCTTCATCAATTTTTTCTAGACTATTCTAATGGTCTCCACATAGTTCTCCCTGCCTCTGGACTCTTTTACTTGCTCCAATTCTTCTCAGTATTGCCACTATAACTTAACTCCATATGAGATATGATCATGTTATCCATCAGTTCAAGTAATCTATATTGACCACAGAATAAAGTGCAAACTCTTTAGTCCTTCACAAAATTCCCACAGCCTAGTTCTCATTTCTACCATCAATAGTGGCCCTACAAACACACAACAAATGCACACATGTACACCTTTAATACAAATCATAATATATCTCTTGAATGTTTCAGGGAATTTTACTAGCCAAAGCCTTTATTATTACAGAGAGGAATTCAAATAAAACTGCTTGGTATTTTAATTAAATTAAGGAGTTCAAACACTGAACTAGAGGAAGATTTTAAGTAAGCAAATCTCCATTTTCTAGCCCTTGAATTTCATACTCACCCACTCAGACCACCTGTTATCTGACTAGTTTTTAGGTCAAAAGCAGATAATTCCAGAGCAGACTTTTGACGGTTTTCTAAGGATTAGAAAAACTTCATATAGAGCATATTCATTCTGATCTAAAAGTAAAAAAAAAAAAAAAAAAAAAAAAATAGCAAGGAAGCAAACAACCAAAAACCAGAGTATCAAAGGGCAGTAATAACAAATTATTTAAGCCCTTTTTTGGGGAGATGTGATCTTCCACGTTTCTCTTTAAAAACTCTCATGAGTAACTCTTTCAGCAATTAATAAATTCTCATGAAAGAAAA
The DNA here is from genome assembly GCF_019320065.1 of Cervus canadensis. Classification (NCBI taxonomy): domain Eukaryota; kingdom Metazoa; phylum Chordata; class Mammalia; order Artiodactyla; family Cervidae; genus Cervus; species Cervus canadensis. The sequence continues at coordinate 124,739,460 of NC_057419.1, read as the reverse complement.
AAAAATCTATATTGCAATTCAAAAGTTGTCACACCTGTAGATCACAATGAATTTTGTTCACAAATGATTTCATAGTGGTGATTTTTTTCAATGTGCATAAAAATGGAAATATTTTTGCATTTTAAAGCTTAGATTATCTTTTTATCTTCCTTTTCAAAAATGGGTCTTTTCTTTCCTCAGAAAGCAGAAGTGGAACACATTTCTAATTTTAGCATGAAATAATGGCTGTGGACAATTGAAGGTGATTATATCACAAGGTTAAGGAGAATTCCGAATGTTAGAGAGGGAGCTGTTTTGCTTAATCATTTTGCTAGATTAATCCATTTCATTTATATGGATTTCTTGCCTAATATATCTTAGGCATCCACAGAAAAAACTTATGACTGCAGGCAAATGATTTTCAGAGTTAATATTTACCTATTCACTGTTAGATCTGGTTATCAAACACCCTTTAAACACTTTAAAAAATCTCTCAACATTACAATAATTCTTCATATTTTGACAATTTTATTCCTTTGGATTTTTGTTCAGCGAAATGATCAAGATGTCAGGGTTTAAACTATTTTTAAGTCTGGCATCTTGGGATGCTACAGCAACTATTTCAGGTCATTATATATTACTTGATGACTCATTATTTCACTGTACTGCAACAAACTCAAGGGAATAAAAGGAATAATCTTAAGTACCAAAAGTCCTTAAACTGAAACTGTCAAGGAGAAAACAAAATAACCTTTCAACAAGCACATGTTAAACTAAGTACAACACATTAAGAGAAAATTAGACTATTCCAAGGGTCCCTTTCTACCCTTGAGCCTATAAATAAAGGTTGGTTACCATTTTGGTATTCCTTGGAATTCTTCCACTGACGTAAATGACAGATTAGATATTTGAATAAAAACCAGAAGACTCATGCATTTTAGAAGGATGTACAAACACAAACATTGAAACTAAAAAAACAAAAAGGATTTAATGACAACTTGTACTGCCAGACACTTCCAACTAAAGAAAGTCAAAAATTTTTTAGGTTAATTTGTCTAATATTTACAAGAAGGAATATGTTTGTACCTATATCACATGTATACAACCTTTTAAACTGGCTAACAACAGACATATTAAGTAATCCAGAAAATCTGCTACTGAATATGCAAACTCACATTATAAGTTTTTCTCATAATTATGCCACTAGATTATTTATAATACATCTATGTTGAGGAAAATATTAATGTAATATTTAGAAAGCCACTAGTTTGCTTGTTTCATAGACACAAAGTAGGAGCAACAGGCAGCAATGAGCACAGTGCCTCCTATATTTACTTGTAATCAGACTAACCATAGTTCCATATTTCTCTAAAGTTTAGATAAACATGATTTGACACTCAGGTCCATGGTGAACCGAGTATGAAATTGTGATATGGGATCTAATATCTATCACATTCTTAGACCACAGTAATGAATAGAGTATCAAGAAGACTACCTGGTAGAGAGCAGAATTTAAAGTTAGAAACCATAGGTTCTAGAACCACCACTGCTTTTAATACACATTTGACTTAGGCAAACACTCCATTATAACTTAATCACACATCTGTTAAGCAGATCTATATACTTGAAAAGATTATTGGGGGCTCAAATGAAATAACAGATGTAATTTTTAAGGTTAAGACTATGTAGTATAAAGTATCTCTTATTGTGCTATACGTTTTGACTAAAGAACATTGATCAGCCTCAAAAACTTACCACGAATATATTATTTCAAATTTTTCGATTTAAGAAAATATGAGTAGAAACATAATGAGAAACCTGTTTGAAATGAGAAAGTAGATAAGGAAAAGGGGTGCCAGAAGATACATTTTTGCTTTTTTTCTTGCCTCCTGCAGATATAGAGAAAAACGAATTCTTAAAAATGTCTCACTTTTTTAAAAGTCATTACTGTGAGTTCAGCAGTTTCCCTAAAAAGTTTGTTGTTTAACATGAGAAATGCTAGTCTTTGAAGAGTTTCAAATTCTAAATGTTGCCATAGAAAAACAGCTTAAGACACTGGATAGAATAAACCATCCCCCCCCCCCCATAAGGATTTTCTTAGGAGAATATCTTGGTAAAACTAGACTATGAAATAGGTGGAAAGATATGGCATGAAGCTCTTTGCTGGGTTGTCATTGCAGAGCCTGGACCTTGTTAAACCACAAATACTTTTGTTCGTGTGTTTAAAAGATGTCCCCGCACTGCTCTGCAAAACTATTGTCAGGAAAAACATACATATATAGCATGTGAAATTTAAGAAACAAAAGAGAAAGAATCTAAAGATTCCAAGTTATTTTAACATTCATACAGAATGACTTTTAAACTTCTACATATTTTCACATAGATGAAATAGAAAAGGTATCATTTTATAGCCATATTTTTGCTACTTAATATTGAGATTTTATGTAGAAAATAAAACCTCATATTTTCATATGATGCTGGACAGTCTGTAATAAGAATAGTAAAATTCAAGAATACCAAATGCCAAACGATGAATACCTTTCTCCTTTTCTGAACTTATTTGCATGCCTTCCATTAAGGATGGAAATCCTGAGAAGAGACAGTGGTTGAGGGGCTTTCTTGAGTTTATATGAAGGAAAAGTTGAGTTGTAACATCCTAGATTTCTTAACCTTACTTTCAAAGTCTTGGTTTGTTTACTTTAATATCATATATGTCTTTTTTTTTTACAGTCCAAAGGTCTTGAAAACATGGACTGCTTCATGAATCTGTGTGTCATTCTTATACAGGGGCCATGCTAATTGTCTCTATATCATGCCAATTTTAGTATATGTGCTGCTGAAGTGAGCACTCATATTTGTCAATTTTATCAATCCATATATTTTCCATCAAATCTATTAAATATAGTCATAGGAACATAAAGATACAAATGAAGTTTAAAATAAAAATTGTAATAATTTAGTGAAATAATTTACTTCTTAGTGTTTTTGTTTTCTTGCAATTTATCATTTAATATAACGTTTACTGCAAACTGAAGTTAATTCCTAATTCATTCAGATCACTAAAGTGAGATTCAGTGAATTATTACTTTAGGCCAATTATAGTTCTTTGGCAATCTTAAGAGTTAATATAGCTTTTCAAGTTTGTCTACTTGACAGCTAGGGAAGAGCTTTTGCCCTGAAAATATCTGGCTCACTAATAAAGAATCATCCCTGATATCTCAGTTGTTAATGAATCTGCCTGCAATGCAGGAGACCCTAGTTCCATTCCTAGCTCAGGAAGATCCACTGGAGAAGGGATAGACAACCCATTCTAGTATTCTTGGGCTTCTCTTGTGGCTCAGCTGGTAAAGAATCTGCCTGTAATGTGGGAGACCTGGGTTCAATCCCTGGGTTGGGAAAAGCCTCTGGAGAAGGAAAAGGCTACCCACTTCAGTATTCTGCCTGAAGAATTCCATGGAATACATTCCAAGAGTCGGACACGACTGAGCAACTTGCACTTCACTTCAATAGAGAATCATAGAATTTTTAAAGCCCAATTACACACGGGGAATTAGCACTTTAACTAACTCCTGATGATCTTAAGGATGCAATCAGATAAATCTCCTGATCCATATTAATCTTGTAATAGTTAAGTGAAGATAACCTTCCTTCATCGCTATGCTGTTCATGTTTCATTTAATAATGAAAATTTAAGGCAGGAAACGCCAAACAATCCAGTTAAGAACAGCAAATTGTAACACAGTTCAATAATCTCAATTTCAGCATATTAAATTTAATATATATGTGTACATATGGCTGCTGAGTTTTCCAAAGTCATATTTGAAAATCCACAGAATATGTATGAATGTGTTAGTTGGTCAGTTGTGTCTGATTCTTTGCGACTCCGTGGACTATATAGCCCTCCAGTCTCCTCTGTCCATGGGCTTTCCCAGACAAAAATACTGGAATGGGTTGCCATTTCCTCCTCCAGGGGATCTTCCCGACCCAGTGATCAAATCTGGGTCTCCTATATTGCAGGAAGATTCTTTACCATCTGGGCCACATGTCAATGTCTCAATTTGAGGCTGTCTGTACATGTTTGAATACTCTTTTTTGTTGTAGTTGTACAGACAAATTAAAGTCATTTTAGTAAAATTCTTTGCATAACATCTAAGTTCATGTTGAGTTATTTTTATTTCATTTTGTTAGGTTCTCATTAGTTATTTATTCTATACATAGTACGTGTCAATCCCAATCAAACTCTTGGTATCCATATGTTTCTTCTCTAAGTCTGAATATTCTTAATGTATATATTACCTGTAACTATTTAAAACTATGTATGTAATTATATTCATTTAATCTTTGTATCAAAGCTGTTATCCCCATTTTAAAGGTGAGAAATATTTCATTTTATAGAAAAGCTAAATTGCCTAAGTTCACATAGCTAGCATATTTAAAAATTATATTGTATAAATAAATGCTTATGTGTGACATTATTTAATCCAAAATATAAAATGGAATTGAAAATTTTAAGTGATTTTATCCAAGTGATGTGAAATATTATTTTACAGAATATTTGGAATAAACTTTAATTCTGTAGTCCAAGTTACTTTACTTTTCAGAGTTAACACTTCTCTCTTAGAAAGGTAAATGCTCTTGATGAGTTTTTTTCTTACTTGTTTCTTCTTTGCCTATGTCTAACAGAATCCTGACAATTAGGGTACATATTTATGTACATTAGTAGTGACCTTTTTCATTTCTGAACTTTATAATGGAAAAGATAAATGTTTGGGTACCGTCATCACTCACTTTCTATGAACAGACTCTATGACAAGTGCATATCAGTCTCATTGCCAAGTATGTTGTAGGTGAATGCAACTGTCTATGTAGATCTTCCTCGACTTACAATGGGGTCATGTCCCCAAACACATTGTAAGTTGAAAATATTGTAAGTCAAAAATGCATTTAATACACCTAACCTACTAGTACACTTAACCATAGCTTAGCCTAGCCTACTATAAACTTGCTCAGAACAAATACATTAGCCTGCAATGGGTAAAATCATCTAACACAAAGCCTATTTTATAATAAAGTGCTTAATATCTCATGTAACTTACTACTGTACTGAAAGTGAAAAACAGACTGGTTGTAAGCATATCAGTTGTTTATGCTTGTGATCATGGGTAATGGCTGAATGGGAGCTGACTCTTGCTCAGCATCAAGAGAGGGTAACACACTATATACTGCTAGCCCTGCTGCGGCTGCTGCTAAGTCGCTTCAGTCCTGTCCGACTCTGTGGGACCCCATAGACGGCAGCCCACCAGGCTTCCCCATCCCTGGGATTCTCCAGACAAGAATACCAGAGTGGGTTGCCATTTCCTCCTCCAATGCATGAAAGTGAAAAGTGAAAGTGAAGTCGCTTAGACGTGTCCGACTCGTAGCGACCCCATGAACTACAGCCCACCAGGTTCCTCCGTCCATGGGATTTTCCAGGCAAGAGTACTGGAGTGGGGTACCATTGCCTTTTCCGATACTGCTAGCCCAGGAAAAGGTAAAAACTCAAAATTTGAACTATGGTTTCTATTGAATTCCAGTTGCTTCTGTACCATTGGTAAAGTTGAAAAAAATCATTAAGTTGGAGGACTGTCTGTATTTTTAAAGAAGAGATGGTAATGGTATCTGAATTTTTTTTTTTACTTTGCAGTGAACTGCCAACTATGAAGAATGGTAATGCCTGAGCCCGATACTGTGTGTGCCAAATTCTTAAAAATATGGTCTCTCTCAATAATGTCAATGAGTAACATTTAATAATTCAAATGATCAAAAAAATATTCTAAAAGTTTTATGGTATTTCAAAAGAACTACACAGTAAGGAATATGACATATTTTCTAAGCCATCATAGACCAACTTAACGACTACAACAATAAACACCATATTGTTGTACAATGTCAATCATGATGGAAATGTAAAAATAACTAAATTAACAGTTAAAGCAAATGTCAAATCTAAAGCAGTCTATGCTACAAACTCAAATCTTCTGAATTTTCAGTCTATCAAATAAAAAGCACAGAAAACCTGTAACACAGAAAAATACTCATTTTAATATTTGTTTTTGAGATTAATAATAATTTTTATGTAATTTGGGGATTGGGCATCTGAGATCTGAAAACAAAGCATATAACTATAAATATATTTACATAGAATTGCTTTTGTCATTTTAATCAGATTTTCATTTAAATTGATCTTAAGTTGTTGAAATTTGTCAAAAACCATTCATACATTTTGATAAAGAAAGCATTCTAGGATTTTTTCCTTCTGTGTATACCAGTGGGCATACATGAAAACTTAAATGCATGAAAATTTAAATGTTAATCTTCAGCTTGATTCCTCCCACGGTGTGTTAAGAATTGTATAGAAACAGTTTCACAGAGTGAAAGACTTTAGATACATCCTAGTTAAAATCATTGACCAAAAAAATTCAAAGGATGTAAGTCTGATGATGAGGCTAGCCCATGGTTTACGTGGCATGCTACCATGCAAATATATGAAACCAAGCATAGATAATTCACCAAATGCATCCAGTAACTTTAAATAGGCATACATTTTAAGTCTATTCTTTATTCAGATCTGTTCTCAATTAAACTCATGCATTAATTATAAAAAAAAAAACAGACTAGTTTTGTGAAAGAAAAGAATATTTTGGTATGGAATGCATTTTATTCAGGCAAAGTGCTTAAAAACAAACACATAGCCCACTCATAACAGCAGTCTCTGGGTTTGCTTGCAGGGGGTATTAATCATCTATCTGCCATAAATATATATACTTAATGAGAAATTTGATATATTGCATAAATTTCAATTTTGTCAATACACAGTCATTATATACAATGAATCCACACTATGAGATTAGTAAACACCATAAGGTATGTTATTGCATGCACTCAGAAGAAGAAAAATTGTCTTTTAACTGTACAACTGCTTAAGTGCTTATTTCAGGGTAAATATGCCCTGCTTTGGGCTTCCCTGGTGGCTCAGACCATCTGCCTACCTGAGTTGGGAAGATTCCCTGGAGGACGGCTTGGCAACCCTCTCCAGTATTCTTGCCTGGAGAATCCCCATGGACAGAGGAGCCTGGCGGGCTACAGTCCATGGTGTCACAAAGAGTCAGACACAACTGAGCGACTTGCACTCCTCACTTATGCCCTGCTTTGGGGCAAAAGTCAGTATGATATTTACATAGTTAATGAAGACCAAACACAAAAGAATGATTTTCTGAGCATAAAAATGGAAAACTTTATGCAGTAAATTTCTATAGGAGCTGTCTCAGCTTTTCTGTGTACAAGCTGTATGATCTTGGGTCAGTGATTTAACTTCTCTGTGATTATTTTGTTATCTTTTAAATAGGGATACTAGCAAAACTTATCATAAAAGGTTGTGGGAAGAGATAGTGGAAAATGCATGTAATGCTCTTAGAATGATGCTGAGCATACAGTAAATATACAATGAATGTGAACTGTTATCAGTGCAAAACACTCCTAGTTTGTTGCACGAAAGTATTCTTTCAACTCAGGGCTTAAAAGATAGAAATGTATGTATTCATCTATAAAATAGTTAACTATATCTTTTTGAAAGTACTACTCACAAGTAAATTCTAACTAAAAGTCTCTTTAAAAAACTGTTTGACTTGGTTCCTAGTACATAGAGGAGAAATGAAAGTTGCAAGGAAAATTTTGGAGTTCAGAGGTTCAACTAATTCATGGTCTTTAGATTAGGAGAGTCTGGAAATAACACAAGCATGTTACTTTCAACCTAAGACATTTGAAAGAAAATACCTCTTAAAACTTTAATCTTACAAATTAAGCTAAGAGCTATATTCACACATAAATAATTTCCTGATAATAAATTATTATTATGCCAAGCCCACCATTTATTTTTTTCTGTGCAAAGAAAACTTTAAAAAGAAAATATATAATCTTGTTTGGCCAATATATAATGGGAAAAGTTGAAACTTTTTTTTTTAATTGAAGTATAGTTGACTTACAATATTACAATAGTTTGAACTTGACATTCTTAATAAGTTCAGTTCAGTTAATTATTTCAATAGCATGGCTCATACTGGCTTACTTAATGATTGATTATGCTCAATTCAATGACTCATAATTCATCTGATCATCAAAATTCTAATTAATAGACCAATAGGGCTTTTAGTAATGATTTGGGCACTATTACATAAATCACCAGGGAATTAGGTTTTATGTTTTTCTACTCCAATGAGAGAGCTCTAATATGCGAAACTGCTCATCAAATTAAGGTAATGTTTCACATGCTGAGAACTCTAATTTATTACCAGGAAATTATTTATGTGTAAATATAATTCTTAGCTTAATTTGTAAGATTAAAATTTACCCTATAATTGCTATCATTTTTATCAGTTTTTACAGTGACATCTTACTTATTAAAAAGTACTTAAAAAAAGTTGAAAGGAAATGGAGTGAAAAAGGCAAAGTAGTCCTGCACTCTTGTATACCTAAAAAATTGACACAAATATAGAAAATATACCATACACACTTATTGCATAAAACAGGCATGTTGAGTTTTGACCTAAGTCATTTGAAAGAAAATATCTCTTCATGCCCTGCTATGTCATCAGTACCACTAACCTGCAAAAATTACTTGGTTAAAAAAATAGTCTGAACTATATATCATGTATATAATATGTTTTAATTGAGGTAGAAGTTACTTGTGGGGCTAAAGTATGTAACATGACTTGAAATAGCTAAATGATTCCAAAGAGGTATTGTGACTATAATCTCCCTTCCATTTTAAATATTAGATCCTTCCCAAGATTGCCAAATTCAGACTTAAATTGAAGTAAGTGGGGAAAACCACTAGACCATTCAGGTATGACCTAAATAAAATCCCTTATGATTATACAGTGGAAGTAAGAAATAGATTTAAGGGACTAGATCTGATAGAGAGATCTATAGACAGATCTGATGAACTATGGACGGAGGTTCGTGACATTGTACAGGAGACAGGGATCAAGAAAAATAAATACAGAAAAGCAAAATGGCTGTCTGAGGAGGCCCTACAAATAGCTGTGAAAAGAACAGAAATGAAAAATAAAGGAGAAAAGGAAAGATATACCCATTTGAATGCAGAGTTCCAAAGAATAGCAGGGAGAGATAAGAAAGCCTTCCTCAGTGCAAAGAAATAGAGGAAAACAATAGAATGGGAAATTCTAAAGATCTCTTCAAGAATATTAGAGATACCAAGGTAATATTTCATGCAAAGATGGGTTCGATAAAGGACAGAAATGGTATGGACCTAACAGAAGCAGAAGATATTAAGAAGAGGTGGCAAGAATACACAGAAGAACTGTACAAAAAAGATCTTCACAACCCAGATAACCATGATGGTTATAACTCACCTAGAGCCAGACATCCTGGAGTGTGAAGTTAAGTGGGCCTTAGGAAGCATCACTACAAACAAAGCTAATGGAGATGATGGAATTCCAGTTGAGCTATTTCAAATACTAAAAGTTGATGCTGTGAAAGTGCTACACTCAATATGTCAGCAAATTTTGAAAACTCAGCAATGGCCACAGGACTGGAAAAGGTCAGTTTTCATTCCAATCCCAAAGAAAAGCAATGCCAAAAAATGCTCAAACTACCACACAATTGCACTCATCTCACACAATAGTAAAGTAATGCTCAAAATTCTCCAAGCCAGGCTTCAGCAATACGTGAACTGTGAACTTCCAGATGTCCAAGCTGGTATTAGAAAAGGCAGAGGAACCAGAGATCAAATTGCCAACATCTGCTGGATCATCGAAAAAGCAAGAGAGTTCCAGAAAAATATCTATTTCTGCTTTATTGACTATGCCAAAGCCTTTGACTGTGTGGATCACAACAAACTGTGGAAAATTCTTAAAGAGGTGGGAATACCAGACAACCTGACCTGCCTCTTGAGAAATCTGTATGCAGGTCAGGAAGCAACAGTTAGAACTGGACATGGAACAACAGACTGGTTCCAAGTAGGAAAAGGCATACATCAAGGCTGATATTGTCATCCTGCTTATTTAACTTATATGCAGCGTATATCATGAGAAACGGTGGGCTGGATGAAGCACAAGCTGGAATCAAGATTGCCAGGAGAAATATAAAAAAAAAAAAAACCTCAGATATGCAGACTTCACCACCCTTATGGCAGAAAGTGAAGAAGAACTGAAGAGCCTCTTGATGAAAGTGAAAGAGGAGAGCGAAAAAGTTGGCTTAAAGCTCAACATTCAGAAAATTAAGATCATGGCACCTGGTCCCATCACTTCATGGCAAATAGATGGGGAAATAGTGGAAACAGTGGCTGATTTTATTTTTGGGCTCCAAAATCACTGCAGATGGTGATTGCAGCCATGAAATTAAAAGACCCTTACTCCTTGGGAGGAAAGTTATGACCAACCTAGACAGCATATTAAAAAGCAGAGACATTACTTTGCCAACAAAAGTCCATCTAGTCAAGTCTATGGTTTTTCCAGTAGTCATGTATGGTTGTAAGAGCTGGACTATAAAGAAAACTGAGTGCAGAAGTATTGATGCTTTTGAACTGTGGTGTTGGAGAAGACTCTTGAGAGTCCCTTAGACAGCAAGGAGATCCAACCAGTCCATCCTAAAGGAGATCAGTCCTGAATGTTCATTGGAAGGACTGATGTTGAAGCTGAAACTCCAATACTTTGGCCACCTGATGCAAAGAGCTGACTTATTTGAAAAGACCCTGATGCTGGGAAAGATTGAGCTCAGGCGGAGAAGGGGGAGGACAGAGGATGAGATGATTGGATGGCATCGCCAACTCAATGGACATGATTTGGGGTAAACTCCAGGAGTTGGTGATGGACAGGGAGGCCTGGAGTGCTGCAGTTCATGGGATCACACAGAGTCGGACACAACTGAGCAACTGAACTTAACTGAAGCAGAAGGGTTATAAGAAAATCTTTATGAAATATTATAGGCAAAGAAAAATCATCCCTGGTACCTATTTTTATGATTATATTACTGTCTCAGTGGTTGTGAGATATGTAAATTGCAGCACTGTATTTGCAAGAAGGAAACATATGAAGTGCAGTTAACTTATTTTGACACATATAAAACATACTTCTATCTATGCCTTTTCAGTATCTGCATCTACCTATCATAAATGTTAATTAACTATAAATGCACATCTTTTAAATAATTATGGAATTTTGGTCCTTTAGGGGATGGTTTCCTTCACAGCATCTCTGAGAGCTAAATAATTTTTTTTAATTTAAAAATGTTTGGGTGAATTGCAAATCAGAGTACCTGTCATTTTGAATTAGGATGATTAATTTCAAGTACTGTTAAAACATGTTCACAAAGTACTGTCAAACCTACTGTGGAAGGCTCTTGTTAGGATATATTTTACTCTAAAAGGAGCACAGACTAGGCATCTATGTTAGGAGGATAAACACATTATCAGTCTGACTCTGGAAACATAAGGCAGTATCTTTTACAAAGGAAAAAAAATTCTGAGAAAGAAAAAAATGATAGGACTTTTTATTGAGGATATATTAAAACCCTTCCTTTATTTCCTATACTTAATAAATCTAAGGTAGTGTTTATATTCTGGATATATGCACATACTGCTCTTCATTATCAATGAAGTTCTAGTATGTCCTCTCTTCCAATTGGGCAGATATAGGTGATATTTTTTACCAAAAGAAAGTAAATTTTGCCATACATAAGAAGAAAGTATGTAAAATGAATTTAGCTAAAATTATTTGAATGCAAACATTTAAACAGTTTGTAGATTTCTAGAAATGTTTAAACACCTCATTATGTGTCATCATTGCTGTTGGTGGTGTTTAGTTGCTCAGTCATTTCCAACACTTTGTGACCCCATGGACTGTAGCCCACCAGGCTTCTCTGTCCATGGGATTTCCCAGGCAAGAATACTGGAGTGGGTTGCCATTTCCTTCTCCAGGGGGCAATATTCCCTACCCAGGGATCGAACCTGCATATCCTGCATTGGCAAATGGGTTCTTTACCACTAAGCCCCCTGGGAAGCCCTTATATATCACTACCTATCAGTAAAGGACAGGTGACTGGCTCATGATCAGGAAATACACTTTGACTTGTCCTTCTGTAGCTGCCTTGGGTCTGTGACACACATTTAGAAAGGGAGTCTGTGTGCAATCTGTGCTCACAACACTGAGAAAAGCTAATTGGGTTCAATTTAATTCCCTAGCTTCCTAGAAATTAATGGTGCATTTGACTTCAATGCCATCTAGTTCCCAGCTCCAGTTCCACTTTCAACGGCCTCAACATGTAATAAATAATATAAATTATTCTCATAAGCTTTCCAAAGTCCCGTGAAGTAGTCCTTTTTCATTTAGCTTAGACTCCTCAAAATACAAGTCAGTAAGCTTTGAGTGTTGGCTTGAGAAATTTTAAGTTACCTTCCCACCATAGATGCCTCGTCTTTGCTCCTGTTAGATTAATAATTCACTTGTTTATGCCAGATTACAAATAGGTTCAGTAACAGATATTTTCTAAAAAATGAAACACAGCTAAGGAAATCCTCTTCTCCAAAATTTACTTGTCTTATTCTCAGTATCTCAGGAAAACAAAGATAGAAACCAGGTATCCTTTCAGAAAGAGCAGAATTAAAGTCATGTGTAAATTATTATCTGTTTTTCTTTTTTCAGCTGCAAATAACTTTATTGTTTTCATTTGGTGCAAGGCTTGAGAGAGGGCTCCAGAGTGGTTATAAAGCTGCCTAGTGGCTGCAGAGAGGGGCTTCAGGCTGCAGCCCTGACACCAGGCGGTTGTGGGGGGGGGGGGGGCTTTTCAAGACTCCTGGGCTCCAGAAGCTCCTGGTTATGCTTGAGGGTGAACCTTTCAGAGAGAGATTCGCCCAGCCCAGCCAGGGGACCAGCCAGCCTGCGGAGGTTAGTCACGTGGTTGCCATTTACTTGAGTTTCAGCTACTGGCTCAGCTCACCGCCCCCAACACAACTTAGGCAGCCTACGGGGGTGGGGGAATGGGGCCGATCAGGTGGTCGTAATCTACTTCATGAGTTTCACCTGCTCGTCCAGGAGGCGCCTCTCCAGGAAGTCACAGGGATGGAGGTCTGCGCGGGCAGAACCCAGGGCATGCAGGTCCACAGGGCCAGGCTCAGGTTCTTCATGAGAATGGCGGCTTACATAGCATCTTGGGTCATATCCCACTCATCCTGGGACACCTTCTGTGCCTTCTGGAAGATGACGCTGACACCGCGCTGGTTTTGTATCTTCAAGAGACGCTGGGTGCCCTTGTGCTTCTCCTTGGCCAGTTCACAGAAAAGTGGCCCACACTGTCCAGAGCCACATCCTCTGTGGTGGAAATAGCAGCCCAGAGAGAGAGAGGTGTAGGGGGACCCAGATGTTGATGGCAGCCTCCAGCTCAGTGTAATAATTCTGAGGAGTCTGGGAGCTTAATGGTTAACCAGGTGATAAAGGCGTTAAGCTCAAAAAATGGTGTTGGCTGGTCCTGGGGCCCAAGGATGTCTGAGTGGCTGCTGATTCGAGGTTGGAACTTGAAAAAATATCGGAGGGTTGTGGGAGGCTGGAGCAAGGGTCGTCTCTGGTTCTCTAACATGCAAACACTATTGAACCAAGAGACAGATCCACAGGACCTGCCCCTCCCCTCCCCTGCCCCCCATGCACTGCTATAATAAATATTTTATTGTTCCCTAGAGATCTTTCTTGTTGAAAAGCAACGCATTCTATAAACGATAGTATTATTTTCAGATTATCTCCTAATCTACTATTTGGAATTGTTGCTTACAACCACAAATCAAAAACATACAGTAGATTCACAAAAAACAGAAAGAACATAAGTATAACAGAATTGTTGCTTACAGGTTGGAATATATTAAGCTCCCCAGAATGTGACATTATGTTTTCCTCTATTTATTCAGTAGAGCCCAAAGTCGACTTAAAACTCAAAAACAAATGATTAATAGTTCAGTGATTCCATAAATTATAAAATTGTACAACTGTTCAATTTCATGTTTATATAGTGATAGCAAGTAATGATTGAGGTAACTAGCAAGGATCTTGGGAGAAGGCAATGGCACCCCACTCCAGTACTCTTGCCTGGAGAATCCTATGGACGGAGGAGCCTGGTAGGCTACAGTCCATGGGGTCGCTACAAGTCGGACACAACTGAGCGACTTCACTTTCGCTTTTCACTTCCATGCATTGGAGAAGGAAATGGCAACCCACTCCAGTGTTCTTGCCTTGAGAATCCCAGGGACAGGGGAGCCTGGTGGGCTGCCATCTATGGGGTCGCACAGAGTCGGACACGACTGAAGTGACTTAGCAGCAGCAGCAGCAAGAATCTTGCCTGTGTTAACAATAGATAGCATTGTATACTATAGAATGTTTGAAATCATTCTTCAAGGTCAAATTAGCCCCCATCATCTCAGTTGTTTGTTCTGATATAAGTTGACAGTTGCATTGCTATGAAATCTTGTATGATTCAAAAAAAAAAGTTTTCAAGGGGGAAAAAAAATAGGAGTTTCAAATGAACAACGTTATTGTTTGTGAAGGAATTTAGAGTATTTCCTAAACCCCACACCTTTCTTTTGATTTTTATTTAGTCATCCTCAACATAGGTGCTTCCCAGGTGGCACTAGTGGTAATGAACCCGCCTGCCAATGCAGGAGATGTAAAAGAATGTGGATCCAATTCCGAGAGCATGGCAATCCACTCCAGTATTCTTGCCTGGAGAATCCTATGGACAGAGAAGCCTGGTGGGCTACAGTCCATAGGGTCACAATGAGTTGGACACGGCTAAGCGACTTAACACACACACATCCTCAATATATGTCCACTCTGAATTAATAAACTTCGACTTAAAGAGCTCAGTGATTTTGATAATTGACAGACTATATAGAATTCTATAAAATCCAGTAGAAAATGAACATGTGATGCAAGAGTGTTGTAAAAGAGCTCTATTATTTACATAACATTTTAAGTAAAAAGTAAAAAAAAATAAAAGACAGTAAAATGTTGTTCAGGAAAAGTAGGGGAGTAATTTAGTTACTGTACATTTTCTGAAATATTAACCATGCTCTAAAAATAAAGCTCTATCACAAATAATTTACCCAATGCATTTTAGTATCCAATATTGCTGTTCATTGAATTTAAGATATTTTCAAACTTTTCAAAACTTTTAAAAATTTGCCTGTACAATGGATTATACTTTTAAAAAGTAATAATTATGCATTAGGGAAAAAGACTCTAATGTAAATGACCTTAAAAATAGTCTACTAGAAGGAAAAAGAAACACAATGTGTTCAATATTGATGTAAACAACCAAACACAAACCTCCTATCTTGAAATGCCTCATGTTATTGTAAAACTGAAAATGTAATTTTTGTTCAGAATTCAAGTTTTATACTCACCCTATATAATATGGCACCTTGGTAATACTAATATGATAAAATTAGATAATCATAAAGAGAAATAAGATGATTGTTAGAAAGAAAGGTTGTTCTCTGCATAAACTTAATAAAATTATGTCCTAGATACTCAGTTTGCTTTCCGTTTCAATTTCTCTAGAAAATTAAATTAGTAATGCTTACATTTTATTATTTTTGGCGACATTCCTCACAATGATCTTTGCAGGTTGGTTAGCATGACTTAGTCCATTTCTGCAGAGACAGCTGAGGCAAAATGAGCAAGCTCAGGACAGAAGTGAGCTCAGTATTCGTAACTGTAGCTTGTGTTTTCAGTCTGGTGCTTAGCCTCTAGGTCACTAGATCTTATTTCTAATATTTCCCCTTCCTTACTATATTTCATTGATAACTGAACCTATTGCTTTGCCTACATTTCTTTGAATCATTTGTCAGCAGCATGAAACAGATGAACATATCTCCTTCCTTATAAACAGGATTTAGTCCAATAAATAATTAGATTGTAAATGATATGGATGGAAAACTGACAACTGTTATATCAGATAGGTAAAGAATACATTTTAAGAAGAAAACTCTCTCTTAAGGAAAGGATAAAATGTGTCATGGATACAATGAAAGAAAGAGACCTTTAGTTTTTTACAGGGTATATGTGCCAAGAAAAAAGGCATATCAAAAACTAAGCGAGAAGTGGGGGGTGGTGGGAGGAATTGGTAGATTGGGATTGACACATATACACTACTGACATTATGCATAAACTAGATAACTAACGAGAACCTACTGTATAGCATAGGGAACTCTACTCAGTGTTCTGTGGTGACCAGAGTGGAAAGGAAGTCCAAAAGGGTGGGATATATGTATATGTGTGGCCAATTCATTTTGCTGTACAGTAGAAACTAACACATTGTGAAGCAGCTATTGATTGACTGATTGATTGATTGAAGTCGCTCAGTCATGTCTGACTCTTTGTGACCCCGTGGACTGTATAGCCTGCCAGGCTCCTCTGTCCATGGGATTCTCCAGGCAAGAATACTGGAATGGGTTGCCATTTCCTTCTCCAGGGTATCTTCCCAACTCAGGGATCGAACCTAGGCCTCCTGCATTGCAGGCAGACGCTTTATCCTCTGAGCCAGGGGATAGCAGGGCAGCAACTATACTCTAATACAAATTAATTTAAAAACTAAACAAATATTTAAATTATATCTCAATAAGGCTGTTTTAAAATTTAACCACCAATTTACATGAAAATTAGCAGTAGAAAACTGAACACTTTTCAGCATTATGGAAAGCTACATCTTAAGCTCTGAAGCAGCTTGAAGTACTTGGGTAAAGTGAGATGACTTTCACAGCCAGTGGCAACCACATAGGTATACATCAAATAGGAAGAGAGACACCTAGCTAGTCTCAACTGATAACACGATTGCCTAATGGCTGGGATTTCTACCTGCCACATAGGTCTGGTTTTTTGACATTAACTTCCTATATGCCTGGACCTTTGCTGCTGTCCGTCTTCACAATGTGCCTAATCAGATATTCCCCCAATTGTTTACTAATTAGGACCTTAGTAAATAGCTTGTCTCATCCCCTCCTGATCTCCTGTGATTCTTCTTCCTAGAGAGTCTTACCTGCTGAGACAAAGATCCAACCTGTCCTTCTGGCTCAACTGATAAAAATACATACAGGGTAAGTTGACTTAGGACTCTCCTTCCTGTTTATCTTCTGGAGAAAGGCCAACCTAGTAAATCAATAATTAAAAGCAAACAGGTTTGTTAGAAACACTTTTTCCTTGCTTGGTGGTTGTTAAATTTGGAAAATAATCCTGTGGTTTCAGAGATCTTAGCATCACATGAAACTAATCCACCAATGGAGCTTCCCTGTA
Organism: Cervus canadensis; assembly: GCF_019320065.1. Classification (NCBI taxonomy): domain Eukaryota; kingdom Metazoa; phylum Chordata; class Mammalia; order Artiodactyla; family Cervidae; genus Cervus; species Cervus canadensis. The sequence continues at coordinate 124,722,151 of NC_057419.1, read as the reverse complement.
GCTCAAATAGTAAAGAATCTGCCTGCAGTGCAGGGGACCTGGGTTTGATCCCTGGGTCAGGAAGATCCTTTGGAGGAGGGAATGGCTACCCACTCTAGTATTCTTGACTGGACAGAGGATTCTTGCATAGACAGAGGAGCCTGGTGGGCTATACTCTGTGGGGTCGCAGAGTTGGACATGACTGAGTAACTAACACCACTACTAATCCACCAACACCACAAGCAAAACAAAAACTTCCACAGGGAGATGGAAATGATTTTTTTTAATGTGTGTTTGGTTTTGTTGACTTGTCTGAGAGATTTGGATGAAAACTGCAAGCGCAAATGTCGGTTGTTTTTGATCCTCTTCTTGCCATATTTTCACTTGAAGCTTCACACGGAATGCAACTACATATCTGTTATGGTCTGAATAGGTGCCCCCCAACTTCATAGTAATTTTTCATGTGATTAGTCTCTTTATAGTTGGGAAATTTACATTAAGTATCATGATTTTCTTGTTGCTTATGCAAGTACTTTAAATAAAAGGCAATGATATTGTACACATTTTATTTTAGATTGATTTTTTTTCCCTTACTCCCTGTGATTCCTCACTTATTCCCCAAACAGAATAGATATAGTGTCTGATTGGTTGACCATTTCAAAAACGATAAGAGGTGTTCTTCTGGCACGATCAGCATAATAGACTATGTGAGTTATTACCACTGTAAGTTCAGGTTATTGGTCCTTTTCATATATAATGGATTTTGTATACACAGCATGGTCAATAAGGGAAGAAAAAAGTGCATTTCATTATTCACTAGAATATAAAACCCCTAGGATATATTATTTGTGCAAAGACCTATAAAGTTATTTTGAAATTATTTATTCATCTTAAGTCTTGATTTTATTTCAAGTCTTAAATAAAGGGAACAATTTATTTTTCTATATATGTGATCTACATCTTGATGTGTGTGTTGACAGGTAGATAGATGATAGATAGAACATACTATAGAACTGAATCACCTCAAATTGATTCTAGATTATGAAAGTATTTGCATATGAAAGTAAATTGAGTGCAGTTTAGGGCATGCTGAATTTTATTTTTTCCAGGTAAAGAAGGATGTAATTTTACCTAACACCTATGTAAACAAAATTAATCAAAATATTCAGTAACTCTACGTATCCATCAACATTCTCTATCATGGGTGTGGTAAGTATCAAATTAAGAAGTACTAAGTGAGGTAGTAAGATGCTTTGTTATTCCAAAAAGACAGTCTCTTCATCTCATATTCCCAGAGAATATTGAAAAATTCTGCCAGTATTTTACTTCAGCATTTGTTTTAGCCACAAAGAGGAAGATAACTGCAGGTAAAGAAAAATAAGTATAGAATGAAGCAACATATTGACTGTACAATACATAAACATTCATTGCATACAGTTAAACACTTTGAAATGGCTAACTAGTTTGCAGTAAGATTCTTTCCGAAAGATCTAACAAGCTGACTACTACAGTGTTAGTCTCTCAGTCGTGTCCAACTCTTTGCAACTCAAGGACTGTAGCCTGCCAGGCTCCTCTGTCCATGGAATTCTCCAGGCAAGAATACTGCAGTGGCTTGCCATTCCCTTCTCCAGGGGATCTTGCCAACCCAGGGATCGAACCCAGGTCTCCCGCATTACAGGCAGATTGCACTGAAGAATAACTGGCAAAGTAAACCTTATTAATTAAATTAATTTGTTAAACCAAATTAAACCTTGTCTCATTGATGAGACCTAGGGAATGTAAGACTTGATTGATTGTGTACTTGCTTGGGAGATTTATGCAGAAGTCAAGAAAAAACCCACAGTTATTCATTACAATAGTGGTCCCTGAATAACTTAGGGATTTGAGAGTACCAGAAGCCAAAATGAGGGCAGAATGTGAATAGAGATATGAGAAATAGATGGTTTATTTATAGTTAGATTTCTTGAAAAGTGTCAAGTACTGATTGATTTCAGCAGAATGAAAAAAATTAAGTAAATCTTATCTACTGTTGTTGCTGAGTATCATGCTGGGGTATCCTAGGAGATTATAGATGCAATGCACTCTTGTAAACCTACTAGGTTTAAATGTATAAAGTCTATGCTTTGAATCTCCAGTCTTGGCATTGGGTAATTAAAATATGCATGGAATAACTCTGTACACTAATACATTACTTTCACAGTATTGAAACTTCTTTGGTAAACAAATGAAGAAACATTAGGTCATAAACATAGACAAAGTGCACACATACTGCTGTCTAGTCTTGATATTAGTTGGAAAGTAAATAGGCACAGAAGAGCAAGATATTATTCATGAAACAAATTAGATAATAAGCATATTTATAACTCAATTTCAAATAAAATCTGAACTCAAAATTTACAAAACAAGTATATTCTGCAAGATAAAAAATGGAAGACTCCCCCCAGCATTGATTAATTCTTTTAAACAAACTATTTTATGCAAGGTTTGTTTTCAGCTTTACTGACATTCTTGAGTAAAAATTATTTTTACTTTATAGCACAAATATATTTATATCCCCTTAAAACATGTGTTCCTTTGTTGAATGATATAAGACAACATGGCAGCATTTTCCCCATGTTCTCTCAATCTGTTCAGATTAATCAGCAAAATATTTATTGTGTATTTATGTGCTAGCTTTATGAAAGGGTCAAATAAAAAGAGTGACCTGATTCCTGACTACAAGGAACATATAATTTAATTCTGTTGATAAGTTGCATATGAATAAAATAAAGTGCTAAACTATCTAGGGAAACAGTCATAAGATAAGGTATGTATTAAAATAGTAATCGAACAGTACAAATAAGAAATATAATAGGAGTTCCAAATCAGAATAACAAGTGCCCTATAATTGCCTGCTGAAAGGAACTAATTAATTTAATTCACTCAGTAACATTTAATGATAAACTAATATATACTGTTCTATGTCCTAGTAATTCACACATAAGTAAATCAAGGGCCTTGCCAGTAGTAATGAAGAGAATTTAAGCCAAGGTATCTTGGTCTTTAGCCTAGAAGGATTAAATCTTCAGAGCATGATTGACCACTTCTCAAACCATCAATTAATTGACAAGTGCCAGTAGTTATACAGAAAGTATCAAAAGGAAAGAACAAGCTATTGGCTTATTCTTCAGGAGTTCTAAACTATAGTTATCAATAATCAATTTTTAATGGGAATTATGAACTATACAATTTGAAAAATAAAATAATTACCTCTCCTGAAGAATTTGATTAGGTGGGTCATAATGTATAGGAGCATATTCATGCCTGTTCTAGATAAACTCTATTCTAAGGGAAGTAGACTTATCACATTAAAACAGATTTTTCTATTTGTTAAAATTGGTTATTTGTTCGTAGCACTAAATGCTTTCCATACTACATGTAGGTTATAAAAATGCGTTTTCAGAGTGCATTGTTGAATTTATATGCATTATTCATAAAATAGAAAAGTTTTTGTATTGTATTTGTATTTGTAAAAGTATTTGTATTAAAACAGGTTTTATGCATATAACCTGCTGTAGATTACCAGCAAATAAAGATTCAAACAATTAAAAGTGAAAGGTAATTTAGATAAATACCCTAAAACATCAGTGATCTTTAAAAACATAAAATATCACAATTGCATATTTTTTACAAGATGATTAGTTTTTCTGGTTCCGTTCCATCCTTATTTTGAATTGAAAGAGCAATCAGGTTATGGAAAATGTATGAAAATATTTCTGTTTTAAACTAATATCTTAAAGATCAAGAAGCATGACAAAAGACATAGCAACTAATTGAATTACCTTGAAGCTATATGCCTCTAAATTTCATTGAGCTGCAGCTATTTATTTATTTTGTTGTATAATCACTTGAAAATTAATTTTTGGAGATAAGACTGTCTCACTGTAAACATTATTTTTTATTTCATCATTATGTAATATTTACTTCTTGAGATAAGTTAGGCCTTTTTCCTACAAAGTTAAACATGATACACTTATATTTGATTTTTTGTTTTTCCCAGATGCCCTGTTTTAGATCAAGATGTATTTTGACCAAAATTGAAATTAAATGAAATTATCAGTGTGTTAACTTTCAAGGTATATGACCTGATATAATTTGACTACCTCTAAAGATGACTTCAGAAAACTGTATTCATTTCCATGAGGTTTCTGTGTAAGGTTAATGATAATGAATGACTTTCAAACATAGAATATTTTTATATTAGATACTTTTTGCTCAATGTAAAATCTATTCCAGAAAAAAATTACCTGACATTACCTGACACTTGAGTCAACTTTAGCAAACTGTTTCTAAGCAATGCTTGAAATATATATATATATATATATATATATATATATATTCGTTCTTTCCTAGAAAAATATATACATTCATTCTCTCATTTGCTCTTTAAGCAAACTCTTTCTAGGCAATGCTTGATATTATATATATGTATATATTTTTATTCTCTTTTTCTTAGAAATATATATATATATTCATTCTCTCATTTGCTCTTTAAGAAAACTCTTGCTAAGCAATGCTTGATATCTCTCTCTCCCCTCCTCCTTCCCTCTTTCTCTCTCATTTTTTAGACTCAGGGAGTTTAAGGTAAAGCAAATGAGAATTCGACTCAGTGAGAATAGGACATTTTATTACATTAAGAAACTATGGATACATCCATTCATTTCTAACCAACTATGTGTGAAGTATTGTGTTAATGATGGTTACAAAATAAATGAATATATAATAATTAAATGAGAATTATTTTTTCATACTGAAGTGATACTTTATGAAAAACACTATAAAAGCAGAGAGGACAGGAAGAAATTTGGAGATTAAATTGAACTATTTTTCTCTCTCCATTTAATTTCTCTAGTTAAATGATAAGCCGGGAGATGGTCAAGTATCTAAGAGAAAGAAAGTGAGTGTATAAAACAATGATAGGTGATTCTATGATAAAAGTTCAGAAAAGATAATAGAGAAGCTCAGAAAAGACCTGGGACAGTTCAAAAGTATATACAATAGCAGAAATCAATCAAATGGATGAAACAATGAGATAATTCATTTTCTTGTGCAAAGTAATCTAAATGAAGGTAAGTTGGCTGAAATTACCATGAAAACAAAAATTAAATGCATATTTGAAATAATAATGAAAATATGAAGAAAGCCAGGATGGGAATAATCAAAATAAATGTGGTATGATTCAGCAAGTTATTTTTACAACCATAATTAGCAGGTCAATTCAAGTGAGTAAAGTTTTACACAATTAAAACTTGAGAAATACAGTATCTTCCAAAAGAATCCAGTCAAAGGAGTGAAAAGAATTTAAGAGGCAGAAAAGAATTGTACAATATGTAGCCTCATCAGTCCCTTAAAATGGCAGATCTAGATATAGCTCCTCTAGGGTTGGTAGTAAACCAAGTCATTTACTAACATTTTTTGGCTTGTTACATGAGGTAATTGTAAAATTATTTGTAAAAATATAGTAAAGCAACACAGTCAGTGATGTGTGCTGAAAATACATAAGAATGTGAGTAATAATGAAAAAAAGTGATAACTATGAAATGCACATATACAGCAAAAGAATATTAACATAATTCATTAGTGATACACTAATATGGGTTGAGAATACATTGAAGGAATGTAAGAATAGATATAAATGTAACCATTATAAAACATTAACACATTTTAGCAAGAGACTAGACAGGTGATTTGCCAGACCATTTAACACATCTAAAGAAGCAGTGCAATGGCAAATTGCCCTCAGAGCAATGTTCATTTCTATAAACAACCTAATAATGCACATAACTCCAAATGTGTGTATTGTTTGTTACTTAAAAAATCTAAGTATGTCACCCTCTAAGAAAAATCCTTAGTATTGTCACCTATCAGATTGCATCTAACCTTGTAATTCTTAATTTCCAGGAATTGTGCCAGTGACCATCTTATTCCGCACCATACCTTATCCTTTACTTACTAGGTTCATGAAAATTGCCTCTTTGTTTCTTAGTTTTTCTTTTCTTTTCTTTTTATCTCCACCTCTAGTCCCAGAAATGGGTTTTGTAGTTCCTTGTAGTACAGAACTCATAGTAATCAAACCATACATTCTTACTGTACCTCTCAGTTATTTTTTTAATCTCTCAGTTAGACATTAAATATTTAAATAATTTGCATTTCAACCTTCTTGGCAAGGACATGTATGGGCAGGAGACATGCAACAGATAACACCTCCTCTAGGAGGCCTTCCCTGGTTGACTCCCCCATCTGGAGGCTGGATTGGGAGAGCTTTCATGTACTTATAAAGCATACTGAGTACTCCTGCTACAGCACTTACAACATGATATTTTAATTGTCTGCTTATTTACCCACTTCTCCCAATAAAATTTGATCTCTTTGAGGAGAGGGCTTGTGTCTTATTTATCATTACATCTGCAGCTTCTAGCACAATAGCAAACATTAGGTGCAACTTTATTGAAATAATAAAAGAACAATATGGAGTAAATGTTCAGGTCAAGTTTAAAAAAAAGGAGCTCACCAATAGAAAGTATTTGACAATGACTGCAATTGAAGGGCCATTAATAATGGTTCTTTAACTTTTAATCCTTCAAAATATATCATTAAACATCTAGGGATGCAATCATGTATGACAAAGCTTTTGATCTTAATTTGTGTTTAGAAATTTCATGGATTACATACTTCTAAATGATAATATTAACCAGTATTAATAAGTAGGAGTCATGAATTTTGTTATTAAATATATATATTTATGGATGGATTATTTTTAACTTAGGGGCATCAGAATTTCATGTGAAATTAGTTACAGTAACTTACTAATTTTAAGTAATATGCGAAGAGTAAAACACTCCACATGCATTTTTCTACATAAATTTTAAAGATTATATTCACATTTTTATCCATAATAAGTTGGATCAATAGATTTTCTCATTCAATCCACTACCTTCAGATAGACAAGATATTATTAGTCACATTTTATACTGAGAAAACTTGAAGCTCAGGAATATTAATTCACTGGCTCAAAGTTACACAGCTAAAAGTGTTGAAGGGCGTGAGGCAGAGAGACCGTAAGTCTTCTGTGCTCTTAGGCAGAGCTGGGTAGAGAAAGAGTAGTAGAAATGTTTCAAAAGAGTTAATAAAATAAAAAACTATTTGCATTTCATTTTAGTATGCACTGTATATACTCAGGAGTCAGATTAATCTTCCTATATTGTGTTTCTTAGATTTTTGTTGTTCAGTCGCTAAGTTGTGTCCAACTCTTTGTGACCCCATGGACTGCAGCACACCAGATTCCTCTGTCCTCCACTATCTCCTGGAGTTTGCTCAAATTCATGTCCATTGAGTCAATGATGATATCTAACTATCTTATCCTATCTAATTCTTAGATTATATTGTTATATTTAATTGGGTTTTCTTTCCCAGACCAAGTAGTTATTAATTTATTCAATGTATATTTATATGGATGCCCATTCAAGCCCATGGGTTATGTTCAGTCAGTTCAGTTCAGTTCAGTCGTTCAGTCGTGTCTGACTCTTGGCGACCCCATGAATTGCAGCATGCCAGGCCTCCCTGTCCATCACCAACTCCCGGAGTTGACTCAAACTCATGCCCATCGAGTCGGTGATGCCATCCAGCCATCTCATCCTCTGTCATCCCCTCCTCCTCCTGCCCCCAATCCCTCCCAGCATCAGGGTCTTTTCCAATGAGTCAACTCTTTGCATGAGGTGGCCAAAGTACTGGAGTTTCAGCTTCAGCATCAGTCCTTCCAATGGACTGATCTCCTTTAGGATGGACTGGTTGGATCTCCTTGCAGTCCAAGGGTTAGTAATTGGGTAAAGAATAGTGAAAAAAAAAAAACTGCATGATCCCTGTGTACTTAATAAATAAGGAAAAAAGAAGAAGAAGAAACAGGAGATAGAAAAGGAAATGAGGGAAAAGTAAATGAAAGAAAGTGAAGTCGCTCAGTTGTGTCCCACTCTTTGAGACCCCATGAATAGTAGCCTGCCAGGCTCCTCCGTCCATGGGATTTTCCAGTCAAGAATACTGGAGGGGGCTGCCATTTCCTTCTCCAGGGGATCTTTCTGACCCAGAGATTGAAGCCAGGTCTCCCACATCGCAGGCAGACTTTTTACCATCTGAGCCAGGGAATCCATAGCTAAATAGGCATAGCTAAATTTTATCTGATAAGATGGAAAGTGGGTTAGGAGAAATATGCATGAAAGGGAGAGAAAACTAGATTAGAATCCAAGTGATCTTCATATCACTCATATGATAGGCATAAATATCTTAGGTAAGGCAATCAACTTGCTTTACTCCTAACACCTCTCCCTACTCTGATGAAATCAACGTTTCCTAATACCAGGTACTTCTCACAAAGATAGACAAAGAAGGAATAAAAGAAAAAGTAAACTCTTTGATCTTCGCAGGAAGGCAAAGATTTACAGGTTTTTATAAGTAAGTTTTGCAAGATGAAAGCGTTCTGGCTATTAGTTGCACAAAAGGTAAATGTACTTAACCTACTAAACTGTACACTTAAAAATAGTTGATGGTACATTCTATGTATGTGCATTTTATCAAATTTTTTCTTTGATTTTTCTTAAATTAAAAAAAAAATTCAACAGTATAAGTAAGTGCAAGTGAAAATTGTTCAGGCGTGTCTGACTCTTTGCTACCCCATGGACTGTAGAGTCCATGGAATTCTCCAGGCCAGAATACTGGAGTGAGTTGGTAGCCATTCCCTTCTCCAGGGGATCTTTACAACCCAGGGATTGAACTCAAGTCTCCTGCATTGCAAGTGGATTCTTTACCAGCTGAGCCACCAGGGAAGCCCCAGGTTTTTATACTAGACACTATTAACACTGTTTTTATTATTTAAATTAATTTCTGATAACTTAGGTTAGAAGTTTAACCTGAAGAATAAAATGACTGACAGAGTAATTACTGAAATGTTTTACATATGCTCCACTAGAGTTGATATATGTGACATATTAAGGGGAAAAAAAGCCAAGAGACAAAGAGGCTTCCAGGAACCTAGACTATTTCATATTATAAGAAGGCAAAAGTCAAATGGAATTTTAAACAATGGGTGATTATATAAAAAGATTTCTTGATGATCTGGTATTTGTTTTTGATTGTCTTACAGTAATACTGATTTAGTAATCTCTATGTCTTTGCTTAAATTTCCACAATAAGTAATTTTGCCCACTTAGTTTTTACTAATTCTGAAGTTCAAGTCCCCTTTTCTCTCTAAAACCTCCCTAGATGGGAAATGATCTGGCTGGCTTTCCTCTGACCTTTCAAGACAACATTTATTCTTATCACACACTTATGTTGTGGTCATCTGTGCATCCGCCTTATAGTTCTTCTCTCCCATATTAGAGCATAAGCTCTGTTTGGGTTGTAGCTTTTTATCCTCCACATAACAGGTGCTCAAATAAGACTTGTTGGTTCTCTTATTCTTGCAACAAATACTTATTGAGGACCTGCTATATGCCAGGCATGAAGAAACACAACGTGTTGAATGTATTCTGACATTTTCTTTAAAACTATTACACCATAATTTTATTTAATAGTATTATGGAAAATATCCCAATATTTCAAATTAACATTTATTAAAATTCCTCTTTCCCTATAAGCCCATTTTCTATCTCTATTTATAGGTTCATTTCAATGCACCTTTGTTATTTTCTATAATATTTTTTATTCATCTTTTCAACTAGGTCACTTAATAAGAACTTTTAAGTATATATTTTGCTATTCAATGTCTTAGGTCCAGCTTTTGATTCTTAATACAAGCAAGGAGACACCAAAATAAGAATAATATAATAATTTTCTAATTATGAGGGCTATAGTCATGATTGGAGCACATATATTTTATATTTGGAGTTTTATATAAAGATCATACAGCTTTAAAATCAAACTAATTCATTTTAATACTGTAGGAAATTTTTTTTCTATTTCAGCTTAATTTATTATAATTATTGAGGTAACAGAAACTCATTATGAAAACTTTGGAAATTATGGAAAAATTTTTAACAAAGTAGTTAAAAAGCCATCTGTTTAGCTAATAGCAAGATGATATGTTCATCAATATTATCATGGGATAAAACCATACTATGGAGATTTCAATTATTAACTGTAAATAGCATCTTATATGTCAGCAAAAGAAACATTAATAAAATGATGAAAAATCATAATAATTATGTTCTTCCAAATGTGCTTTTTATAGCTCTATTAAAAGAATATTTCTGTTACTGAAAGCTAGCTTTGACTACCCATGTGAAATTTTAACAAACTTTTAACATAAGTAAAAGAGGACTAAAAAATCTATTATAAAAATAGAAGCAGTTAGCAGATTCCAGTTATGAGTTTGGAATCTAGGTTGTGGAAGTGAAAGTTTGGAAGCAGGTTTAGTACAAAGGTTAAAATGAAGAGTTAATAAATATACATGAAGCACAGTTACTTTTTAAGCCCTTCTTGCTGTCTTTCAATCTCTATTATGTTCACACTGCACGCTCTGGGTATGGAATAACAATATACACAGCTCATGCAATGAGCACATCCTAGAGCCAAGTCCAGTTGTGATATAAAGTTCAAAAGGTAGTATCATTTGGTCAAATTTTAAATGTTAGATAACTTTTATTTTGAAAGTTGAAAACTTGGAAGAAAGACTATACTAAAATGTTAGCACTTGAAACCACATCAAAGTAATCTCTTACCTTCTAGCCATACCCTCTACCCTTTCCCAAACCATACCAGACAGATGAATATTTGTTCTAAATGTAATATAAAAATATTTATGAACAAACTGGGATACACTTAATAGAATTTATAAACTGTAATAAGAAATGTCTTTTTTACATCCAAATTAAATTATTTGTTTTTGAGACTAAACCAAAAGTGGTATCACGGAAAAAAATATTGGACATGAGACTAAGAAAACATGAATTATACTTTACAACTATGTGACAAGTCTGTTAAATTCTCTGTGTCACAGTTTGTATGCCTCTAAAATATGGGTAATATTAATAATAACATGTTTACATATTTGTTATGTGAAAGATTAAGGGAGTTTACACACACAAAAGTGGTCTGTAAACTATAAAAAAACAAGCAATTATAACAGATTCTTTCTCTGGACTAGTAATACTCCAATTCAATCACCATTTTCTCCTCTTCATAGATTTTATTTTCTAATCCTTTCATCATCTTTGTGTATCTTCACTGAAACCTTTTCAATCTTTTGTCTTACACAATTATCCAATTCCACCACCCTGAACGAGACCTAAGACTTTATCAATTAGTTGGTTGAGATCTATTTTTATTACTTATCATTCTTACTTCAATAAATATTCATACTTGTTGCTTGTGATATAGCTGTGAAGAAGACAGATAAGGTCCTGGCTACCATGGGATTTACATTATATATGCAGATCTGCCAAAAAAGACTGACAAATCAGTCTTGTGCTATTTCCATTTCATCAAAAGTCATGCAAAAGTGTTCCTGAACCATGCTGTATACGGATAAAACTATGTTTCCTACTTCTCACCTGTCAATGAGGAAATGATTGAATGATGATATATAGAAATTTTCAAAAACTAAAGAAGAAAGCTTAAAGACTACCTTTTTTCCCCTCAAGTTGCTGCCCTACTGAAATCCTCTCCCCTCCCCAACCTATGCACCACCTATGAAAAAACAAAGCATTATTTCAGAGAAAAATGGAATTTATAGTACAATAAGTACTGACCATCTCTCTATACTAAAAGAAAAGACTGCTGTATCATATTGTATTAGGAATAATCAAAATAAATCATCAAGAAAAAGCCCATGAGAATAAAAATTACTGTTTGAATTGTTGACCAGCAGACAAAAATGACAAAATGTGCTCCCAACTGTTAACACTTTCTGCATAATATTTAGATAGTCCTGAAAAAAACTTGAATTTGATAAATGAAAATAGAGTTTCCTCCAAAATGCTTGAAAAGCATTTTAGGCACTATGGATTTAGTACTATAATTGTTATGATCATATCTGGAAAACACATGAAATAATTGGCATTTAAGCTAATATATTACTAGTGCCTTGGAGTCAAGGACTATGGATATTTTAGGGGAGCAAAACTTCCTACCCTAGAATGTCTCTGGGACGCAGATTATTTCGAGCTGAAGACAATCAATGCCCAAAAGACGAGAAACTACTCAAGAAGAAATTTTGACCTTCCCCCAACTGCCTAAAAGTCCCTCTGTCTAAACCAGCTATGACCAGAGATAGCTGCAAAGAATATGGGCTAGATGTGATGGTGGTGGGGTGGGGGTGAGGGAGAAACAGGGCCTAGAGATCAGGGTCCACTCTATGTCTCATTGTTTCTGCGTGGCCAGGAAACATTTATTTACCAAACATTTTTCTTTTCTACTTTGCTGTGAATTGCCTTCCTCCCCTTTGAAGTCCCAAGCCACTACCCCCACATCCGTTTTTGTCTTTAGCTGAAGACAGCATTTAAAGTGGTCTCTTGGGCCATCTGAGGGAGTTACTCAGTTTCCTGAGTATTTCTCATGTATAAGTTAATAAACTTCTTAATCTGTCTTTTATTACAGGGAATTTCAGCCAAGAACTCAGAATGGTAGTGGGAAAATTGCTTTTCAGCGCTTAGACAGACTGCACTGTTTTAAGGCATCTCTGCCTTGACACATGCTCTCCTGTCTGGAGTTACCTCTGACCCTTTCCATGCTTGGCCACCTCAGAGTCATGACCCAGTGCACTGCGGGATTCCAGGTCCTCTGTGAAGCCTGCTCTGAAAGTGCCAACCATCCCCTTCTCCACGGTACTTGTGAATCTCTTCCTTATTCCACCACTGCCTTCATGCCATTTTATTTTCATTATCTGTCTGCACATTGGTCTCTATGAGACTGGGAGCAATTAACAACAAATATAACTGAATCTCTTTTTGGGCCCCCAACATCTGGCATAGTGCCTGGTATACAGTAGGCATTTTGTAAGCTATTACCAAACTGAGCAGTGCTAAGCAAACTACCTGTAGATACGTCAGTTGAGGAAGATAGAAATGCTGATTTTAAAATAGAATGTAAAAACCTTTGTGCATACTGGAAAATGAGAATCAAAGCACAAAATACTGTTTTTTGATATAGAGAAGAGATCCTAAAGTTATCTGGACTGCCTTGAGTAATGTGCATGCATACCTTAGAAAACTTGTACTTCTGAGAAAACAGATGTGTAAAGCACTTTAATGTTGTGATTCTAAGCAATTTGAAACTTATTATATGGATTCAGACAAAACTGTAAAGTCAGTTTAAATTTATTACAGCTTCCAAGACAGAAACTAGAACCTAAACTTAAAGACAGCTTATCCTTCACTGCCAAATACTTGGTATGCACTAAAAAGAAATGTTCGAACACATGGTCAAATCAAAGCTTTCTCTACACTGTCATAAAGAGTGAAGTAAGTCAGAAGGAGGAAAACAAATACCATATAATACTGCTTATATGTAAAATCTAAAAAAATGATACAGATGAACGTATTTGCAAAGCCGAAAAAGAGACATAGACATAGAAAACAAATGTATGGTTACCCAAGGGGAAAAGGGATTGAGATGAATTGAGAATTTGGACTGACATGTATATACTACTATGTATAAAATAAATAACCAATGAGAACCTACTGTTAAGCACAGGGAACTCTACTCAGTGCTCTCTGGTGACCTAAACGGGAAGGAAATCCAAAAAGAGGGGATACATGTATACATATATCAATTTGCTGTATAGCAGAAACTAACACAACATTGTGAAACAACTATACTCCAGTAAAAATTAATAAAAAACAAAGGAACCCAAAGTTGTCTCTATGAATATCATAAAAATATAAATATTCAATAACTGATAAAATTCTGACAGTTTCACTCAGTATTTGTCAATGAATAAGATATTAAAGTACTTCCCTGAAATGATACAAAAATTTAATTATCCAGTGTTTACTTCTTAAATGATCTGAAGATGAAATGTAGTAAATCTTAAAACATAAATAACATACACAAAATCTTTTAGCAATATATCCTCTGGTATTCTTGTTTTAAGAAGTGTAAAAATACTTGGAACTTTTGAGAAGCAATCTCATCTTTTGTGGTACACAATATGCACAAACTTGATTTTTTGTTTTCCTATTTTCCCTCTCATCCACAATCATCCATCATCCCTTCTAGGTTTCCTACATTTAATGACTCTTCTATGTATGTATCATAAAAAAAAATAAATAAATCTAGTGACTCATTCAGAAATAATCTATATTCACCCATTTTATTGAAAGTATTTTTATTATTAAATCTGATTTATTGCCCTGAAATTGCATAAACCACCACAACATTTTGCATTTTTATAATCCTGCCTTTTGTATTCTTATACTACACAATGCATTCACATGCTTTTAAGTGTGTTACACTTGGTTGTCTGATTTTAAGTAATTCTTCAAGATTTCCTTTAAACTTTTATAAATTCTCTTGACTTTGCCCTTAGTGCTTTTAAAGTTGGCTTCCAACTAGGGCAGTTTGTTTCCCTAATTCTTTGTCATTCATTTGTGGTTTTGTTTTTAATTTTTTTTCTCTTTTCATCCTTCTTATAGCTCTCTTGATTCCCTCAGTGTCTCCCTGGGGAAGATGCTGACTGTTTTTTGGGCTTTCCATTGTATTTTCTCATATTACTTTCTCCTCTATAGAGCTATTGACTTCATTGTTTTCTTGAGGCACTTTTTTTTACATGCACCCTAATGTATCTATTTTCTTCCATAGTTTCCATTCTTGTCACTACCTGATATTTATATTTCTCTTCCTCTATTTCTTCCTGAACTTCCTCATACTTCCTTCCTTTCTTTCATAACTGTTAAAGTGGTTTTTTGGCATTCAATAAAACAGGGTCTATTTTTACCACCTCGGAAATTCTTTTGTCCCCCAAAACAACAGAAGTATTAAGTGCTGCCTTTTCTGAGGTTTTTCTATGGTCTGTTTTCATATGTCTTTCTCCTCCAGTTACTCACAATCCCTTCCTAAAAAATGTTGTATTCTGGTTCTCTCCACCTGAAATGCTTTTTCATAGAGAATCTACTTTGGGGGTTATTTGAGCTACCATTTTCTCTTGACTCACTTTCTCCTCAAAATATGTCTGGCCCATTCCTCAAGACCTTCAACCACTTACTTCACAACTATGGGCAAAGCACAATGAAGAAACTCAGCCTTTAGGACTAAAACTTTACTTAGTATGCTCTCACTTTTCATTTATTTCTACAATATGTTGCCACCAATTTTTAATAGTTTCAGTCTGAGAAAAGAATTACCACAAAGCCTCTAGCAGTCCTTATTTTATTGGCAGAGGCATGTCACTCTTATCTACAGAGGGTCAAATATCAAACCCTTCAGATCCTATAAGGACGTGATATGCCAACTAATTTTCAAGAAAAGATGCTAATCTGATTAAAGTCTAGTGGGAAAAAAATTAAGGGGAACAATTCAGTGTGTTAAAAAAGAAATAATAGGCCCCAAATGGAGTTACTTGTACTAAGCCCTAGGTCAGCAAATTAAGACTTAATACCTGACCTAACTACAGTTACAACCTCTCCCAGGAATGTAATCTCAACTGGTCAGTTTGGAATTTTCAGAGCCAGTAAAATAATCTGCCACATATTCTTCTTCCGTCCCCCATAGGTAGGTTACCTCAAACTGAAATAATCTACTCCCCGCCTTTTGCCTATAAAAGGCTTCCATTTTGCACAACTCATTGGAGCTCCTTTCTATCCACTAGATGGAATGTTGCCATACTTATGAATCATTCAATAAAGCCAATTAAGTCTTTAAAATTTACTTAGTTGAATTTTGTTTTTTAGCAAGAAGTTCTACTAATCCTGGAGTAGGGAATGGCTACCCACTCCAGTATTCTTACCTGGAGAATCCCATGGACAGAGGACCCTGGTGGACCACAGTCCATGGGGTTGCAAAGAGCTGAACATGAATGAGCAACTGAAACTTTCTACTTTTCTAATAATCCTCATATGTGAATCCAGAGGCTCCTGAGGTTCTATAGACAGTTTCTATGCACTTAAAATATGACTTAATAAAAATTCAATTACATATAACTTCTCAGAAATGTATCTGTTGTCTAAAAGAAGGCAAACTCACACTTATCTCCCATTAACTACTTCAGTGTTTAAACGAGTTCAGCTATTCACTTAGGCAAGCACATGAGCTCCCAAACTATTCCATTAACTATAATTAGAGTCATGATATATAGCAAAGAGAATAAACCTCCAAAACACTGGCCCCAAAATTTAAATCTAAAATCTTTCTTTGCACCTTATAGAGCAGTTATTTCTTGGTTGGTGCTTTGAAGGACTGTTCTCTGCAAGACTGAAAACTAAATATTTGTTTTTTTCAAAATTTCGTTTAGCAGCAAATTGCCTGAAATTGAGCCAGGACAAGAACATGTAATTAATAACTGTCAGCCAGTGTAAGTAGCTCTGTATTCTAATTAGCTTGTACTTTCCCAATTTCTTAGCCAAGTTCCTTCACACTGTGAGCTTTTTCCTGTTGGTTATAAAACTGATTAATTTTGGTTCTGCAGAGAAGACAGAAATTCAAAGCTTGAAGGCTCTCCCCAATTCTGATCCTACCCTGTGCTATCTAGTTTAATTCATCCAATTTATCTGTGGTTTATATTTTCATCTTTAAAAAACCAAGATGTTAGTAAATAATATGTGAAGGCTGACAAAGCATTATGGCAGTGAGAGGTGTGCATTAGAAAACACCAGCACATACATTAAAGAAGCCAAATAGAGAATTCAAAGTAATCAATATTGCTTCATGCATTTCTAAGGCACAAATAAGTAACCTAGCTTCTAAGTCTCTTGTGAACACTAAAAGAGATATATTTTTCAGGTGGTCTATAAACAGCAACAACTGATTTATCCAGAAATATAAATGTGTTTATATAGAGCAAAATTAGTTTATATAGAATAAAATTACACATAGGAAACAAAAATAATATGATATCACAAAGATCACATCCACTTCATTAATGATAACATTGTTTCTCCTTTTAAAAAAATCATGTCTCCTAGTTTTTAATTATTTTCTTAGAAAATGGGTTCTGTTTTGAAACCTTCATTGTTAATTTTTTTTCATGATTTACTCATCAGTAACACCAGTATGCAAAAATTGGGGGTCAATTATGAAATCACTGTGGTGAGCCAAAATTTATTGTTAACAAGAAAACAGATGTGTGTGTTGGTAGAAAGCTGAAAATTCATTAGGAATTCAGGAAATTGTTCTACCAAAAGTTAATATGTTAAAAACTAATTTGCAACTATACATCAATAAAAAAAATCAGAAATAAATTACTAAATGGTATATAGGATCTTTTTTTCAATTAATTAATTTTATTTTAGGTTGCACTGGGTCTTTGTTGCTGCATGTGAGCTTTCTCTAGTTGCAGTGAGTGGGGGGCTACTCTTCATTGTGGTGCACAGGCTCCGGGCACACGGGCTTAGTTGCTCCCTAGCATGTGGGATCTTCCTAGACCAGGGATCAGACCCCCATGTCCCCTGCATTGGCAGGTAGACTCTTATCCACTGTACCACCAGGGAAGTCCAGGCATTAGGATTTTTGAAAGAATCCTTCCCCTTTCCTACCCCAGATGATTCTCCTTTGCAGTCGCAGGAGAACTGCTGTTCCTTCCTCCTCTTCCCACTTCTGGTGGATCCAGCTGGTTAGGTTAAAGTAGCCAAGTGATTATTTGTATTTTCTTTTAAAAGTAATTTTGTTTTGGACTCTTCACGTTCACTGTAGCAAATCATGAAGTCAGAGAAGAGTATGAAGCAGAAAATAGATGTTTTACATTTTTTTTTCCAACCAACAAGTTAGACAGATGTGCAGTTTTCAGTCTCTGCAGGTTTATAAACCTGTCCTGCTCCTCCTTCTTCAGCATGTCACCTACTGAGGAAGTTGGGTTATTCTTCAGACTCTTGAAGTGTTGGCCCTTTTACTGTATACGCTGGGCTGAATGAGAGACCACAGGGACCAGAGATCTCACAGGGACCGCCAGTTCAGTCATTTTTTCTTTCTAATTTTGGCTGATCTCGGTCTTCGCTGTGGCACGCAGGCCTCTCCTGTTGCCACGAGTGGGTTTTTTGTGTTACAGAACATATACTCTAGGGTGCACTGGCTCAGGAGTTGACACACGCAGGCTTAGCTGCCCCACAACATGTGGGATCTAAGTTCCCTGATCAGGGATACCCTGCATTGGAAAGTGAAGTCGCTCAGTCGTGTCCAACTCTTAGCGAGTCCATGGACTATAGCCTGCCAGGCTCCTACGTCCATGGAATTTTCCAGGCAAGGATACTGGAATAGATTGCCATTTCCTTCTCCAGGTATATAGGATCTGTATAAACATGACTCTAAAAAATCTACTGATGATCTAAACGGAAATATGTGTCTGTATACATACATGTATATATGTAATTTTGTTATTGGATTATATAGTGGACATCAGTATTTTCTCCTCTCTTTTTTGTTACTAGTATCTTCATTCTTCTGAGGAACTCAGCTTTATCTAATCTATATGGTTCTGTGAAAACTCCCTCTTACAACCAGAGGAAGTTGCTTGATCAGTCTCGGTCTATAATAGTACCTTAGCACTTTTGCCAGTCTAATGATTCTAGGGGTCATGATTTGATCCACATAAATCAATTATAATACTTCCCAATTTTTCCAAGGTAGAAATTAAGGGAAAGCATTCTCAGTTCTCCTGGATGATCATCTGTGAGGATGGGTCTCTATAGATGTGATAGTCACATTTCCTGACACATAGAACAGCCTAAGAGAATGGGGATACCATATGGACTTGAGCTGAAATAAGAAATTTAAATAAATAGGGAAGGGAGTGGGTTTGACATGTTTCATTTCCAGGATGCCATCATTTCCAAGTTCTGTAAACTCTCTATTTTAGTTTGGATATAAGAGCCACTTTATTTGCCATATTTAGTTAAAATGTTGGAATTGTGTTTCTAAAAAAAAAACTACTAATTTGCATAAAACTAACATGGTTCAGTACCCTAAATTACAACATTATACACTTTTCTGAAAGAACTTGGAAACTACACAAATATCATTTTGGTATAGTAATCTCACAAACAAAACAAAAACCAAGAACAAGCTTTTAAAAGACAAGTACATAGAAAATAAAAACATGCAAAGATAAATTGTCCCATTTACTACTCTGAATGGCATCTACCATGTTATATATAAAATACTAACTTGTATTTCCCAGAGTAGTTTCAAAATATACATGCTCAGGTTTTTAAAAATGTTGATATATATATCAGTTCGGTTCAGTCACTCAGTCATGTCCAACTGTTTGCAACACCATGGACTGCAGCACACCAGGCTTCCCTGTCCATCACCAACTCCCAGAGCTTACTCAAACTCATGTCCATTGAGTCAGTGATGCCATCCAACCATCTCATCCTCTATCATCCCCCTCTCCTCCTGCCTTCAATCTTTACCAGTGTCAGGGTCTTTTCCAAAGAGTCAGTTCTTTATATCAGGTGGCCAAATTATTGGAGTTTCAGCTTCAGCATAAGTCCTTCCAATAAATATTCAGGACTGATTTCCTTTAGGATTGACTGGTTGGATCTCCTTGCAGTCCAAGGGACTCTCAAGAGTCTTCTCTAACACCACAGTTCAAAAGCATCAGCGCTTCAGCACTCAGCTTTCTTTATGGTCCAACTCTCACATCCATACATGACTACTGGAAAAACCATAGCTTTGACTAGACGGACCTTTGTTGGCAAAATAATGTCTCTACTTTTCAATATGCTGTCTAGGTTGATCATAGCTTTTCTTCCAAGGAGCAAGCATGTTTAAATTTCATGGCTGCAGTCACCATCTGCAGTGATTTTGGAGCCCAAGAAAATAAAGTCTCTCACTGTTCCATTGTGTCCCCATGTATTTGCCATGAAGTGATGGGACCAGATACCATGACCTTAGTTTTCTGAATGTTGGGTTTTAAGCCAACTTTTTCACTCTCCTCTTTCACTTTCATCAAGAGGCTCTTTAGTTCTTCTTTGCTTTCTGCCATAAACCTGGTGTCATCTGTATATCTGAGGTTATTGATATTTCTCCTGGCAGTGTTGGTTCCAGCTTGTGCTTCATCCAGCTGGGCATTTCGCATGATGTATTCTGCACATAAGTTAAATAAGCAGGGTGACAATATACAGCCTTGACCTACTCCTTTCCCGATTTGGAACCAGTCTGTTGTTCCATGTCCAGTTCTAACTGTTGCTTCTTGACCTCCATACAGATTTCTCAGGAGACAGATAAGGTGGTTTGGTATTCCCATCTCTTTCAGAATTTTCCATTGTTTGTTGTGATCCACAGAGTCACAGGCTTTGGCATAATCAATAAAGCAAAAGTAGATGCTTTTCTGGAACTCTCTTACTTTTTCGATGATCAAATGGATGTTTGCAATTTGATCTCTGGTTCCTCTGCCTTTTCTAAATCCAGCTTGAATATCTGGAAGTTCATAGCTCATGTACTGTTGAAGCCTGGCTTGGAGAATTTTGAGCATTATTTTGATGGCATGTGAGATGAGTGCAATTGTGCAGTAGTTTGAGCATTCTTTGGCATTGCTTTTCTTTGGGATTGGAATGAAACTGACTGTTTCCAGTCCTGTGGCCACTGCTGAGTTTTCTAAATTTGCTGGCATATTGAGTGCAGCACTTTCACAGAATCATCTTTTAGGATTTGAAATAGCTTAGATGGAATTCCATCACCTCCACTAGCTTCGTTAGTAGTGATACTTCCTAAGGCCCACTTGACTTTACATTCCAGGATATCTGGCTCTAGGTGAGTGATCACACCATTGTGGTTATCTGGGTTGTGAAGATCTTTTTTGTATAGTTCTGTGTATTGTTGCCACCTCTTCTTAATATCTTCTGCTTCTGTTAGGTCCATGTCATTGCTGTCCTTTATTGTGCCCATCTTTTCATGAAATCTTCCCTTGGTATCTCTAATTTTCTTGAAGAGATCTCTAGTTTTTCCCATTCTGTTGTTTTCCTCTATTTCTTTGCATTGATCACTGAGGAAGGCTTTCTTATCTCTCCTTGCTATTCTTTGGAATTCTGCATTCAAATGGGTATATCTTTCCTTTTCTCCTTTGCCTTTTGCTTCTCTTCCTTTCTCAGATATTTGTAAGGCCTTCTCAGACAACCATTTTGTCTTTTTGCATTTCTCTTTCTTGGGGATGGTCTTGATCACTGCCTCCTCTACAATGTCATGAACCTCCATTTGCATGTTATAGATATCACAAAGTATTAATAAAAAATTCAGTTAAAATTCTCTGCTTGAATTATATCTTTTTTTCATGTAAGGTACAGTAATAAGACCTAAGCTATGAAAATGTAGACTTGATATTTTCTTTTTTTTTTTTGAATATTCTCTTTTTTTTTTTTTTCCATTTATTTTTATTAGTTGGAGGCTAATTACTTTACAATACTGTAGTGGTTTTTGCCATACATTGACATGAATCAGCCATGGATTTACATGTGTTCCCCATCCCGATCCCCCCTCCCACTTCCCTCTCCATCCCATCCCTCTGGGTCTTCCCAGTGCACCAGCCCTGAGCACTTGTCTCATGCATCCAGCCTGGGCTGGTGATCCGTTTCACCCTTGATAATATACTTGTTTCAATGCTGTTCTCTCAAAACATCTCACCCTCGCCTTCTCCCATAGAGTCTAAAAGTCTGTTCTGTACGTCTGTTAGACTTGATATTTTCAAAGATATATAGATATTAATGCAGTTTATCACTACCTGAAGTCTATATCCTGATGGAATAGGATACTACTCTTTTTCAGTGATCTGCTTGAATCATCATCTGCTGGGAAATAATCATACTTCTTTGTTCTTGAGAGCAATTTGAACTTTAATGAGAAAAAAATGTAAAGTATTGAAAGTAATTATTGAAGGAAAATTAAGTTTTCCCTCATTGATCCTATATGGACAACTACTTGCATCAAGAATGTTTTTAAATTCAATAACTAATTAATTAGGGGAAAAAACCTGCAGTATAAGAGCTAGTCAGAGAGTCACTCTCAGCATTTCACAGAATTGGTTATTCACCTTTGTTTGTTTATTTTTGAAACTCTTTATGTGAAACTAGGTTTATTTATTTATTTAGCCACACTTTGCAGCTTGCAGAATCTCATTTCCCCAACTAGGGACTGAACCCAGGCCCTGGCCATGAAAGCCTGGAATCCTAACCACTAGACTACCACAGAACTCCCTGGTTCTTCACCTTTATATAAGAATATGCTAATCAAAATATCCATATATGAAAAGGTTCCAACAGAGTATAAGGGCCCTGACTTTATGTTCTTAAATGTCAGCACTCTGCAGAAGCAGAAAACAGTTTTATGTTAGGAAAGATTATCTGAATCTATTTGTGAATTTTCTATGCCAGTGTAGTTAGGTAGTAGAAAATCTACTACCAAGGAGCACTTAATCTTTCAAGTTTAATAATCAAGGAGAAACAGAAAGCACAATATAATAAAAAGGTGATGTAACTCAAATGCATAAGGCAGAAGCATTCTACTTTTTTTTTAGTTTTGAAAAGGGGTGGGGAACTCTCTACCTCCAGACTGTAAACTACTTGAATGCACAGAATATGTTTTTGTTTTCATTGTATTCAGCATAGAGCCTGGTATCCATTCAATCTTCAAAAGATGTTCTTGTGATTGCATTGAATGTCAAATTCAAATAAGTTTGAGTAATTTTTAAAATGTGCATAATTTGTTAACAAGCTTGTAGCTGTTAAACATTGCTCTCAAACTTCATAGTGACATGGTATAGCCTGGGAACACTCTGATGCTCACCATTGTGCAGAATGAGATTGGAGTCTCATAAGATCAAAGTGTGGATACAGTTCTATCTTTGATCTTGCACTAGATAAGATATCGTTGACAAAGTCTTCAGTGTTTCACTTCCTAATGGCCCATCTGTGTGCTTCCTCTTAGCCAGAGGTCTGCGTCATGTTGGAAGCCTCCCTTGATTGTTCCTACTCAGTAATCACTGCCAGTCCTGTTTATATTTCACGTTTTCAATCGAAGTGAGAGTTAAAGTCCTTTAAGCAGCCATGTAGATAGTGATGACATCCAGTCCTACATTCCACGGTTCAGGAATGCATTATCAAGAATCAGTTGAAGAAAATACTATCTGTATTACTTGGTTGCTAAGATGGTTATCATTGAAAATAGAGTGTGCATGGAAAGTACCTTACACATATTAAGGGTTATATATGAATATTTGTTGAATAAAAATGAATGATAAATTTATATTTTAATTATGATTACACTTACTTTATAATTATTATTTCACTATTATGATAGATTACATTCACCTCAAACTTCAGTTTTGAGAGACATGGAATACTATAAAAGTCTTGTCATGTTTATGATTATGACATTATAATCTGTGAACAACATGTGGCTTAAACACTGTGTTGTTTAGAAGAAGAGATGATATGAGTAAAGTACTTAAATTTGAACTGCACTTCAAAATACTTAAATTTCAAAACATTACTTCTTTGTTATACCTTAAGGAGTTTTAACAGTTTCAGTGGTCTGAGAGAGTTCACAATCCATTGATTACAATCAGCTGGTCAGTCTTCTATCCCAACGAAATCAATCATAGTGACAGTTGCCACTCTGGCCTCCTCCCTGTATTTTTAACCATGGAGGAGGACGAGTGAGCACCTGCCTCCTAGATTTTAGATTGGAATTATTTCTTGAACAAATAAGGATTCTTTATACTATGGCAGAATAAACCTCCTGAAAATGGCTGGGTGAGACTCCCGTAGCAGCTGTGTCCATACTCCGATCATGATATTTTACTTAAAAAACAAATTCCTCATGAAACTTGTAAATGGAATTTAACAATGCATACAGTTTAGTCATCAGTAATTGCATTTGAAATTTTTTTTCCACATCATTCTATCTCAATAGAAGTAAATAAAAGTTTGATCAGAATATTCATAGAGCTATTTTTTTTTGGTGACAAGAAAAGCCATTTATTTTTCTTTTCACAATAAAAATAATGTACAAATTGAATATTCATTTATGGAGCTGCTCAAGCAAAAGTAAAGCCCCAAACCCTAAAGATCATCAAGGATATTCAGTCTTAGAATATTATTGAAAGAGATGACATAATATTCGGTACTGTAATGAGATAATATTACATCATGGCCAAAAACATTACAAATGATCACTTTTAAAGTTATTTAAGAATTCCATTTACAACATATTTGATCTATGTATTTACTAACTTACAGGCCCAGGAATGTACATCTCATGCCTCTGCATTTCATTAATGGATAGTGCATTAATGGATAGTGACAGATGCTGTTAAATCCCTATTTGAAGGCATTAAAACTGACAAACTTTGTCCCTTAAATTATGAATTTCTTTATCATATTGAACTGTCAGGCTGTTTTGTTGCTTCCTGTCAACTTGTTCTCAATACATGGTTCAGGAAATGAGTAGGCTCACATTAGCTCATCTGAGAGGGCACTCCCCATTTCTGAAATTCTCTAAGTAGGTTTGTTTAGAAAAATCAGTGAAACATTCCATTTAATCAGTCATTTCCTTCTGCTTTAAAAAGACAAAGTAAAAAAAAAAAGTAAAAAAATAAAATAAAAAGACAAAGTAATAGTTTGGCTAACTGATGCAAAGAACTGACTCTAGAAAAGACCCTGATGCTGGGAAAGATTGAGGGCAGGAGGAGAAGTGGGTGACAGAGGATGAAATGGTTTCATGGCATCATTGACTCAATGGGCATGCGTTTGAGCAAACTCCAGGAGATAGTGAAGGACAGGGAAGCCTGGCATCCTGCAGTTCATGAGGTCGCCCAGAGTCAAACATGACTGAGAGACTGAACAATAACAACAAATTTATTTATAACTTTGTTACAGAGCCCACTCGGTTGCTCTGAAAACACTATGGATGCAGATCTATCTTCTTATGATGCTTTCTATCCTAGAAAATTTCATATCTATTCAGGAAGATTAATTAGCTAAACTCCAATCTCAAATAAAAAGTTTAAAAAAAAAAAAAAAGAAAGTACCCATCATCTTGTTAGTCTCAAGTCAGATTCCTTTCTTTTTGTTATTACACTCACTCTCCCTTAAGCCAACCTTGGATATTTTCAATTGCAAATGCATTGCCGTTTTAAAAACAAGTTTGCCTTGCTCAGAAGTCTGAGCTTTTCAAGTTATCTTGGCTGGGTACCCCTCCAGATGTGTGACTTAACATCTTCATTTTCCTTCACTTGTCTTATGCCTGGCCCCTTTCAACAGCTCACTCTGTAAGGTGTCACCAATCTCTAGAAGTTTGGGAATGAGGCATAGAATTTGGATCACACTCTTATTTTACCAGAACAATGGTTAAACACACTCACACAGAAAATGAGTAAAGGTTTGAATTGTGTTTACTTCTATATCCTGAAATAATTGAGGAAATAATTTACTTTCAAATTTGGCCTTAATTTTAAAATACACTTAGTGAATGATGTCTGTGGATTAATATTTCAGTACACTGTCAAGTGATTCCTTATGCCTTTTGCTTTTCCTCCTCCCATTTCCCCACTTTTAGTCAGAAGTTTCTGAAGTTTAAATATTTTGTAAATAAAGGTGTAGAAACTCTACTATTACTGGTAGAATAAAGCAGATTGATTTCAAATTCATGAGCAGTATATTTGAAAAGACAGACTCTCAGTGATTTACTTACAACTCAATTTTCAGCTCCTGTCAGTTTTCAGCTGCTCATACCTCTGATTTAATAATGTTTTATGTATTGCTTTCCCTTGTAGCTCAGTCAGTAAAGAATCTGTCTGCAGTGCAGAAGACCCGGGTTCAATCCCTGGGTAGGGAAGATCCCCTGGAGAAGGAAATGGCGACCCACTCCAGTATCCTTGCCTGGAAAATCTCATAGACAGAGGAGCCTGGTGGGCTGCAGTCCATGGGGTGGCAAAGAGTCAAGCACAACTGAGCGATTAACACTTACTTACTTAGTACATTTACAGATTTAAATGTATAGGAGTATGTATTTCTGAAGAAAAATTCACTGATAGTTTAAATTTTCAATGGGACTACCTGGAGAGCTAGTAGAAATTTCTTAAGACTTGGAGTTCACTTGGAAATTTTCCTGAAAGGACTTCAGTTTTCTGTTCCATGCATGCTAAACTGCATGCTAAACCGCTAGCCTGCATGCATGCTAAGTCACTTCAGTCATATCCAACTCTTTGCAACCCTATGGACCATATGCTGCCAGGCTCCTCTGTCCATGGGGTTCTCCAGGCAAGAATACTGGAGCGAGTTGCCATTTCTTTCTCCAGGGGATCTTCTTGACCCAGGAATTGAACCTGCATCTCTTACATCTCCTGCATTGGCAGGCAGGTTCTTTACCAGTAGCACCACCTGGGAAGCCCTAACCATGCAAAAAGTAAGGGGAAACCCCTTATAGCAATGTTATACCATTCTATGTGTAAGTTACAATATGGAGAAAATAAATGCCCTCATTTCTAAATTCAATAATTTGCTTTTCTTGCAGCAGTCACTTATGATCAAACATCTATTATAGTTCCTCTTTCTTCTGTTACTTCTGTTTTTCATTCAACTGTTCTTTATAAAATCTTGACTTCCCTCTCTTTCATCCCCTCCCACTGCAACTATGACCACCACTAACAATACTGAAAGCAAACAGGCGAACTTGCAGCTAGATTTAAATATATCCTGGCACTTCTACCAAAAACAATTTGTCTCTGTTTTATGACCTGCCAAACATAAATCAACTAAGTAACAACTTAAAAGTTGTTAATATCTGATCTTGTATTTTATATCTACTATATGAAGAAGTCTCAGATTTATTTTGGTTAGCATACCACAATTTTAAAGACAGAATAAATATTAGATCAGTAAAAAATTTTCTCTTGCTCCTCGGATTCTTTTTAGACTAGATCTACCTCCAGCTTCTCCAGTTAATGGAGCGGCACATCCATGTGCAGAAAGGATGTACAATCCATTCTGATGATTTAGGACCACTTACCCCTCTCCTTGCAATAGGAAAAACTATCAAAGGAACTGGGCCTACAGCCTTGAACCTGCTGGATTCACAGAAGACATATTACCCTCCTTGAGTTGGTAGAGTCCTTTGTTCAGTTGCTACAACTGCCTCTTCAAAGAGCATCATCTGTCCTTATAGATTAGAGCTGGGAACAGCAAACTTTCTGATATCAGAATGGGGAATAGGCCTGCCTCAGTTGTGAGAAGTGACAAAGGAGACCAGTGCATGGGATCCAGGTTTGCCAGCTGAGCTGACCGGAGACTTGGTTACCTGTGCCACAAGAGCAGTTTTCACACTATGAAAATATGCAATACCAGCTTCTCCTGGAAGGGTCCCCAACCACTCTGGGAATTCATCATTATCAGAAGGAAAGAAAATATGGCCTAAATCCAATTAAGAAATAAAGGAATTTGCTGGGAAAAGTTTCAAGTCAACTTAACAAATGTTTGCTGGTTTGGGTTCACTTACCAGCAATAAGTACTTTTTTGACAGAGAAGAAGCACAGGATCCCAAGCTGTTTAACAACTATGTCCTTGGAAACACAGGTGATGGGAGTCATTGCTATGGAAGCAGAGCAGGAAAGGAACTTTAGAGATCCTCTCCATAGTCTTTAGTCCCATAGTCACATGCCCAAAGTAATCTCACCATAAACAGAGGAACGGATGAATCTAATTTGCTCCCTTTTTTTTTTTTAACAGGTGAAGGAAATAAAGCCAAAGGGAAGAAGCAACTTACTCAGTAACATAAAGTTGACCAGTGGCAGAGCCAGGATAAAAGACCAGAATTTCTAAGTCCTTAGTGATTGTTCTTTCTACTACACTCTTCTTTGTATTCTGTCATTTTCACTGTTGATTGATCAGCAGTGAACTGTAATCATTTCCATCCCTAGAACTTTGTCCATGTGACTTCATGCCTGCAAAGTCTCTAATAGAGCAACTGCTTAAACTAGCCTCAACAGCTCTAATCCACATTCACTTATCTATCTGAGTCCCCACAGTGCTTATTGCCTGTGCCACATATTTAGAATTTTAATGCAAAGAAATATGGGTTATTTTGCAATGATTATGTATACATTTATTTTGTTATTAATAAGTTTGTATGCTCCTCTGGGTAAGAGACATTTGCTTATAGTTCTTTCACATATGTCAGCATCTAACTCTTAGGTTTTTATCGGTGCAGAAAAAAATAGAATAAGCATGTAACTTAGCATCCAAACAGGGACACTTTTGAGTGTCAAAGAAAGTATTCATATTTGCTTAATAAGTGTAAACTGTGGTTACACTGGACAAACTGGAACGTATGGTCTCCCTACCAACAGTCGACTTGCTCAACACACATTCAATTAGAATCAGTCATTGATGATTGTGCAATTGTCCAACTATGGGATACTGTGTATAGTTTACCTTATTACACTGAGTGGAATTATTTCTATAGTAGTAATCACTGAAAAACCATGAACATTGTGGAATTCTATTTACTGAATAAGTATACATATGTGTTATTTACTTATAAGTTATTATGAATATGTCCACAAAATATTCAGTTGTTGCCTTAAAGTTGTAAGGATAAAGTTAAATGGAAAACTTCTGTTGGTTAAGTTTTAATCATTTCCATATTGAACATGTGGATTGAGTGAAAAAAATGACATTCTCTCTAATTCTTTCCTGATGGTAAAATATGAAATCTGATGGCTTTCATGTGGGATAGATGAGGCAGGATGCTGTTAGGAGCCATGGACAAAAAGGCCTAAATTGGAAGTTTAAAAATAGATTTAAATTTAAACACTTTATTCAAAAATTTCAAGACACATTGTGATTTAAAATTTTCTTTTGGGATAAAATATGGAGACATTAATAAAGGAAACAAAGTCCATGACAAATTTATATACAACAAATGACTGACTTAAATTTTATAGCATTTACCCACCATCACACTATATATTAACTTAATGAAATAAATCTTTACTTTGATGTGTTAAGAAATAAACAAGTTTTTTGATACAATTTTCAAAATGTAAATATGTATTTTTCTCTTCAGATATGTAATGGTTGCAGACATCCCAGACAGAACAGTCAATGGTTTTGATTTATTAATATTTCCAAATTAGAGGTTTAGTGATAAAAATTCCCTGCAGCAGAATGAATATTAAGCAGCTTGAACAATGGCAGTTACACCATCTGCTTCAGATAGAAATTTGCTGTCTTGACAGTAACAAAGGACAAATAGGCAAAACAGATAACATCAGGCCAGCAAGAGGGTAAATGCAACAAGGAAAGCAGCATTTCCTAGATAAATTGCATTTTCTTTTGAATACTACATTCTATACTAAATAACACTTCATTCAACTGTAAGCAGATGTTTATCAAAGAGAATTCGTACTCTTTATCACAAAAATTGCTTTATGAGATAATCTAAATAATCATACTTTCCAATCCTCACAATTTTAAATGAAATTAAAGTATACAAGCAAGAAAAGAAAATAATTACATGGGAAACAAAACAGCATGTTGCCCTTAGGAAAAATTCTGAGAACAGACATTATGTTGACAGATTCTCACCTACCCACATGGACTTCCAAGACAAGACCCTAGATTACACTGTTTTAGGAAACTAAGTTTTAAAAATCTATTTAAAAGACTGTCTTCCCACATCCACTGATGTTATCAGTGTAATATCTGTGTATATATGTCTGGGGAGATGTAGTAAAAGTCACTCAGTTATGTCTGACTCTGTTACCCCATGGACTATATAGTCCATGGAATTCTCCAGGCCAGAATACTGGAGTGGGTAGCTTTTCCTTTCTCCAGGGGATCTTCCCAACCCAGGGATCAAACCCAGGTCTCCCACATTGCAGATGGATTCTTTACCAGCTGAGCCACCAGGGAAGCCCAAGTATACTAGAGTGGCTAGCCTATGCCTTCTCCAGTGAATCTTTCTGACCCAGGAGTTGAACCAGGGTCTCCTGCATTGCAGGCAGATTTTTTTACCAGCTGAGCTACCCAGAAAGCCTGGGGAGGTATGGAGGATGTTCAAATAGCATTTGTTCTGCATTAAAATAATAAGGGGAAAATAAAACTTACCATTGTAACACATTAATTCACAACGTTAGTAGATCATATGAATATCTTGCCATATGTCTAAGAATTTTATTTTCATTTTTTTAAAAAAAGAGGCCAATTTCTGGAACCTCAGAACAAGGAAATTTACATACAGGGACATGCCCATTTTCTCCTTCCATTTTGTATCCCTCACATATTTGATGTTCAGACTTCTTTCGTCTTTGGTTCAGTAGTGGCAGTAAAGATGACAGTTGAAAGACAGTTGAAAGAAAGAAATTTTAAAATACATACAATATAAAAAGTCAATTCCTTCCAATTGTCAGAAAAAAAAAATTGTGTCATAGTTTTTATATGGTCTTGTATTTCAGTCAACAAGGATTTATTTGTGCTGAGTCACTTCAGTCGTGTCTGACTTTTTGTGATTCCCACAGACTGCTGCCCACCAGACTCCTCTGACCATGGAATTTTCCATGCAAGAATACTGGAGTGGGTTGCCATTTCCTACTCCAGGGGATCTTCCCAACCCGGGGATTGAACCCACATTTCTTACATCTCCTGCACTGGCAGGTAGGTTCTTTACCACTAGCGCCACCTGGGAAACCCTCATCTAAAGTTTTAAATTTAAATAAAAGGATTAAGTTCAACATGTATTTTTCACTGATACATTTCATCTCAATTGTCTGAAAATAGTAAAATTATAATGAGCTGCAAGTTTTGTACATTATTTTACAGTGTGGTCTAATTATGAAAATGTTGTCATGACCTAAGGTTAGACCTGTAAGCCCAATGTCCTTGATGGTTGAAGACGCTAAAGACATTTCCTGGGAAGGCAAGTTATCAGCCACAACTTTAATACACACAAAAAATATGAGGTCTTACTTCAAAATATTCAGTTAAGTAACTTACCATGAGTTCATCTCTCACAAACTAATCTTGCCTGGATTTTAAATGAGTTTTCACTTTATGTTTTACTTCACAGAAAATAATGCCATGTTTATGTGGTACTAAAACAGGGTGTTTAATTTTCTAGATCTTTCTTCAAGTCCTGGTTATAAGAATTAATGAGTGACTTCACAGGTAACTTAAGTGAATTTTTCTGTTAGTATTTATTGAGCTTCTACTTAATGCAAGTTACAGGGCTAGGGACTACAGTAAACACTAAGATGTATGAGAATATAAGGTCTTTGCTTTCAAAGAGTTTACAACTTAGCTAAAGTTGTATGTACAAATGAGTACAAATGAGTGCAAAAAAAGTGGGAAACTGGTTATTGCCAAATGATGGGGACTTGAGTATTCAAAGATATTATGAAGGAAAGAAGGGGCTAGGAATGGGTCCTGAGCGTAGATCTAATGAGACAAGTGCTCGGGCCTGGTGCACTGGGAAGACCCAGAGGAATTGGGTGGAGACGGAGGTAGGAGGAGGGATCGGGATGGGGAATACATGTAAATCCATGGCTGATTCATGTCAATGTATGACAAAAACCACTACAGTATTGTAGAGTAATTAGCCTCCAACTAATAAAAATAAATGGAAAAAAATAAATCTAAATTACAAGAAATAGAGAAGAAATTCTGTCAGCATTAGGCTTAAAGAGACGTTTACACTATCTGCAGGGAATGAAGAGGCAGGGGAAGGCTAGTTTGTCAGGAAACTGGTAAGGATATGGGGCAAATAAAATACACAGGAGCTCAAATTTATAAGATTATTATAATCGCAATTTTGTCACATCTAGAGGAGAGAACAATTTCTCTCTCCTGTCCTAGCATTTAATGGGCAATTTAAATAAATTTATCTTGTAATGTTGTCACCATGAGAATCTTAGATCATTCCACTACTGTCAAGCTTATTTTATGTACTAGGACACTGAGTCTTTGAGGGTTAATGTGAATTGCTAAGAGCTACACAGCTAGTAATTATGATAATTAACAATAATGGTGACAACATTTATTGAGCACCTGCTATTAAGCTGATTTAGACATAGTCACTGTTATCTGGTAGTAGAAGATACTGAGCTGCTTGCTTGGTCTCTCCACCTCCTCACTTTTCTTAGGCGGGGTCCCAGGACCCTGGAGATATGTACCCACCTGCATGCAGGAGTAGCCCACAGTGTGACTCTCCCAGCTTTCCAGAGGGATTTGTTTTTGCACTGTTCGATGCCCAGTTGGTCAAGGAGGAGCCCAGTGGGTCATTTGCCAGTGCTGTTGACAGTGGAGCTAGGGTTGGGACCCTGTGTTTTATGCCAAAGGACCAACTTGAAGGAGGGTGTGGATAGGAGACCTGAAATATTGCAGGATCCATTGCTTCATTCTGTCAGCATGACGACCACACACATGGGTCAGCTTCAGTTGAAAGAAACGTGAGCTTAGAATCAAGCAGATCTGGGTTCAGAATCCAGGAACAAGCCCTAGAACCTTGGAAACTTACTAAAGCCCTCTTGGCTTGTGTTCCCTTATATGTTAAATGGGGTCAATAATAACCACTTCATTGCCTGTTAACTCTTGGGAGAGTTAGCAGAAATAACTTGTAGAGTCCAGTCCAGTACCTGACATTAGGTGTTTAGTGAAAGTGAAAGTTGCTCAGTCGTGTCCGACACTTTGTGATCCCATAGACTATACAGTCCATGGAATTCTCCAGGCCAGAATACTGGAATGGGTAGCCTTTCCCTTCTCTAGGGGATCTTCCCAACCCAGGGATTGAACCCAGGTCTCCTGCATTGCAGGTGGATTCTTTACCAACTGAGCCATCAGGGAAGCCCAGATGTTCAATAAATAACAGTTGTCACAAATGAATGTCTCCCATGTCACCAACAGCAATTCTCTTTCAAACTACCAGAAGTTAGTTAAAAATTTTTGGATTTTTTTTAGTTGATAATTCTACATTTTCTACTTGTCTTATAATTTTTTTTTACAAAAAGCCAAGTTGCTTTACATTGGACCACCAGGGAAATCCCTATACCTAATTGTTTATGTTGGCTTAAATATTGAATATGACTGTTTAAAATTGCCTAAAGTTTCCTGATGAGAATTTGTAGATCATTACTTTGAAATTATGTAAAAGACAAAGGCACATTTTTTCCTATGCACCTGGAAGGAACCCATTCTCCCAAGTGTACAAAACAGAAAACTTTCCATTTTCTGCACCTCCCATTTTTTCTCCTGGTTGTGACTAAAAATTTGTCACTTCAAGCAGACATTGGCAAATAATCATTATTACTTCTTTCTTCATTATTTGCTTCATGAAGTTATTGATAAACTTCTATGAACCAAGCCCTAGTCTAAATGTATAATGTTCCTATTTTTTAAAAGCCTGTCTCTTCTAGTTTTGTCCTAGCTTATTATGTTGCCTTACCAAATGATGCCCCATTTGGTAGCTTTGGAACTCAGCCATCCCAGAATTTGATAAATAGTCTAACTGTAAGAGCACAGTGTTAGTCGCTCACTTGTGTCCAACTCTTTGTGACCCCAGGGACTGCCGCCCACCAGGCTCCTCTGTCCATAGGAGTTTCCAGGCAAGGATACTGGAGTGTGTTGCCAATTCCTTCTCCAGGGGATCTTCCCGACCCAGGGATCAAACCTAGGTCTCCTGCACTGCAGGTGAATTCTTTACCATCTGAGCTATGAGGGAAGCCCATAAGTGTATAAGACTGGATTAATTATAACCATTGGTATGTGAATAACCATTATCATTTCAGCAAATATGGCTCCATTGACAAAACTGGTTAATCAATCAAAAACTAAAACAATATATTGTATACACATTGTGAATATTCAGTTTTAGGAGACAATGCCAATTGTACATCAAGTAGTTGTACAATGTATACTTCTGCTAGTAATGCATGTTGTTGATCTACATTCCCTCAAATGCCTGGTTCTTTCAAACTTTAAAAATGTTATCAGTACAGCAGGTATAAAAAGTTCGATTTCCTTCTTGCCTGCCCTCCCTGGATAAGGAAGTTCCATTACCGAAGTTGAGGTTTAGAACTTTTCCTACATGCCTGAAGCCAAATGGAATCAAATACATGAACATTCTCAGCAAAATGAGAATTACTGGTGATATTCTAGGCCTGTTATGGTGAAAGGTTTTTAAAATTGAGGAGGAAGAAAACAATTTAAAAATAAGCAGTACCCAGTTTAAGAGCAGAGGAAAATGTATGGCAAAAACCACTACAATATTGTAAAGTAATTAGCCTCCAACTAATAAAAATAAATGAATAAATAAATAAATAAATAAAAGTGTACTCCAAAATTTACAGTGCAGTGAGGCTTATCTGTGACTCATAAAGAACATATTTTCCTGCCTAAAATTCTAGAATAATGGCAAATTGAAATATGAATTTGCACTTGTTTCTGTTTTTCCAATAAAGGAGACTTAT
The DNA here is from genome assembly GCF_019320065.1 of Cervus canadensis. NCBI lineage: Eukaryota > Metazoa > Chordata > Mammalia > Artiodactyla > Cervidae > Cervus > Cervus canadensis. The sequence goes on along the minus strand of NC_057419.1, from coordinate 124,687,545 downwards.
TTCTAAACTGTTGGTTAACCCGTTAGAATATAGATACTCTCTTCAATGTGCTATTTGATGGATATAAATATAAAAACATGGAAAATAACATGAGATAAACTATTAATTATCGGTTCTAACAGATCACATTTTCTTCAGAAGACCATTCATCTGTGAAGTTGTGGTCCCATTTCATTCATCATGTCAAAAATATGTGTTCATTATACCACAATTTTGAAAAGCTGTTGCAGTTTCCCATAGTAACTGTTTTATATATAAGTATGATTGCTGTAGCCTTAATGCTAAATTATAATATTACTTTCAATATGCATACTCATAAAAATGCAATGCTGTACTAGAGATAATTCACCTAAAAGAAATGTAGTCAAGGTTTTTATAGCTGATTTATGTTGATGTTTGACAGAAACCAACAAAATTCTGTAAAGCAAATATCCTTCAATTAAAAAATAAATTTAAAATTTAAAAACATTTAGTCAAGGTTTTTACTTCATCAGTGGCAGCCATCTTGTGTCATTATTGACTAACCATGTCCCAGTAAAATTACATACCTGCTTAGCATTAATTTGGGCTTTTGTGGGTGGCTCAGATGGTAAAGAATCTGCCTGCAGTGCAGGAGACCCAGGTTCAATCCCTGGGTCAGGATCTTCACAGGAGAAGGAAACAGCTACACACTCCAGTATTCTTGCCTGGTGAATTCCATGGACAGAGGAGCCTGGTGGGCTACAGTCCATGTGATTGCAAAGAATTGGACATGGCTCAGTGACTTTCACACTTAGCATTAATTGCAACAATATAATTCAATATCTCTTGTTTTTGTGGAAGAGAAGCATGTCTAAACAACCAAAAGTTCTTTAGTATAAAGCTATGAAGATTAAAAAAAATAATAATAAACCTTTTCTTAGCATAAGATAGATACTATTTGAATACTGCTCCTAAAAGGAGTCCAAACTCACACTATTTAAATATTTACTTAAAATCTGGGGATATACAAAGCATTAGAGAAACATTTCTGCTGAAAAGTTAACTCCAGGCATCATTAAAATCTTGATATTCTAAATCATAACTAATTAGTGGAGACAAGTGAGCCAAAATTCTTTTCATGATCCAACAAACATTCAAAATTTTACCTTCATTCTTCAATGTCATAAGGGTGAGCTACTGGGCACTGGAGTCTTTAAGAAGCAGATCTATCAGCTTTACTTTCAGACTGGAACTACGATCTAATGATAAGTTACTCTCTCCATGGCCAGTACAGATTTTTTTCTCAAGATAACTGTATATTGGACAGAAAAGCAAAATGCCTCTCTTTTGCTTCCTTTTACTAATATCTGTCTCAAGAACTTAATCACTCAACCAGCAGATATTTACAGGGTGCCTACTATGTACAAGATACAGAATTATGTCAATGCCTGGATAAGGCCTAAGAGACAAAAAGACTGCTTAATGAGATAGAAGAGATAATCATGGCAAAATTGTATTTAATTTGTCCCAGCTTGTAAGCTCACTTCCTGAAGATTCTGAAATGCTAAAATGCAGGCTTCATTGATTCCTCCCCTTTATATCTGTATAATCTTCATTGCTCAGAGCACACTATTTGGCTTTTTGCAACATTCTGCCTTTTTTGTTTGTTTTACCATAATTAGTTTTATCTCATCAATAGGATTATGAACAAACTGAGATGTCATAGAGCCTACCTAAGAGTTATCTGTAACCCCCATAATTCCTGGCATAGTGTCAATCATATAGTAATTCTCCATAATTATTTTTGTTGATTAATCTAATATTCAAGGTTATAATATCAAAATAACTTAGTCCACTTATTCTTTATTCTAACCTCCAGAGATTCAAATGAGAGGGAAAAGGATAAGACTTAGTGTTATCACCATCAACTACTCGTTCTGGACTCTGCTACTAGTCAAATGTTTACAGCAAATTGTGTGAAAACTGAGTAATTTAATCTATAAGCATCATTCTTTTCCTGTGACAGGGGTATTTTGGTATGTAAGTTGTAGTGTTTTGCTTCTTAAAACTAGGTTACATAATTTTTAGTTCTAATGCAAACTTAATGCACTACTTATTAATATGAAGAGTCAAAAATAAAGATCTTGGATTTATATATTTTTCCAAAAGAAATAAACTGAGAACTTTATGTTCTCTGGGGCATGATATCATAAAGCATAATGAAGGCAGAACTACTGGATCTGTATTCTGCCAACTCCTGCTATCCAAATTGCCACTGACCTTCCCCTGAAGGCCTTAGAGCCCAGCTATTCTTTTCTTTTCCTCTAATTCGGTGGATGTCCCTTCTCACAGCTATAACTCTACCATAGGGATTTCAACCAGTTAATTGTGAAAAAGGAGTAAAAAAAAAATGTAATAATTTTTAAAATTCAATGTTAGATAGCAAACATAACGAAAGTTGTCTGGAAACAAGTCATATATAAGTGTTAAGTACATTTGCTTTGGTGCCTCCCTTGGGAATTTAAAATATAAATCAATTACCTAAGCTTATGAATTATTGAGAAGTGATCATCTTAACTTTTCCCAAAATGCTGTCTGGATAGTAAATGGGACATTAAATAGATGACCAGATTTTTAAAGTTGTGGCTTGGAAAGAATTTCATCCCGCCAGAGTCCCAAACAATGGAAAGCAACTCTAACATGAGATGACTCTATATCACCTGGTGGTAGGGGATGTTTGTTACAGGTGTAGTAATTGGAAGGCATGATACCAAAGCATCAGAACTGTGAGACAAAGATGAGCGATCCAGTCCCATAATTCTAAGTAGTCACAGGAATTTCTCTTTGGAAGAGCTGCAATAAGTATTATTAAAACCCCTTAGTCAGCACCTTCCTCTATCATTTCCATGTTGCTCTCACTTTATGTACCCCACATTATTTCATCACTGTGTGCAGAGATCAAACCAGACAATCCTAAAGGAAATCAACCTGATTATTCATTGGAAGGACTGATGTTGAAGCTGAAGCTCCAATACTCTGGCCACCTGATGTGAAGAGCCAACTCATTCAAAAAGACCCAAATGCTGGGAAAGGTTGAGGGCAGGAGGAGAAGTGGGTGACAGAGGATGAGATGGTTGGATGGTATCATTGACTCAATGGACATGAGTTTGAGCAAACTCCAGGAGGTGGTGAAGGACAGGGAAGCCTGGCATGCTGCAGTCCATGGAGTCACAAAGAGTTGGATATGACTAAGCAACTGAACGACAACAACCCAATAAGGTCACAGACCCCATCAACTCTGCTTCATTCAGTATTCTCCAGTCTTTTCATGAAGTCCTCCCCCCGTCCAAATGCACTTGAAGTGTTCCTCCTCCTGCCCTTGCCACACTCTAAATTCAACTCCATCTTCATTGCTGGGTTCAGAGGTCACTTCTTACACTTTATTACAGCACAAGCAAGTCTTACCCATTCTTCATTTCTTTTCCCTCATTAACTTTATAGCTTGCTTTGCCTGAGCTATCTTTCCAATGATCAGCTGTCAAGTAAAAAAAAATTTCCCCATAGAATCTCTCTTTAAAAATGTACTTTTTAACATTAATTAACTTATGATGTTAAAATTGTATCTCAATTTTAAATATAGCATCAGAAAGGGAAGTGAACTAGAGACAAATTTCTAGAAGGAAAGTGATGTCTTTATATTGACAGCTAAATCAGAGATGGGGAAAGGGCCGTCTACATTGGAAGACAACTGAAATGGAAGTGAAAGCCACAGAATAACTTCCTACCCACCTGCCTACTAGATATCACCCAATGGACATCTTAGAAACAACTCAAATCCAACATGTCTGAACTAAACTTATCTCTGTCCCTTTCCCCAAACAAAACTTCTCCTCCTCGTCCTCCTCCTGTACACCCCATCTCAAAAAAAGTATCTCATCACTAACTGCTCAAGCCAGAGACTTGAGAGTCATTCTTGAATATTCCTTCTCTCTTACTGTTCAAAATCACCAAGTCCTGCCCCTCAAATAGGACAAGTACTATCGGTTCCCACCACCCCATTCCACCATGTTGTCTGGACATGCTGTCCTCATTTCCTTACATCTAAACCCTCTCCAATCTGGCTTGTCTCCACTGTTACACAAAAACATTTTTGAAGATCAGCAATAACTTGCATGGTACCAAAACCAACAAATTTATGATCTCATAAATTAAAGTTCTAGCAAGAAACAGAATTTACTTACAAACTCCATATATACTTGAAAAACTCACTTCTACAAGAAAGTCTAAATCTTCTTTAATCCATTAATTATAATCCCCTCCACCAAATTTTTTTCAAGAGCTGGAACAAACTGTAGAACTGATGGATTTGGCTCTCCTGTCCTTACCAGAAAGAAGTACTTTCTAGTTATACCTTTATTGGACAAATTTAGAGAACACACTGAAATTTTAGGTTTCTTTTGGATGCTAGAGATACTTTTTTTTTCCTTTTAGAATCAGAGGTTACTGTTAGCCAATAACATAAAGATCTGTTAGTAAACTGAAATTTTGGCTCACACTTTAAAGGCATCAGGAGTGCCAAACTCATCAAAATGAATATTAAATGAAGAAAAGCACCAAGGAGTGAACAGTGTAAGGAAGGTGTGCTTCACTTAACTGTTAGCACATCAAGTACCAATTTTAAATATAATACTAAGAAATAAAGTGTACTAAAGACTAATTCATTTATGTTTTTATATTCAGCAGAACATTATGTGTTTTATTAAAATGAACTTGCAGAGATAAGTATATATCCAATTTAAAGGAAGCTTTATTTGCAGAAATCTTAAAGATATAGAAATAATAAATAATAATGGACATGAGTCATTCACACTTTCATCCAACATTTATTGAGCAATTTTGCATTATCAGTAAACACTAATTGAACTGTTAAATGACAATGTTTAAACTGGGGCACGAAAGAATGAATTATACTATTTCAAAAGCATTATGAATAATAATACTTTGTTAAATACACAAATACTTTGGAAATATCTGTACCAGTCCTTAGGGATACAAACGTAGGTAGTAGACGGAGCAGGAAAAAAGCTCAGAAACTTTGAAGTGTGTGCTGAATATTTTAACCATAAACTCTCTTAACCTCCTGATGCCAGGCACTTGAACCAAATTCATTTTCTAGTCAAACATTGATTTCTGAGAACAAATTGTCAAGTTCTTTATCCAGGGGCACACCACTAAATAATCAGAAGTAGCAGTATCTACTGCTTTGTTTCTCCTCATTTAAAAATAAAAAGTATCCTTCAAGAGAAAAGTTCATACAGTTTTGACATTTACTAATTGGCTTCTAAATGCTAGAAACTTTAAGTGGGTTGTTGCATGTAATCCATCTGACAAATTTATATCATGCTGACTTCCATGTTGTTGAGCTAGACAGGGTTTAGAGGAGACAAGAAAATGGCAATAATACTAATAACAATAATATCAAGGAAAGCAACAGTAGCTAATTTTTCTCTAGCATTTGATAGATGCTAGATTGCTGGATTGATATAGTAACATTTTTTCTTAGGCAAGTCCCTAGGACTCAAAAGAGACTTGGATAACTCACTTAAAAGTCGAGACCTCATATATTAAGTATGGGTAATAATAACCACTTTCATTGGAATGTGAAAATAAAATGGAATCATTTGTATAATTTTTAGCACATTGCCTGACATTGAGTAGTGTTTGTTCAATAAATGATAGCTTATAACTATGTATAACGTCTCTTCTCATTTGATGGGAAACTTGGTCACAGGTCCTTTGATTGTTAAACTTACAATTCCCTTTCACTACATTTGGAACTCTCCTAACTTAGATTAATAAAGCCATGTTGCTGTTCCTCTCATGGTTAGTCAGTATTTGAAAATTACCTAAAATTTTCTGACCAAAATTTGCACTTTCCTTCTAGTGTGGAAAAATGAAAACTCTCCCTTTGCTGTGCCTTCAATTTTTTACCCTTGGGTTTTGACTAAGTCACAAATACTAGCAGATGCACTCCCTACTTTGGGGGAGATCTAGGTAAATAAGTGGTAGTAAAAATTCCCCATTTGTTAGCTTGTTGGGAGAATTTTTAAAAAATCCTGAAGTCTCTTGTTAATAATAATAAGTTCCTAGTGAATCTTATTTCACTTATAGCATGCCAATGAAACACAGCTTTAAGACAACTGGACAGAGTCCTTTTGGGAGGGATAAGATGGGAAATGGAAAGACAGAGGAAGAGAAAGAATTCCAAAAAGTATTGGGATTGAGTTAGTTTTGTACTTGATATTCTATCTTTTGTAATTCCCAACTCTTGTTTTTGTAATATTTCATAATATCACCCCACTGACACTTCCTCAGAAGTAATAAAAACATCTTCTATAAAACCTATATGCTCATTGTGCCTGTCATTGTGTAAGCCTTTGTAGCTCTTCAGCAAAGTCTATCAGATGCTGAGACATTGGTAGAGACCATCTTTTTTAATCTTCAGCCCTCAGTTCTTACTTGGCTTACCTTTTGAGTCTGCTGTGTGCTTTAACAGTGGACAAATGGCTTGCCTGCCTTGCTCTATCTGGTTTTGTGATACTCCTTTCACTATTCATCAATGAATTGCAAAGCCTGATCAATTACATCAATGTTTCCACAAAGCTTTCAAATGAGAACAGTCTGCAGTCACTTGCAGAGAGTCCTGACCCTTCAAATGCATCTTGTTCTGTCTGATTTCCTTAATCATTTCTATTCTCTCTCTCCCTCCCAGGGCACCAGTCCTCCCTTGAAATTCCAAAATGTGAAACTTAATAGCATCCCCCGCCCCCCACTTCTCATTCTGCTCACCTGATTAAACATGCATATAAGGAATCCCCATTTCTTTTGCGCTTTCTCCACTCAGATAGGCTTGTTTTCTTGCAACACTCCTGTACTTTTAGTTTAGAAACCACTAATGATGTTGCTGTATCTCTCTCTTTCACAACTTCCCACTTCTCTGTCCAGAAAACAATTACTTCTTCAAGGCCTAGCCAGTGTTTCCTACAGAACCTATCTTACCGCATACCTTCAGCCTGTTGACTTTAAAAAGATGCACAACAGGAGAGTTGTGAGTTAAGTTTTATTTGGAGCAAAATGAGGACTATAGCCCAGGAGACAGCATTTCAGATAGCTCTGAGAAACTGCTCCAAAGAGGTAGGGGGGAAGATCAGTATATATGTGATTTTGGTGAAGGAGGAATACATGCAGTCAAGCACTGCTTGACTGTATTTTTGCAGGAGGTTTCTGCTAGTCATGAGAAGCAGATGTCACCATGAAGGAATTTAGTGCTTTTCTAGACATAAGGAGATGCAAGAATTGGGCTCATAAAATCAGCTTCTGAAAATCTCTTAGCTCTCTGAAGACCTGTTCTACCAGTTTTTCCAGAGCAGAGAGTGCCTCATTTCTGATCTCCAATCTGAACTCCCTTCAGTGAGTGTTGAAAATCAGCAGCTGAAGCAACACATGATTTAATCCTTGTAGAGGCAGATGGCAAGTGCTAATTTGTAGTTGACAAGCCTCATGCAAAGTTATCCATTGGTACTTTATGAACGAGCAGAGTGGTCAGCAGACTACAGACTATTTTTTATGGCCCATGAGCTAAGAATGGTATTTACATTTTTATATGGTTCTGAAAATTTTTAAAAAGATTAATAATACATAATACTAAGTGAAAAGTGTATGGAATTCAAATTTCAGCCTTTATAAAGTTTTCTTTGAACCCAGCCACGCTCATAAGAGCCGAAAAGTTTCAAGAGACCGTATGGTCCACAACATCAAAAATATTTACTACCTGCCTGTTTACATAAAAATAAAAAATTTGTTGACTCCAGCTCTGTTACCTTGCTGCGCCAAATGTAGGCCAGCAGCATCAACATCACCTGGGAGCCTGTTAGAAATGCAAACTCTCTGTCTCCTTCCCAGACCTACTGATTAGATTTACTGATCTTTAAATGGATCCCCAGATGATTCTATCCATAGTAATTTCTGCGAAACATTGCTCTGGCTCTCATCATGCTGTCTTAAAATTGTCTATCAATATTTTAAAAGATAAAAAAATGGAAACATGACTATGCTGTTAAAAATGTATGAGTTACTGCAGATGTATGTAATTTAAAACAAATTTTGGGCCACTGCAAGATAGTGCAGTGCAAGATAGTACAATTCAGTGGAATAAAACTACAGTGTGAGACTAAAGCAGAAATAAGAAAGCCAGGAGGAAACATGAACCAAGAGTTAGACCACTTGACAATGTACTCATTTAGTAACATCACATTTCAATTATATTTATATATATTCCATATATTCATATAATCAATGATTATTCATAATTAAATTCAATATATATTGAATAGTCTATTTTAAATTAATTTTTGTTGAAGTATATTGATTTACAATATTGCATTAATTTCTGCTGTACAGCAAAGTGACTCAGTTATACACATATATACATTAATTTTTATATTCTTTTCCATTATGGTTTATCCCATAATATTAAATATATTTCCCTGTGCTATACAGTAGGACCTTGTTGTTTATCCATTCTATATGTAATAGTTTACATCTACTAACCCCAAACTCCCAGTCCATCCCTGGCCAAACTCCTAATCTTTTTTTTAATGTGTAAGCCTCATTAGCAATAATCCTTAATACGTTACAGGTTATGCTATAATTAATTTGCCATAAATTTGAATTTTCTTATTTAATAATGCATAGCAGTGATATGATTTAGTTATGTGAATATGAAGTTCTTGGTGCATGAAATAGGGTAAGAGAGACCTATTCAATATCCCTGTTGGACCAGTCAACAATTCATATGTGGCATCAGGCATTTATAAGTGTCAGCTGATTGTATAGCTAACATTACATTTAAAGTCATGGCAATACTTTTACTATTATATTTATCAAAGTTAGTTGATAGCTCACATCTGCAACCCTATGGTAACTGAGGGATCTGTTTTCACCAGGATGCAATATTTATAACTAACACTAGCTACCACCAGGGGGAGTAGAAAAATCCTCTGCAATTGAACAGCCACATATTAACCACCTCAAAAGGTTAAACGAATGACTTTTTAAGAGATACTGCCTATTTGTTAATTCAATTAGTCAGTCAATGAATTGTTACTGAATCATATGCTGAGAACTGTGCTAGATGCTAAAAATATAATATTGAGCAAGCAAATAACAGTCCCTGATTTTATGGAGTTCACATCTAATGGAGGACATGGCAGTCTTCAGCTAATCACAAACGTAATGTATAATTATGGACTGAGTTAAGTGGTATGATAGAAAGTTATACAGAGTTATCTATGCGGGTATTTGACAGAGGAAGCTGACTTAGTCTTGGGAGGTAAGGTAGGCAGGAAGTCTTCCCTATTCCCAGAAGAAATATCTTTCAGGTTATGTTTTAAATGCTTAATAGAAGTTATCTGGTGATGTGTTAGGAGAGGTGGGAAATGCAGGAGGTTTTCACAAAAGAAGAGAAAGAATGATGAGTTCAAGGAATTGGAAGTATACCATGTAGCTGAAGCAGGAGGAGGCAAGGGGAAAGGGTAAAATATGATGCTGAAGAAGTTGACAGGAGCCAGATCAGATGGTTTCCTATAAACCAAGATAAAGATATGGGCCTTTATCCTAAGAGAAGGAATTGGGAGAATGAATTTGGGGATGCAAATATATAATTGGATGAAGATTAGTTAGAAGCCTATCCCAGTACTCAGACAAAACATGATGGAAAGCCAAACTGGTATGACGACAGTAGAAATGGAGTAAAAACATTTAGGAGCTAAAGCTGACAGGAGTTAGTGATGAATTTGGTTATGGGACATAAGGGATAGGAAGATGTGTAAGGATGACTGACAGTTTCTTGCCTAATCCAACTATTTAAGTGATAGTGCCATTAGCAATGATGCTAAGAAACTTGCAAAACCTTGAGAGTATGTTCTCACATAATCAAAACCCTATGAAGTCAAGGGGAATATTCAGTGGAATGCCAGTTAATTATATACAGGTTTTATTGAATATACCACAACTATTTGATTTTCATATGTTCTTATTGTCTTATTAGTTTAGTACTAGTTTATTAGTATCTCTAAATATGCAAATAAAGATATTTAATTTTGAGAAAGCTAAATGAATGACCGTACCTAGATTTGCAAAGAAGGAATATTTCAGAAAGCAGTTGGTAGCAAGCTAACCTATGCAGTGTATTACTTGTCTGGATTACATGTTTAATTTTGGTGGAGGTAAAGTAATTTTTAAATAAGACTAAAATGTAATAGAAACATGACTCAATACACAAATATTCATTTCACACAACAGAAAAACTTCCACTCCACTAAAGTATCTGTATTTGACTGTTTTAAATGTGGTATTATTTAAATTAGAGCAATATGTACTAAAGTTAAGACTAATAAATACTTTAAGAGTGAAATTAAAAAAATCAACATTTTTTTATGTCATAAACTCTTTGACCATGATGTCTTCTATATGACATGTACTAATCTGTTTGCTGCAGTTACTCAAGTTATTCCCATATTTTATATTTAAGGAGGTGTAAATGTTTTAAAAGTGTATACTTTAAAGGTGTAAGCATACTTTGAAAGCCATATGTCCAAAGACAGAAAACATATGTGTGAAATTATTTTACTATTATTATCTAGTTGGATGGAAATGTAATTCTCCTTTGAAACTGCTTGACTACTAACCTTTCCAAAATAAAGTCACTTTCACTTTTGAAAAGTTGACATAGCTTAGAATGTGTACATTCTAAACTATGTTGTCAGCCTTTGTGGATTTTGGTGCAGGCCACTTAAGAGTGAAAAATACATATGGTATGTAGTTTTTCAAGTTATCAATTGGTTAAATTTGATTATTAAAATCAATAAATATTTCTTTAAGTATTTAGTTAATGCAATGTTTTTTACTAAATTATTAAAAAGGACCACTTAATTTTTTTAATATTAATAAAAGTAAAAACTGTGTGTCATGTGGAATTCTCTTATAAAGGCTATAGTTTTCCTATGCTTTAAATGTGTAGATATATTCATTTACTGAAAATCATGCCCAATTGATCACCTCTCTTCTAAAAGTGACATTATTTTACCATTATTAGTTCAATAGTTATTATTAAACTCATTATTGAATATATTATTAAATGTATATTATGTGCAAGATACCATATTAGTTTCTGTAGGTGATGTAAAAGGCATATACTCCACATAGGACACATTATATTCTGCTATTTCACACTCAATTCTGTACACTTTTCATGGGTTTTGATTATTTATTATTTACTTTAACCAAGTAAAGAGTTGAAGAGTGATAAAAAACATACTTATTTCATTAAATCCAAGAAATTAAACTCTTTGGGAATAAAGCAAGTACAGTATACTGCAAAGTAAAATACTGGAATTGTCTATCAATGTTGGTAATAGTTAATTTTTGTTATAGTCTATTTAAGTTTTAATTTATTATTAATTTTTATTAGAGAAAATACTGCATAATAGTTTCATATCATAGAACTCCTACTGAAAAAATTCTAAGTGAATTTGTATTTATTTGTAGTAACAGAAGGCCACATAAATAAGTTTAAAAGATAAAATCTTAAATTGTTAATATGTGTGTCAAGAGAGTGACAAGTATAAATCCTGTCATGACAGCATAGAATCAACGTATGTACACCATTTCTTCATCACATTAGCATTTTCTGTTAAGAAGCTTTAAATGCTGATATGGCTTTACAGAAAAAAAAGATAATGTTTACCTTTGATACTTACTGATATTACAAACCTTATCCAGCTCGGGAGAAGCACAGTTGTCCAGCTGATCATTTTTCACAGGAGACATTGTATACATTACCTAAATTATTACCTTGACTATGATATATATATTTCATGGTGACATAAGTAGGACTTTAGGGAAGGTTTTATTAAATTCGAATGATAGCTGGAAACAAATCAGGTCAACTGACATTTTTTAAATCGATTGACTCTTATATAACTTAAAATAGCCACAGAAATCACCAGGTACCCAATATTTTTAAGAATTGGAGACTATCAGGTTGTGGATGTATATATATACATTATACATTATAATATAACTCTTGGTATTCTTCTATATACAGTAAGAATTAACACATTTAATACTAACAAAATTATTTACCATAAATAACCAGTCTCTAACCTTTTATATTAAGTTGGCTATACATATATTTTTCATGTCACTAACATGCCCTGACAAAGCCAGCCTTTCGGAGAAGTGAAGTAGGCAACAACCATGTAAGTGAGATTTGAGGCATGTTTTCTCTTTCAGCCCATCAAGAAATTTAGCTATTGGAGCCACATTTTCAGTGTTAAAATATGCCTCTCTGGATGGGATCTGAGTTATTAGGTATTGCCTAGGATGAATTTGTGTATTAAATCTTCTTGATAAAAGCAAGATGCCAGCAGGTATGTGTACAGAGAGGGTTGGGGTACACACACCTGGGAGAAGAGTCGAGTGATCATAATGGAGACAGTATGGTAAGGATGGAATAGTACTGAAACAGAGATACTAAAAATGAAACTGTCTTAACATCACCTTCTGCCAAGGCTGACCTTGGTCTCTGCTACCTTGATCTTTACTTTGTCCTAAGGCAAGGCTTATGAGGCCATTGATTTATGTGAGATAGCCTTGTGTGAGCACAGTTTGAAGCTTGAGAGTGTAAACTTACCTGCGTGTGCACCTTAACCTATTTCTCCAACAGTGAAAACATCAGCAGGCAAACTCAGATCTTCACAAACTTAAAATGAGTGACTTCCTGTGCACTGCCAGGACAGCTGCTGGGGCTCTTTAAAATTTTACATATTACACTATTTGAATGTCAATTTTTCCTCTATGGAAAGCTGGCTTTCAGTAACTTTTTCAATACATATTAAACAAAGGAAGTAAAACCTTTGTCATCATCATAAGTGAAAGTCATTAAAAAACAAAGCAAGGCAATTTAATGGTTGCCATTCTGACTACTGGTATGTTTTAATACAGTAATTTTAGTGCAACTGTCTGGATGTCAAAATCACCATTTTCTTCTTTTATTTCTTGATTATCAATAATGTATACAACAGACATTCCCAATCATATTCCATTTCCAATCTCTCTCCAATTTTGATAGAGTTCTACTCTCCACTTTATTTTTGTATTATTTAATTTCATTTATATAATGATTTTATATTAATTTTATACTAAAAGAGCTCTTTAAATTTTTTTTTGTCAAAGAGAGTTACCCTCCATGATTTTATCTGTTCTTCCCCCAAACTATCATTCTAAAAACATTTTGTGGTATTAAATATATGTGTAGGACTCTAACAACAATTAAATTTAATCGAGAATCCCCTGTTTAGTCTGGAGTTTAAAATGAGGACCACATGTTGACCCACTTTACCTAACTTGTAATATATTTATGCAATCAAATCATCATGCTCAGGAAGTCTATAGAATGCCAAATGGCCCATTCTGTGTGTATGTATGCTTAATCCCTCAGTCATGTCCGACTCTTTGTGACCCCATGGACTGCAGCCTGCCAGGTTCCTCTGTTCATGGGATTCTCCAGGCAAGAATATTGGAGTGGGTTGCCATTTCCTACTCCAGGTGATCTTCCTGACCCAGGGATCGAATCCGCATCTCTTGTGTCCTGCATTGGAAGGCAGATTCTTTATCACTAGTTCGACATGGTAAGCCCCATTAAAATAGCATGAAAGAAAAAGAGTTAGTTGCTCGATTGTATCCGACTTGTGGGACTCTTTGCGACCCCATGGACTAACCCACCAGGCTCTTCTGTCCATGGGATTTCCCAGGCAAGATTACTGGAGTGGGTTGCCATTCTCTTCTCCAGGGGATCTTCCTGACCTGGGTATTGAACCAAAGTCTCCTGCATTGCAGGTGGAGTCTTTACCTTCTGAGCCACCAGGGAAGCCTAACCCATTCTCTAGAGCAGTTTTTTCAGCATTTGTAACTTGATATCCCCTTTTGAGAAACAAAAGTTCAGTCTTTGCCCTCATTTATCCTGAAATTTTCAGGTCACTCCACCAAGAATTTTCAAGAGCTTTGTTTTCTAAAATGTATTATAAGAAAATAATAGCTGGGTTTTGTATGCCCCAATATTGAATATTAAGACTTTGTTTAAGGAGAAAACAGAATATTCACATTTTGTCTTCACTAACTTAATTGTTCTTATGCTTATTTTCTATTTGTTTAATATAAACTGTGATAGTGATTAACACTTTGGCAAGGGTGTCTGTTTAACACATTATTTGATAATAAGATAGACTGAGACTTTTGTTTTAGGTTGCATTAAAATGTTATTTACCAGTTAAATAATATGTAGTATGTCACTAATATGCAGTATGTACTATGTAACATGTAGATGTAGTATGTCACTAATTGCAAATGTTTTACTAGTTCAGAGGTAGGTCTAAAGAGGCTAAATAATAGGAATCACCTAAGTATAATGGTTGAATATTATTGCAAATAATATTTGGGGCATGTTTATGGGAATACTTACAATTATTTTTGAAGGATGGTGATAATTGGCCTATAGATGCTCATGGATATTGGCTGATAACCCTAAAAGAAAGCATTTAAAAAAATGCAGTAAGAACTCTATAAGTAAGGCAACTATTCATGCTATTCACATATAAAGCATTAACAGGAAACAATGAGGCTGATATCCATTAGTGACAGAATAAAGACAGTTTCATTTATACAAAATGAATTAAAAAAAATTAGTATAGCAAGTACATCAGTGTCAGTCCTTCAGTTAAAGAAGAAATTAAATATCAGTTAAATGTTATAAATGAATCGGCAAAATTCTAAGCTAAATATTAAGTTAAAACATCATTTCATATAAAATAATTACAGATCAGTAGTACTTAAGTGCTAGCTATATTACCCATATGTATTAAAACAATACTGATAGCTGGAAAAGGAAATAACATTTGAAAAATCACCATTTCCATATCAGTTATTTTAAAAGTATCAATTGACAGTATTTATTTTGAGATGTGGAAACAAAATGAAAACAAATATTAGCTAGCTACATCTTTGCAGTAGAACAAATAACTTTGGTGTAACAACATTAATATTTAGCATGTTTTAAGTATAAAGAGTTTCCCAGAGCATACTAAACATGACCCAAAAGTTTTAAATACAAAATATAAAGCTGTGGAACCGACTCAGAACCCCAGAGTTGATATAAAGATTAGTTTAAGTTGAAGATATTTTGAGATTCAATATATTCAGAAAAAAAGCCACCTGGGAGCTTCCCTTATCTGACTAAAAGCAACAACTTCTGGGAAATGAGGCTTCTATAAACCCCCTCTCCAGGGGAGTTTTATGGCTCTTGAAGATAGAAAGACCACTCATACATGTATAGACAAACATTACCACAATCTTATAACCTGTCAGTTCTCCTAAAAATCCATGTGTCTTTCCTAATGAAACCTATTTGTTTTTTCCATAGAAGCAATTTCTTACCCTTCCTTTTTCCCTACTAAATTAGGTATTTATGCCTTTAACTTGAACCATTAAACAAGCCAGCTGCTTTCTTTTGTGGCTTCATATGCATATGAAATAAACCTTTTACTTCTTTTAATCTCTCCTTTGTCAGTTTAATTTGCAGACCTCATTTACTGAACCCAAGAGAGTAGAGAGAAATGTTTTCCTCTGCTACAAAGCTAATTCTTTCATTCAACTAAGTAAGTAAAACAGTATGCTGTAAAGACCATTTCTCCTGTGATGAGAAATACATATGAAATGTTAATTACCATACTATTTGAAACATTAAAATATTATATTAGCTCATAATCATCAATATAAATTAGCATTTAGCATGCTTAAAGCATAGTATATAATATCTGTGTGATAAAATTTAAAGCCACAATTTAAATAATTTAATGTAACTACCCCTTTAATCATCCAAGATACAATGGACCATAAGAACAAATTGTTAAATTTTTCATTCCTATAACAATAAATAAAAATAATTGTTCTGAATTCAAAGTTGTAAAAAACAACTTGGATGAAACTTTGCTGATTTACTCTAACTTTCAGAAAATACATTTAATGTTATAAATTAAAAAACTGAACCAGTATTTTCTCTCTTTCACAGCTCCGAGTAGCACAAAGATTTATTGAAATAACTATGTGAGAACACACAATCACATTAAACTTCTATTTTAATGAAATGGTAGAGGACTTATAGTATATAAAAACAATTTCTTCAGGAAAAGGGATGTAGAACTGGTTCTACCTAGTATGTTTCAAGAAGCAGAGGTACAAAATTAGTGGCAATCTTGGAGCAATGGTGAGACTCCATGCCTGATGAAGAAGTTGATGGCAAAGTTATTAGTCTATACAATAAGAATTTTACATAGCAATGCTGTAAAGCATAAAACCTTTTAATACACAGTAATGACATGTTCTACCTGCTGTAGCATACACTTAATTTCACTATCCTGTACAAGTTACCCTTTCAGGGACTAAGACATTTGTGGTCAGAAGGGAACTGCTGCCAATGGAATTACAGCCCCCTAGTGTTAACTGTGGCTATTGCAGTCAGAACAGTATTAGCTGTGATTGTGGTTATGCCATTTATTTGTGAAGGATTTATTTATTTCAAATTCCCACCCCACCCCTTGGGGAAAGATTGATATATCTCATAATGAAGCATTTCTGCTCATTCAGAAAAAAACAATATGATAATTAGAACAATTTCTTCAAAATCTATTAACTGAAAATATACTTTCAGGTGTTTCTAAAATGTTAGTGTTCAGTTCAGTTCAGTCCATTCGCTCAGTCGTGTCCGACTCTTTGTGACCCCATGAATCGCAGCACACCAGGCCTCCCTGTCCATCACCAATTCCCGGAGTTTACTCAAACTCACGTCCATCGAGTTGGTGATGCCATCCAGCCATCTCATCCTCAAATGATAGTGTACATGCCTAAAATTTTAATTAATTTTGAAGAAATCTGGAATACCCTGCTGCTGCTGCTGCTAAGTCGCTTCAGTCGTGTCCGACTCAGTGCGACCCCATAGACAGCAGCCCACCAGGCTCCCCCCCCCACCCCCTCCAGTCCCTGGGATTCTCCAGGCAAGAACACTGGAGTGGGTTGCCATTTCCTCCTCCAATGCATGAAAGTGAAAAGTGAAAGTGAAGTCGCTCAGTCCTGTCCGACTCCTAGCGACCCCATGGACTGCAGCCCACCAGGGGCCTCCGTCCATCGGATTTTCCAGGCACTGGAATACCCTAGGGGAAATTAAATCTTTTTCTCAATTTCTGTGTCTCTTCAGCCCTACTTGATTTGCTCCTCCCCGGCAACCACAACATTCTTTATATTGTTTTGCATCTATCACACACTCTCCTTTCCCAGCCTTTTTCTCTCATTTGTACATAAGTCTAAGATATATTTTCTGTTCTTTTTTAATCTATTTTTAATTGGAGGATAATTACTTTATAATATTGTGTTGGTTTCTGCCATATATCAACATGAATCAGCCATAAGTATACACGTTTCTTCCCTCTTGAACCTCCCTCCCACCTCCCACCCCATTCCACCCCTCTAGGTTGTCACAGAGCACCAGATTTGAGGTACCTGTGTCATACAATAAAATCCCACTGGCTATTTATTTTATATATGGTGATGTATGTTTCAGTGCTACTCTTCTAGTTTTCTGTCATTTTAAGTTTCTATCCATCTTACTGAATAGTTCTTTTTTTTTTTTTAATTTCTTTCTGACTTTTATAGATTTTTCTCTTTTGCAGGCTACTGACTCTAGATAGAAAAGAAAGCTACTTCTGATCACAAACTCACTCTGCATATCAATCCAAACACTATACAATTCCCTCCCACAAAAATAGCATAGGATATTTTTTAATCTCATATATGCAATCTTATTACCTCCTAGGCTATTTATAATTGCTTTGAAAAGTGACATTAAAGGTAATTTTGTGATTGTTCAATCTGGCTTTTCCTATGAAAAGTACTGTTATTTTGCTTTCAGCCTACCCTGAAAAACGATATTACAAAATGGTGGTTTCAATTCAAATTGTACTTTTAAAGTCCTAAAATCTCTGTGAAATATTTAATGGATAAGTTTGCTGTTTTATTTTCCCTCAATTGAAATAATGGGGGAAAAGTAGGCATTTAGAGTGCAGTGTCTATCAAAGAAATGCCTATCTTAATGTGGCTAAGAGTCATCACTAAAATTCCAGTACTCAATCCTGAGTTGGATGAGGAAATGCTAACATTACGAAAGAGCTGAATGTACTTCTTCAGAATAACATGGATAGTCCACATTTAAAAATAAAGGGTCTTTTTTCAGGATTAAAACACGACCACATTTGAACCAAAATGTACCCTTTACTGCCCACTTTGACATTTAAAAAATCTAATAAAGCATAATTTACATGTAATAGAATGCACATATTTAAAGTATAGTCCAGTTTTGATGAAGGGGTACACACCTCTGTAATCACCATGCTGATGAAGATGGAATGTTTCCATCCTTCTGCTCCATTGTAGTCATTTCATCCCCACCCCCTTTCTCCAGGCAACCACTTTCTTACTTTGATCACTATAGATTATTTTTGCAGTTCTAGAAATTCATAAATTGAACCACACAGTACGCTCTTCTCCTTTTTAATTTCTTCTATCTTTTGTTCAAAACATTTTTTCTTTCTTTCATGGAGTCTTATTTACAGACTGTTGAAAGCAAACATATCACCTTGCTTTATCCTGTTGATTTAGTAACCTTACCTTTCTCTTCAAGTTACCATGGATTCTTTAATATCTCAATCTTTGTCTAACACAATCCTGCCCTTAAAAGCATGTATGCCAGAAAAAAAAGATTAAAACAAGTGTTGGGGGATGTAAATAAGATTTTTAATATAAATTTAAATAAAATGTATGTATTTTCTTAGCCATTATAAGATTGTTTGTTTTAATGGGGAGTTTATTAAATAGTAAATGTGTGTGTGCATGCTCAGTTGTGTCCCAGACTCTTTGCAATCCTATGGACTATAGCCTGCCAAGCTCCTCTGTCCATGGCATTTTCCAGGCAAGAATACTAGAGTGGGTTGCCATTTCCTTCTTCAGGGGGTCCTATGCAGGAATCGAACCCATGTCTCTTGTGTCTTCTGCATTGGCAGGCAGGTTCTTTACCAGCTGAGCCACAGGGGAAGGTCTAAATAGTAGATACCTATATAATATCTTGGGTAGAAAGTACCAGTTTTTTTTTAATTTATTTTTTAATCGGAGGATAATTGCTTTACAATGCTGTGTTGGCTTCTGCCATACAACAACTTGAATCAGCCTTAAGTATACATATGTTCACTCTCTCTTGGACCTCCCTCCCAAACCCGCCCCCCGCCCCCCGCCCCAACTGCATCCCACCCCTCTGTGTTGTCACAGAGCACCGGGTTGAGCCCCAGTTTTTATGTTCAGGTTTCATGTACTTTAAAACATTTTTTTGATGTTGGTAGCTAAAATGTACAACAACTGAAAGTTCCAGGGCTTCCCTGGTGGCTCAGAGGTTAAAGCATCTGCCCAGAATGTGGGAGACCCGGGTTTGATTCCTGGGTCGGGAAGATCCCCTGGAGAAGGAAATGGCAACCCACTCCAGTATTTTTGCCTGGAGAATCCCATGGACGAAGGAGCTTGGTTGGCTACCGTCCAAGGGGTCGCAAAGAGTCGGACACGACTGAGCGACTTCACTTTCACTTTACTAATGTGCTATAGTACACCACTATTGTAAAAGAATAATGCAAAGCCAATCAAAAGGGAGGCAGTTTTGCTTCATAAATATCTTCTGAATAGGTGTAACTTTAAGGAAGCATGTTCCGTTTTAGAGATTTAGAAAAAAACTGACGGCAAGCTTGAATCAACTGCTTCTTATGGTATTCAAATAGTATATACACAAATAGCATATACATAAACGTTTTCTGATATAAATGCCTCATTTCTGGAAAGGATAGTCATGTTTGGCAAGTGCTGACTGGATAGGATTCAATAAATGAAATAAATGGACTAGCAGTTTAAGTTTGTGCTAAGTCACTTAGTCGTGTCTGACTCTTTGCGACCCCATGGACGGTAGCTCACTAGGCTCCTCTGTCAGTGGAGTTCTCCAGCAAGAATGCTGGAGTGGGTAGCCATTCCCGTCTTCAGGGGATCTTCCCAACCCAGGGATCGAACCCACGTCTCCTGCATTGCAGGTGGATTCTTTATTTTCTGAGCCACCAGGCAAGAATTTGAAACACGTTTTCCTAATTAATTGCTTTTGAACACGAGTACTTTGAACACCTCCCTTTTACTGATTGTGCAGGACTAAAATAAATTTAGTAACAAAAAATAAGGATAATAGAAGCTCTGATACAAAATTTGTTAACATTTAGAAGTGTAAAACAATTAAGGATTTAGACAGATAAGTCAAGAACGTATTGCCTGGCTCCAACCACAAATTTTCTTTTGTTTTGTTTGCCAAAGCCTCTTAGTATATAAACAACCTCTGCCATTCCCAGCAGGTACATCTGTTAAAAATCTGCAAGTTTTCAGAATAAGCAAATCTATAGTGACAGAAAGGATCCCTCGTTGCCTAGAGCTGTCTGAGGGAGGAAGGGATATAGAAACTTGAGGAGTGGAGAGTGACTGCTATTCTGCATAGGGTTTCTTTTGGGGGCAAAACTGTTCTAAATTGTGAGGATGGTTGTACAAGCTCTACAAGTATACTAAAAATGAGTTGCATATTTTAAAATGGGTGAATTGTATAATATGTGAATTTTGCCTCAATGAAGCTGAAAAGATCTTGAGGGTAAATCCATTACTTCAAATGAAAAATCTTAAAATAACTTTGAAAGATTAATTGTATTATTTAAAAATCTATTGGGGAATATATTGATTTCATATAATAATAGCATGAACATTTATACATGTAAGAATCATTAAAAGACACGTTTTAGTTTAAAATAATAATTCTAATATCTGAAACTGCATGTGTAAATGTGTCATTTTGTAGTGATGGGTAAGCTGGGTCTGGACATTAAAACGAAAAACTAAATGACAAATATGGCAAGATGACTAAAACATTATGAAACCTTTTGCTTTTAATTGAATAAGAGACATTCAAAGGTCAATTTTTATCTAGGCTTTTTCTCGCATCAGCAAATATTTATTGCTTATATATAATGAGAATGATGTGAACTTTTCTATTTGACATGACTCTTTGATCTTAATACCAAGCCATATATTCCAGTGACTTCTCTGGTGAGGAAATGTCAAGTCTCTAAGCATTTAATAAATGGCCAAGTAGAAGAAACTCTACATTCTTTATTATGGGCAAAAATTGTCTTTGATACTTCATTTTGACTTCTCTAGTCATGTTGATATTCATTAAAAGTTATTGGGGAAGGGCTCTGTACCTTGTTATGCAAATTTATATCTTCCTTTCAGCTTTTCTTTTGTTTAAACTGTACCAGCATATATATATATATATATTCACAACTGGTGGTTTTAATTTAAAAAAATAAATAAAAAAAAAATACAAGACACTGAATTCAGAATTGAGTTACAAACTAGTGACAGATTCTAAATAATCCATAGGGTTTAGCTCTGATTAGTATTTGGAAGCTGATTCTTAAAATATTTATAGAGAGCAGGTGGATTTATTTGGTATGCTTAAATTTTATTTAAAAAAATCTAGCCATAATATTTACTCAACTTGAAGTGACAAACTCCACTGTAAAAATTATAGGAAAAACTCAATACAAAAATACATTGTCAATCTGAAGCTATATATCATAAGAAAACATTTTAAATTTATAGAAAGACAAGGTGGAGCTTTTCAATTTGACATTAATTGATTTGCATTTAAAAGGCAGGTAGCGTGCTTAGATTTGAGTTTGTTAATTATGAAAATATATGACTATTATATGAAATTAAATTGACTATTAATATGAAATTAGATTAAAATAAAATCAATTATTATGCTATTAAGATCAGTTCAGTTCAGTTCAGTTGCTCAGTCATGTCCAACTCTTTGTGACCCCATGCATGCCAGGCCTCCCTTTCCATCACCAACTCCCAGAGCTTACTCAAACTCACATCCATTGAGTCAGTGATGACATCCAACCATCTCATCCTCTGTCGTCCCCTTCTCCTCCCGCCTTCAATCTTTCCCAGCATCAGGGTCTTTTCAAATGAGTCATTTGTTCATACCAGGTGGCCAAAGTATTGGAGTTTTAGCTTCAATATCAGTCCTTCCAATGAATATTGAGGACTGATTTCCTTTAGGATGGACTGGTTGGATCTCCTTGCTGTCCAAGGGACTCTCAAGAGTCTTCCCCAACACCACAGTTCAAAAGCATCAATGCTTCGGTGCTCAGCTTTTTTATAGTCCAACTCTCACATCCATACATGACTACTGGAAAAACCTTAGCTTTGATTAGATGGACCTTTGTTGGCAAAGTAATGTCTCTGCTTTTTTTTTCATTTATTTTTATTAGTTGGAGGCTAATTACTTTACAATATTGTAGTGGTTTTTGTCATACATTGACAAATAATTTCACAATTTGTATGGAGATAAAAAAAAACCTCGAATAGCCAAAGTAATCTTGAGAAAGAAAAATGGAACTGGAGAAATCAACCTGCCTGACTTCAGACTATACTACAAAGCCACAGTCATGAAGACAGTATGGTACTGGCACAAAGAAATGTCTCTGCTTTTTAATATGCTGTCTAGGTTGGCCATAGCTTTTCATCCAAGGAGCAAGCATCTTTGAATTTCATGGCTGAAGTCACCGTCTGCAGTGATTTTGGAGCCTTCAAAAATAAAGTCTATCACTGTTTCCACTGTTTCCCCATCTATTTGCCATGGAGTGATGGGACCAGATACCATGATCTTAGTTTTCTGAATGTTGAGTTTTAAGCCAACTTTTTCACTCTCCTCTTTCACTTTCATCAAGAGGCTCTTTAGTTCTTCTTCACTTTCTACCATAAGGGTTGTGTCATCTGCATATCTGAGGTTATTGATATTTCTCTCGGCAATCTTGATTCCTGCTTGTGCTTCATCCAGCCCACCATCTCTCATGATGTACTCTGCATATAAGTTAAATAAGCAGGGTGACAATATACAGCCTTGACGTACTCCTTTTCCTACTTGGAACCAGTCTATTGTTCCATGTCCAGTTCTAACTGTTGCTTCCTGACCTGCATACAGATTTCTCAGGAGGCAGGTCAGGTGGTCTGGTATTCCCATCTCTTTCAGAATTGTCCACAGTTTGTTGTGATCCACACAATCAAAGGCTTTGGCATAGTCAATAAAGCAGAAATAGATGTTTTTCTGGAACTCTCTTGTGTTTTTTATGATCCCATGGATGTTGGCATTTGATCTCTTGTTCCCCTACCTTGTCTAAATCCAGCTTGAACATTTGGAATTTCATAGTTCACGTATTGTTGAAGCCTGGCCTGGAGAATTTTGAGCATTACTTTACTAGCGTGTGAGATGAGTGCAATTGTGCAGTAGTTTGAGCAATCTTTGGCATTGCCTTTCTTTGGGATTGGAATGAAAACTGACCTTTTCCAGTCCTGTGGCCACTACTGAGTTTTCCAAATTTGCTGGCATACTGAATGCAGCACTTTATCAGCATCATCTTTTAGGAATTGAAGTAGCTCAACTGGAATTCCATCACCTCCACTAGCTTTGTTTGTAGTGATGCCTCCTAAGGCCCACTTGACTTCACATTTGAGGATGTCTGGCTCTAGGTGAGTGATCATACCATCGTGATTATCTGGGTCCTGAAGATCTTTTTTGTATAGTTCTTCTGTGTATTCTTGCCACTCTTCTTTCTTTCTTTCTTTCTTTCATTTATTTTTATTAGTTGGAGGCTAATTACTTTACAATATTCTAGTGGTTTTTGTCATACATTGACATGAATCAGCCATGGATTTACATGTATTCCCCATCCCGATCCCCCCTCCCACCTCCCTCTCCACCCGATTCCTCTGGGTCTTCCCAGTGCACCAGGCCCGAGCACTTGTCTCATGCATCCAACCTGGGCTGGTGATCTGTTTCACCCTAGATAATATGCATGTTTCGATGCTGCTCTCTCGAAACATCCCACCCTCACCTTCTCCCACAGAGTCCAAAATTCTGTTCTGTACATCTGTGTCTCCTTTTCTGTTTTGCATATAGGGTTGCCACTCTTCTTAATATCGTTTGCTTCTGTTAGGTCCATACGATTTCTGTCCTTTATGGTGCCCATCTTTGCATGAAATTAAGATACAAAAGCAGAATGGAATTTCATGATATATATAGTCAAAATATTTCTTATGTTATTGTAACTGCTTTTTTCCCTAGTAAATATGATTTTGGGGAACTTAATGTGAATCTCTCTGGTCTTTTTTCTTCTACTCTTTATTATGTGCTAGGTTATTCATGTACAGTATATATCCTAGGGTCATCCCTCAAGGCACAAATTATTACCCTAATTTTTAAGATGAGAAAGCTTAGATTCTAAAACCTATTTAAAGTATTCTTTACAACTATACCCAACTACGCTTAGAAAAATTGCTTACTATATATTAAAGAGTATATAGGTAAGAATATTAATCAGTCCAAATATAACAATAATCTTTATTGAAAAACACCATCTTCCAAAGCTTTAACTGTTTAAATCTTTACATACTAAATGCTCTTAGTCACAAAGGTCTCTAAGTAATTTGACACAAATTACTTTAAAAAAGTAATTTTTAAAGACTTTTTAAAAATATGATTCATTTCTTCCATTTTCCTAATTCATTGCCAATTGCTATCATTAGATAACATTTTGCATACTTTCCACCTTTATTTCTGTTAGTAAATGATTATTATCTCACCTTTAAAAATGAACCGAGATCTTTGAAAATACATGCATTCTGGATTTGTATAAGTTAATATATGACTAATATCTCCTGAATTGTCTTCCATTTAGTTTTCTCTGAGAATCTGTCAGTGACTAAGTAATTGTTATGTTGAGAGTCTGTTTTTTCCATGAGTATTTGGGAAACTTTTTAAAATTTAAGGCTGTTAATCAAGGTGCCATGAAAATAACATACACAGCCTTTGTAGTCAAACAGTCTTAGTTTTGGTTCCCCTCCATTTAACTATGTATTTGGGCATATGACTTAACCTTCCTATGTTACCATTTCCTATTTATTATGGTGGTGGTTAAAATTACATAAGCTGATATACAGACTGTCAAATGCACTGACTGGAATATTATGGGGCTCAATACTTGTAAAATTCCTTTCCTTTCCTCTCCTCTTTTTACTAGAGGTTCCCATGATTTCTTCCCTGAACCATCTCCTACCTGGAAGATTATGTTCTATATTTACTATATAGTATGGTAAATATAAATAATTAAAGTAATACTATAGTTTAAAAGTTCTGACACAAGGTTGGATGAATAGAAAATTGATTCCACTGATCAAAACACACATTGAGGATTTTCTTAAGCTATCCATTTTCCTCCTGGTTACCATTTCCTCTAGTGCATATCTAAGTGAAAGTTAACTATTTAACATTTACTTCCAAGATACATGAATGTTTCCATTCAGTTTCAAATCAATCCAATATTTGCAAAGTGTGCATGCAAGTGAATAATGGAAAAAGGGTCGCAGAAGTTAAACAGACTTCATTCTATAAAATGTACATTACCTTTTATATCATGCCATTGATCTCATGATTGTTTATGTTATGATTTCATCTTTCACCTAAGCTGTTGTACACAGATTGTCTTTAAAACCCATGAAGGTCACTGGTTTTTTTCTTATAAAATGACATAATGGATTAAAGCTGGAATTCTGTAGATAGTGACTCATGCTTGCATTTGTACATTTTAAAAGATGCAATTTATAGAAAGGAAACATCCAGCCTTGAGCTGTTTCAGATTTCAGTTGCTCCAACAAATTAAAAATGGCTAACATAAATAAGTGCACATGACCTGTCAACTAGTCAGTCATCTAATTTAAACCTCAAAAAAAAATCTCTTATTTGTATTTTACATGTTTCTTTCCCTCATTGTGAATATATAGGTGTAATAACATATCTCATAGAAATATCTTTACCTATATGTCAGTAAGAATTAAAGTGACCATTTTTAAAGTATTCACATACTTGTACTAACTTTCTAATTATTGAAGCCAAGAATGTAAATGTACTTTCTGTTCATTCTGAATTTATTAAGCATGACACACTTCTCAAGGACAGTACAATGTAGTAAAAATTTTAAAGGTGTTCATTTAATATGCCACATAGCCTTCAAGAAGCAGTGGGCCATGGTGGAAAAGAACCTGATTTCAGATTTAGTAGATTTGGGTTCTCTTTGTAAGCTTTGCCAGTAATTAGCTATGTGACCTGGAACAAGCCAGGAACCATCTCTAAGGCCTTAATTTTTTCATTTTTAAAACACAAACAGTATTAAGTCTGGTACAAATGCTATCGGTATACTTTTGTTCTATTGCTTTATTAAAATGGTTAGTACTTAATGCATTGTTGCTTTTATAAATTCATCCATGCATTTAGGAATTATAAAGTACTTTGCTAACATTCCTTAAATTATCAAACTCCATAAATAATCTAATTATCAAAATGACCAAATTCCATAAATAATCTAATAAAACCTCATTTGATGTCAAGCACTGTCACTTGATATTCAGACAATTGATTCTACCTGGGATTGTAAACTAATGCTCATTGTTTATTTACTTACAAGATAAGCCAAGGTGTAACTGAGATATCTAAGGGCTTACTAATAACAAATAATTGACATGACTCCTCTGTGTAAGAATCTTACTATTTCCACTTGCCTTGTTCGATTAACCTAACCCATTTCTGGACAGACAGGAAGTACTAATGAACTCATGTTTGCTGACTCATTCTTTAAGTAAATTAAGAGTGACAGGATTGAGCATGAATGACTCCAGACTCATGGAGACTTTTTTTTATAAAAATATTATCCGTCTGAAAAATTGAGTCAGTAAAAAAGAGATTTGATCTTCATATGTTTAGGTTATAGTGAAAAAGTCACCTTAGAAAGTTTATCCAAATTCATATCCTTCTTTAGGCTTTGGGGCAAGGGGTTTTTATATCAGAATTTTAATCTCACATAATTTCTTTTTTAGGGCTTCTCTGATGACTCAGTAGGTAAAGAATCTGCCTGCAATGCAGGAGACACAGGAGACAAGGGTTTGATCCCTGGGTTGAGAAGATCCCCTGGAGGAGGAAATGGCAACCCACTCCAGTATTCTTGCCTGAAAACTCCCTTGGATAGAGGAGCCTGGCAGGCTACAGTCCAAAGGTTGCGTAGAGTTGGACAGGACTGAGAGACTAAGCACGCAATCTCTCTCTCTCTTTTTTTTTACTTCCTTTTTTTTCATTTATTTTTATTAGTTGGAGGCTATTGTATTACTTTACAATATTGTAGTGGGTTTTGTCATACATTGACATGAATCAGCCATGGAGTTACATGTATTCCCCATCCCTATCCCCCCTCCCACCTCCCTCTCTACCCGATCCCTCTGGGTCTTCCCAGTGCACCAGGCCTGAGCACTTGTCTCATGCCTCCAACCTGGGCTGGTGATCTGTTTCACCCTAGATAATATGCATGTTTCGATGCTGTTCTCTCAAAACATCCCACACAATTTCTTTTTTATCTATGTTCCTCCCTGAAATTTCTCTAATTTAACAGTGGCCTTTTCCTGCCAAATCCTTTATGTAAAGTTTATATACTGTAGCTCTAACTAGACTCTAAACTACTGGAGATAAGAAGTAAATATTGTTTCCTCTTCTGGGAGGCCCTGGAGTACTGTCAAATGTCTTGCACAGAGCAGAAACTTAACAATCACTAAATGAAGTAAAATAAAGTTGGGGAAAAACTAGGAGCTTCATTTTGAAGATTCTGTGATAAATATGATCCTTAGATATTCTCCAGAGCTTTGAATAATCAATTCTTAAAATTTGGATCTTTGTTCTTTTCTCTATACGACTTTCTCTCCACTAGAAAGTTTTGACATTCAGCTAAACCAGACTGGTATGAGTTGCTTTAAATTCCTTTACCTCCAGGCTTGACCTGTCTCCAGAGATAAAATATATTTTCAGCTATCCAAAGATCCACCATCATCTGATGGTGTATGTCTCACCATTAACTTAAATATACTTAAATCAGTACCTAGTCCCTAACTGACTTTTCTCACTTTGTGTATGTAACCTGAATGTCCCACCCCTTGGATGGTTTCCCTTCCTCTGTGTCAATTCAAACCCTGGTTACCCTTGGGTTCCAGTTCAGTTCCTGTCTTACAATAAGATGCCCTTAATTATTTCTCTTTCTTCACTTGCATATGGCACATAATTTATTACTTCATTATATAATGTCTCAATTTTTGTTGCATGTCTATATCTTTTATCTTATCAAATAAAATATAAGTCCTACAGTAGGAATTATAACACACAAGAAATGTTCATTAAATACTAGCTTGACAGTTTTGAGTCCCTAAAAATAAATACTATATTCTCTGCCATGTTTTTCTAATGTCAGGCATAATTAAGCTTCAAAAAATACATTTTTAGTGATGATGATTAAAAATCTATGTGGTTGCTCAGCTAGATCTGAAATAGGCTCCAGTGCCACAGACTGAAACCTGGCTGAGGACAAAAGTTTGAATAATTCTTTTGAAATTATTATATACCAAATGTTATAACTTTTGATTCATTAAAGATGGTAATAAAGGAATTAGATATTTTTCAGGGGGATGTAATTAGAGATCAAAGTAAAATACAAGGAGAAGTCAAGAACAAATCATAAATGACCCTTCCTTTGTTCCTTCTTGCTATCTGGGGTTACCTTCAAAGACTCAGGAGTTGTAAATACAAATAGAATAAGCTGAATACTCCTCATAAAAGATAGATTTTGATACAAGGGAAAAGGATTATATAAAGTGCAATTAAAGACCTCCAGATGAATATCTGTTCACTAATTTTCTTTTCGTGTGAAGTCCTTTATAAAGTAATAGCTTATGTGTCCAATTAAATCTAAGAATATATTAAAGGAATGAGATAATTTCTAATTAGGAAGCTCAATCATAAACTAAGCATTGACGATGTTGATATTCAGCAAGATATTAATGAAATCCCCATGAAAAATTATCCACTGAAAACTGACTTTGGAGTGAAATAATTCAACAGTCTATCAAATTTTATTTGAGAACTAATAGGAACACCTATACTTTATCAGAATTTTCTTCTAAAAAAAAAAGAGCCTTTCCCAATATTTGTATTTAATGCTATTTCAACCATACAAAGTATTTTCTGTTATTAGGGCTCTTGTTATCACGGGAAATTTGAACAGTGGCAGGGCTAGTGGTTATAAAATAAGGAAAAAGACAGGTTGAAACACTCGATTGAAATATTGAAAGAGGAAATCAAAGAGGGCTTGATTGACTTTCAAGAAACCATCCTTGGCTAAAGTACAACTGGACAGCTAGCCTTACAATTTATTCTGCGGGAAGAGATTGGATTTTTTTTTTTAGGTTTTTATCAAAGTCATGTTGCTCATCAATCAGCCTGTATTTATTTAAACCTTGACCATATGCAAATGAATGTCTGCTCCTCTGTAGAAAAATAAACATTTGTCATACGTTCTTTAATTATCCCAAAATAATACAGCTTCCCTCTCTCTCCCTCATATTTGTACCATTTATTTCTGAACTCCCAAATTTCTCTGGAACTAAATGTCCATGGTGTGAGGGGAAGGGGGTATACTGGAAATAGACTAAAATTTTGAAGAACAAAGCATGGATTTATTTGAATCCTGGCTATACATCTAACTCTGTTATCTTGGATGAGTGGTTTAACCTTTCTTATCACTAGTTTTCTCATTTGTATAATCATTATAATAACTCACTAACTCTGTTATGCATGCATGCTCAGTTGCACAGTCCTCTCTGTAGCCTGCCAGGCTCCTCTGTCCATGGAATTTTCTAGACAAGAATACTGGAGTGGGTTGCCATTTCCTCCTCCAGAGGATCTTCCTGACCCAGGGATCAAACCTACATCTCCTGTGCCTCCTGCATTGGCAGGTGGATTCTTTACCACTGAGCCACCTGGGAAGCCCTAACTCCCGGTTATGATTAAAATGAAATGAGAAAATGGATAAAGATATTTTAAAACTCTAAACCTCTATAAATATAAATTTTATTTATTTAAGTCTCTATAAATGTAAATTTTATTAAGGTAAGAAAGTAGTTAATAATAAGGATGTTCAGTGACTTATTATAAATACTTCTGCTATATATATTGCCTGTGTTAGAAAGTAAGATAAATAATGAGAGAGAAGGAAGGAGGGAAAGGACAGTGAAAGAGTAGCTCTTAGGCTAAAAAATCTATAGTAGCAAATAAAGAAAATTAAAAAGAGAAAATATAAAAAGTGATAAAAGAGAATATAACAGATATTCAGTTGATCTTTAAAAAAATGTACCTGTCTTAGCAACTATGTGGTGTTATCAAGAAATTTTGAGTTCTCTGCATGTGATGTGTATTTATTCTTCCTGAAACATAGCTATAGGAGTTAAAATAATGGAAAGTTTTAAACTAGGAAACATAAATATCTCTAATTTTCTTCCTTCCTATGGGTAAAAGAGTTATTGATGTTCCAAGGTTGACAATATGTATCACTGGAATAGTTTGTATTTCTGCATTACTTTCATGTTGAGAAGACTTTTGCTGAAGCATTTTGATCCACTTGACCTTTACTTCTTTTTCAACTTTGTATATCTATTAAGCATTTTTAAATTAAAAAAAAATGTTTTACAACTTAAATCCTTCAAAAAGTAAAATAGTTATCAAGTTATGATTCACCACTCAAGATTACATAGAGATCTTATTAGAGAATCCACTGAGAAAATAAATCAATGATAATTATTCTTTAGCATAATTTCTGTAGCCTAAAGAAGTTAGCTTATGTCTGTTAGAATAACTATAAGATATAACCATGGTTTCTGCAGACACAGCAGGGTATTATCCATCTTATCAAATCATTAAATAACTTCACTTGTAGAGGGTTTGTAACTGTACACAGTTTATCTTAAAACATCAAAAAATCATTATGTTTAATTTGTTATTGATAACCAGTGGTTTCTTAAATTTATTGTATGTAATAAAAGACAAAAAGAGAGATTTTTACTCATTTAGTAATTTTTAAATAATATAAATTGTTTCAAATGTAGGACATTGGAATGAATGAGTGGAAATGATGGAAATGACAAGCTTAAGACCTGAAGTGAGGGACAAGCTTTAGCTTGTATAAAGGTTCCTTATGTAAAGACTCACGACCATTATTTTCTGGGTTGTAAAAATCAGCTACCTGAGCATTATTATTTGAAGTGTATTTTCAGAACTAAAAAACCATTAGAATTTTCATAAGATTCACTTTTTTAACAGATGAGAACATAGACACTCATAGAAGACTAGAACCCAGGTTATTTAATTCTAAATTTACACCATAAAATCTTTTCCCACAGTGCTCGTGTGCTTTTATATGTTAATTATTCGACAAATATATATTGAAAAAGCCCACACTGTGTAATGATGTATGCAGAGGGTAGTGGGGGGGGTATAAACATGAATAATATATAATCTTTGTCCTATGTGAATTCATAATTCAATGAGAAAGATAAGACTCAAATTAAAAAGTTAGATGATACATATAAAACTTTCAACACCATGGCTGGCACATAGGAGATCCTGAAAGCCAAAATCCAAATATGAACAACAAAGTGCAGTCCAGTGTATTTAGTGGTGTAAACAATAGTGTCTATTCTCTTTCAAATTTGAAATTCAAATTCTAGTACTCTTATGTATGTGGGGGTCAACATAGATGCTTTTTTATATGGCCAGGAGTTTTGTTATAATACATACACAAAATCATAACATTTGAATTTTAAGCATTGCTTCTTGGCTTTATAGTCTGCATAGTATATTCATCTGCCCCCCACCCCCTCGCCTTGATAATAAGACAGTATGGTTTTCTCTTAATGAACCATGAGACTATTTGCAGTCATTTTTCAATGTTACCCATTGCCTTGGAGATCATCACTTCATGACCCACCTTATAGTCTATTTCATCTTGGCAGTTGACAGCTACTTTGGAATCTGGAGTTGGGCAACATTATTTTGTGCCATTGTAGTGGAAGTGGGGAGCATGCAGAGTTCAAACATGGAATTGGGAAGTTGTCCGAAGTGAGATTTAAAGCACTGGCCATGTAATTCTATAATCACAATGGGAATGAAAACAATGGACACATTTGAACAACATTTTCCAAAAATTATTCAGAAGCTATATTGATGAATTTAATTGAAAATAAGATGAAGAGAGGTGATCCAAGAATGACCCCAGTGCAGAAAGAACAAGCAGTATTTCACTTATAATGTGAAAGTAACATGATTTTGGAGGAGGGGGTCTTTTAAAAAATATCTAACAATATAAGTGTTGCCATAACTGTATTCCATATTATGTTGCAGAAATTTGTGTACTTTTATTTGATTCTATTGCTTCACTCTGAAGCAAGACACTCAGAATATCCACTGTGGACATGAAAATTTGTCAGCTTTTCTGAAAATGGTACTAATCTAAGGTAAAAAAAATCAAATTACTTTAGAACAATATACTATCTTCTAAGGTTTTCAATGTTTTTAACTTTTAAATGCCAACTATTTACATTACAGTGGCAAAATTTGTGGGAGTTTTCTCCATATTCTTTTCCTTGATTATATATTCATACAATTTGTGTCTCTAGATGTATAATATTTGGAATATCAGTCATTTAATTTCAGTAGTTTCTGTGTTCTTGTTTGTAACAAAGAAATTAGTTCGAGGGACCCTTACAGAAAGATCACCTACTTCAACTCTCTCATGTTATGGTTGTAAAAACTGAGATCCAAGTAGAGTAAGTGACCCATTTTTTTCCTCATTCCTCCTAAATGGGAGGGTAGGAAAGAGAGAAATCAATAAAACCTGTACCATGAATTGAAGAGTTTTATAAGTATATGGAATTGCCTTTTCTCTATGATAGAACTATTAGCTTTTTTAGGGAAGTATTGTATAATATTTCTAACATCCAACAAAGTATAGCGCATGTAGTAGGCCCTCAACAAAGACTTGCTAAAATCCACAGTGCTCACAGGATTTTAAACTAACCTTCATCTTATAGTTGACTAATTTGGCAGATAAACATGGATAGTGAATTTTGTAAATTTACTTGCAAAAAAAATTTAAGTTGACCGAGGTTTGGCAGTAGAAACAGGAAAAGTTGAGGTAGGCCATACTAACTCAAAACTTTGGAGAACAAGTGCCATTGAGTCAGAGAGAAAGTATAATGTTGGCTTCCAGAGGCTACCGCCAGGGGGGAATGGAAAGTTATTGTTGAATGGGTATAGAGTTTGTGTTACAAGATGAAAAGTGTTATGGGGATAGATGGTGGTGATGGTTGCATGACAATGTCAATTTATTTAATATTCTTGGATTTTACATTCAAAAATGGTTAAGATGATAAATTTTATGTTATATGTATTTCACCACAATAAAAAAAATTTTAAAGGAAATAACTATCCTAAAAATTATATCTTCCAAAAGGGAAAAAGGAGTCATTGTATCAGTGAGTAGTTTGAAGGTTTATACTTCCACCATGTATCATAAATTCTTTTCCATTTGCATAGTGATTAAAAAAAATAGGTATGGAAGCATGATGAAAGAACTACAGAAATGTCTATTGAGAAGCCAGCTCAATTATGGTTTCTTAAAATTTGGTTAAAAAAATATTTGTTGGCAAGGTCCCATATTCTTGTTTTACTTCCACCAAAAATAATGTCATCAACTTCTCTCTGAATCTCATTCAGATTGACATTACATAATATAGGATATGGGCCTATTACTGTTTGAGAATCAGTGAATAATCAAAAAATGCTAGAACAAGCCACAAAGCATTAAATTAATTTTAACTGTTTTTTTTCTAATCTAAGATGAAAAAACCCTGACAGAGTAATGACTTTATCAAAGCAATTCATTAATAGTAACCTCCAAATTCCTATCACATTACAAAAGTGAAGCAATAAAGCTCTTGGTTATAAATTTATTTTCTGCAAAGACATTTGGGGATTGTTATTTTTAAAGTTTCTGCTTCTCTATAAGCTGTCAAACCATATTGTGGAGTGAATCTACACCTTTGAAGTTGCTAATTAAAGGCTGAATAACAAGGGGATTCTATAGCCAGAATGTGGAAATATTCCTAAACATTGAGCACATCTTCACCAGATATGTATGTGGCCAATAGAACGTGGTGTCTCTCTGTTACAAGACATGACATATATACATGTATATGTCCATACATATATATACACACATACACATTCTCCAGGCCAGAATACTGGAGTGGGTAGCCGTTCCTTCTCCAGGGGATTTTCCCAACCCAGGGATCGAACCAAGGTCTCCCACATTGCAGGCAGATTCTTTACCAGCTGAGCCACAAAGGAAGCCCATATACACATTTCCACAGACATATATATATATATATATATATGTATATATATAGCATGGTATATTTTCCTGTGAAGTGGAAAAATAAATGATAGGACTAAGCTTTAGCTAACTACTTTAAGAAGATTTATAATTTATTAATTGCTCTAAAGCATGTTCAGAGAGATTGCCTGTAATCATTTCAGAGAAACCTGTTATTCTCTTAGATGCCTTGAGTTCTTATATACTATTGTGCGGGTATACTAAAAATTCTACTTTAGTTCTTCCTTTATCTTCTTTCACTTTTGCTTTAACCATTGAAACATATATTCCTCGGAGATTACATAGACATATATAGATAAAGACATAGATATCATATATGGCAACACATCAATCAAGATACATTAATTGATTACTTACTATAGGCAAGGAGTTTGCCATATAAATGGGCAAAAGATTCAGGCAAGAGGTGGGGGCTTGAGCCAGATCTTGAAGATCAGGTAGAACTCAGATGCATTTGAGAAGGGAGGCTCATACCACAGTACTGGACTTCTCCAGTCTGACTTCAGTATTTCTAGTAATAAATACTCATTAGATGACAAATCAAGTTTTATGTCATTAAAATTTAAGTAATAAATGGAAGTAGTAAAATCAACTTTTGATTAAGTATACAGAATTTTTTTTTAGTATATTCTTTCTACCCTACATTAACTTTAGTTTAAATATTGTACTCTGATACAGTCTTTCTACCTGGGCTCAGATCAGTAAGCTAAAAAATTTGACTATTACTGTTTATAATACCTATGTTTTAAGTCAGAGTTATCACATTATTTCCCTGGATGCCAGTGTGAAAAGGTAATACATGGGAAATGGGGTCATAAAACCTTTTAAATATCTCTGAAATACAATAAATGATTTTTAATGACCCATCTGTCACTCTGGTCTCTGACCTCTAGGACTTCAAATTTTTCTATTTCAATTCCAAATAGGCAACTTTAGATAAATGATCAAAGTTTAATGGCTTTGCTCTGACATTGAGTGTATGTCCAACTCACTATAGTGACATCTAACCCTTTGCACTTATCCTCTGTATATAATAGCATTATGTCTCTGATTTCATTTCACCCTTAAAATGATGTCTGCAACTCCACTGAGCTTCACTCAGGTTTCCTATCCTTGTATCCCCTAGTATTAACAGTTCTTTCTCATTTGCTCTACTTTTGTATTGGTAGTTGCATTTCCAAACAAACTGTTACATGCCTATCTTCACCTTGCCAAGCGGCACATGAATGATTAATAGGTACTGTCAGTAATAATATCCTCATCTTCATATGCAAATCTGTTCTACCAAACACCAGTGATTACAGTAGGAAAAAAAAAAAAAAACTAATCAATTCCTAAACAGAGGAGTAGAGTTTACTGCTTAATACCATGGTCTCTGGCATCAAAACTGCCTTGTTTTAAGCTTGATTTTGGTCAATTAGTTTGAGCAGATTATTTAACCTCTGTGGTGCCTCAGTTCCCCCACCTGCAAACTGCAGATGTTAGTAGTACCTTTTCATGGGGTAGTTGTGAGACATATAAGTAATACATGTAAATCTCTTAGAAATGTGTGTACATAGTAACTTTCAATAATTAACAGCTACTATTATCATCATTTATACCTGTTTTTTGAAGAATGATTACTTGCTAACTTGGGCAAGTCTTCCTATCCTGATTCTATAAAGCCATACCTGAAAACACTCAATCTTGATTACTGAGATAAAATGAGAGAGATGTGAGTTTAAAATACATGTATATAAAGATTTGAACACTGTGACATTTACTCACACTGTGACATTTACTCACAGGCATCTACTAATGATTTTAAACACAATAATCTTATTTTATATATTAAAAAAAGAAAAGATAAAGAGAGTCCTGGTCAATTTTTAGAACCCTGTTATTTTCTAGACATTAGTTGACATTGTCTTTGGTCTCAATGGTGTTTAATTTTGATTTTTAAAAATTTTATATTGAGTCTACCTCCATACCCTGCCAATAATTCCGGTTAACTCTGAATGCTCACCCTTTGTTCCTCACTCCCAACCTCAAGCTGCTTCATTTTCTTTGGATGGTCACATTCACTACTCACCTTCATTCCTCCCAGGCTTGGCTCATCACCTTGTACAGGCTGTCCCCACGGCACCTTGAACAAACTCTGCATGCTCTGCTTTCTCTATTGCTCCCTCCTTTTGTCAGAAATGTAACCCCTTTGCTCTCCACCAGATGATCTCTTCCTCTTAGAGTCACTTAGACTTGAATAATAAGAAATATGTTTAAGAATTTAGGGCAGATGAATTGGTCATTGCTGAATACCTCAACAGTTTCCCATGTGCCAAAAGAAACTCTGATAGAGGAGTATGGCTGTAGATGGGATGGGGAACAGGCTCATAAGAATATTTAATAGAAAAACAAGTCAGAGGAAAGCTTTGTTATTTTAATGACTATAAATGTGTAGTTATATTAGTTTTCTCCATTAGTGGTCACAATCAGAGTAGAAAATAGGATAGATTAACTCAAAATAGTGGAGGTAAAAGGTGCAGACAGTGAAATGGCAATGAGGGGTGCATATTGGGTCATGATGAGAAACACAGGACTGACTAGGAAGAAAATGAAGTGGAGCCAAGAGAGGGCATTATAACTAAGAAATTTTGGAAGGGCCCAGGAAGACTTGATGAGACTGAAGAGCAGGTACAAGAGAAGCAGAAGTGGGGGCAGGGTGAGGCCTGAATGTCACGATCTGAGGGTAGTATTTCTTAACTTAAAATTTTAGAAATTGATGTTTTTCAGGTGTAGCCATGGGTCTGAAGCTGAGGACCATGGGAAATAAGAGGTCAAGGAATTATGAGATTAGCTGTTATCTGGCAATCTTCATAGATACTGGTCTCCAGAGGATGTAAAAATTAAAAACGAACAGTAAGAAAAAGCCAGATCCCAAAAATCTCCATGAAGGTGTACACAACAGAGACAAGAAATAAATGTGGGAATGGTGGATATTTCAATAAAATATTGTTTAAATAAGAGTGGAAGAGACATGTCCTAGTGTTTTGGAAGTTAAAAAAAAATGGAACTAGGAGAGTTTCACCATTAGTTTAAGTCTTTACGTGTGGAGGGGTTATAAGATTAATGAAGTGGGGGAAGGTTGAGTATAAGAATTAATATACATTCATTTGAGAGATCCTTCAGGAGCAATCCAAGTAGGAGAAATCCAGGTTTTGCTTAAAGCAAGGAGTCTACATAGAGGAAGTGTTCTGTGAAAAAGCTAAGGGCCCCTACTTTCTAGTACATTGTTGACCAAAAGAATTTTCTGCAATGATGGATATGGTCTATATCTGACTGTCCAATAGGTAGTCACTAGCCACATGTATTCATTGGAAGGACTGATGTTGAAGCTGAAACTCCAATACTTTGGCCACCTGATGTGAACAGCTGACTCATTTGAAAACACCCTGATGTTGGGAAAGATTGAGGGCAGGAGGAGAAGGGGACGACAGAAGATGAGATGGATGGATGGTATCACCGACTCAATTGACTTGAGTTTGGGTAAACTCTGGGAGTTTGTGATGGACAGGGAGGCCTGGCGTGCTGTAGTTCATGGGGTTGCAAAGAGTCAGACATGACTGAGCGACTGAACTGAATTGAGCTGAAGCCACATGTGGCTGTCGAGTAGCTGAAATGTGGTCTGTGACACTGAGGGACTGGATTTATAAGTTTTTTTCAATCTCAATTATTCTAAATTTATATTGAGGGCTTCCCTGATAGCTCAGTTGGTAAAAAATCCCCCTGCAATGCAGAAGACCCCAGTTTGATTCCTGGGTGGGGAAGATCTGCTGGAGAAGGGATAAGCTACCCCCTCCAGTATTCTTAGTAAATAGCCACATGTGGCTGGTGGCTGTTGTATTGGATAATGCAGTTCTAAAGTCTTTCTGATAGCTGTCAATAACTGTATGCTTAGTTATGATAAAAGGTTACCCTTTTAAGTGGATACTTGTATTAGAGGAGACAATGACTAAAATTAAAGAAAGAAGTTCCTGAATGTAGAATTTCAAGTACTGTGTAACAGCATGAAGGCCACTAGTTTGGGAGTCCACAGGCCTTTCTAGTGTTTTTCAAATTAGACCATATAAGTGGTCATCTATGAATAAAGTGAAAGTGAAAGTCACTCAGTCGTGTCTGACTCTTTGTGAACCCATGGACTATATTGTCCACAGAATTCTCCAGGCCAGAATACTGGAGTGGGCAGCCTTTTCCTTCTCCAGGGGATCTTCCCAATTCAGGAATCGAACCCAGGTCTCCCTCATTGTGGGCGGATTCTTTACCAGCTGAGCCACCAGGGAAACCCAAGAATACTGGAGTGGGTAGCCTATCCCTTCTCCAGCGGATCTTCCTGACCCGGAATCAAACCGGGGTCTCTTGCATTGCAGGTAGATTCTTTACCAACTGGGCTATCAAGGAAGGCTAACCTTAATTAGCAAGGTTAACTTTATTAAATGCCAACTACATGTACAATGTCATAATAAGCAATATCTCCATAAACTGCACATGGCACAATCTTAACCACAGCTGAAGGGAGGAAGGAATAAGTAGGGTGAAGTAGAGATGTTGGATACAGGGAGACAAAACATAATTAAGACTCCAGCTCATGTACATCTTATTTGAAATCCTGATTTCACTATATCATTTGTGCATTAAGATTTCAGAAGTGACTAAAGAGTTGTTGCATGTGAGCAAGAATATTAAATTTGCTGGTAACTGACTGACTGATAGTGTAGGTTAACCTCTTGGTTGAGGTCAATGTTATTTGTCAAAATGGTGATTACTAGGCTATTCTGCAGCAATATTCTGAGTATACAAGGAAGCTTTAAAATAGTTTGAAGAAAGGCAGAGATGGAGTGATTGATTGATGGAACACTCACTAATCTGGTTATTGGCAGTTTCTGGAATTAAATAGTATACAACTTGTAGATAAAATAACAGGTATCTTGAAACTGTGACAAATTAATAATAATAAAAAGCATGGCTTTGTGCAATAATTTTAAAAATGCTTAATATCTATGTGTTTCACACATGGAGTTAGTATACTATTATATTAATACATAACATTAATATATATATATATATATAGTGTTATATTTAAATTAATACATTATTAACCCAAACTTATGGTTAAGTTTTCTTAGTTTGCTTATGGTTATCCATACCATTAGTGGGACAGAATTTATTGTTTT
The DNA here is from genome assembly GCF_019320065.1 of Cervus canadensis. NCBI lineage: Eukaryota > Metazoa > Chordata > Mammalia > Artiodactyla > Cervidae > Cervus > Cervus canadensis. The sequence goes on along the minus strand of NC_057419.1, from coordinate 124,647,701 downwards.
CTCTGTTATATCACTAAGCTTTACCAGATCCTCTACTGAAGTAATCTCAATACAAGTACTATATTGTCTCATTTTGTGAGGTACTAAACTGCTAGAAAAGGAAGGCAGTGAGAGATTCTTTCATGATATGGGCCAAACAGTCTGGAGCTTGTGTATCCATTATAACTTGGGGCTTATTTGCTAATGGGATCCGTAACAGTCACCTTGTTTGATCTCAGGCCTTGAACAATTTAATAAGAGTAGCTGAGGATACTTAATATTGGTTACTGGTAATCTTTCACTCAAATTTTGTTTCGTGTGTTTCCTTTAATTGGATAATAATAATTTTACTTGAAGGACATAAGTGGAATAGTAAAACAATTGGGGTTTGATGCAGACTTCAGGTTATTATTTAGATTTGTTTATCTACCAGTAAATGCAGAAATATTTCTAAATAATTAAGTCCCAAACAGCAATGATAATCTCGCAAATCTAACATGATTTTAAAGTTTATTTTCCAAAGAAGAAATCTATCATCTATAAAACCTCTGTGGGTGAGATGCCAATGCTGCTTAAGCCAACTTAATAGATTAGCCCAGCATTATATCAGAGATGCTAGTTTTTTATATTTTATTTCTATTGCTAAATAAATAACCTTGTACTTCTCACATAACCTTGAAAGCACAAAGGAAGGATTCTTATTTCACTGCCATAAATTAACCTACAAGAATACCTTGAGAAATAAAAGGGAAAAATCCAATGGTACCAATAAAATAGGAGTATCTTCCTCTTCATAGGCTTGCTATGAAGACCATGAGAAATAATGTATATATGTAATGCTCTTCGCTCCATGCCTAGTATCCTGTAGGTTTGCAAAAATGTCAGTTCTCACCCGTCTTCCCACGAATTCATACTGAATCAAAGCCTGTCATGTTATTATCTGAAAAACTCATCACTATCATCCATGACAACTCTAGATACAGACTTCTCAAGAAAGCATGGGAAAGGTTAATAACCATCTCTAGATTATGCAGATAGAAAAACACTGTCAGTGTTGGCTTAAGCACCCCAGATCCTACCTTGACATTGCAATCACAAACCTTATCCACCTTCCAAATGTCAGGGCTTGCGTTGGGCTTGTTGCTGTAGATGATAAAAACTATTAGGAAAAAAAAAATAGTGCGGACGAAATAAAGAAATATTTTATTTCCTTCCCAAAGACCAGAAGAACATTTAGGGACTGAAAAGTACAGTTAAATATTCTATAACCTGTCTCCCCAAAATATAGAAAAATTATGTAATTGCCCTCCCTTCCTTGGGGGAGAGGTAGATGACTCTCAAAGATCAAAGCATCAGGGTGCAAAGAAATTCTACTTTTCCGAAAGGATGATATTCAGTGTGACTTAAATACTGCAAAAGAAATGCAATCATCGTGGTAATCATTTTTTCCCCCTGTGGGGCATGTCAGTTGGCCTTTTTCATTGTGTCTGTACATATGTAGAAACACTTGATTTCTACTGTGTTCATATTTTAATTGTCAGAATGGCTGCTATGTATCAATAAACTTAAACTCAAAAACAGAGATATCCTTTGCACCAGTGTGTGTGTGAGGTCACAGATGTCTGCAAACTGGGGAACTCAGAGGTTACCTACGTACTGCGCAGCGCGTCCCCTAACTCCAATCATTTTAGCTCAACGCTTTTTCCCCCTAGAACAAGGTTTTCCCTCCGTTAGCCTGCTTAAAATGTATGTGGTGAGAGGTATATGCAACTTAGCGGCTTCGCAATCCGATGTTTCCATGGCTGGGACTTGTGATGGTAAATATTAATGAAGAAACTGCGCAGTACTGACAGTGATTCTTGACCAAATCAGATATTCTCTAAGTACCGAATGTCACCCGCTGAATTTGAGTGGGGAGCACCGTCGCTTTAAAGGGGTCTCGGACACAACACGTTTGTCACCTCAGGTCGCATATTACTCAACAGGAAGCAAAAAGCAAAGGGCACGGCACACTAAAGAAACAGACACACAGACACGTTTTGCAATGACGAACTTTATGTGGCATCAGGAATGGCAACCTGTTCTCATGTTTAGCAATTCCAAGGTACGTTGTTAAGATTGTCAGGTTAAACCGAATAAAGGAACCGGAATACAGAATACGAGGGAGCGCTGGAGACTTCTCGGCAATCCTTTTTAAAATATAAAACTGTCACCAAGTGACTTAGGTAAGCTAATAAAAAGTCTTGCTATATGCCCTTATATTCTCCTCTTAAACTTACGTGACCATCAGCAGCGCTGCTCAAATTCAGCCAACAGCTGTTACACCAAGACACAGATCCGCAGTGTTTATCTCCCCTGAGTTATCGGTGTTCACTGAGACTCTCCGAAAATTAGGGTCGGTTTTCAATGAGAACTTAATAGAGGATCCTTCACCCCACCTCCGCTCCCACTATCCCAACCCCTGAGCCCCCTCCCACTTGCCCGATATAAGATTTCTTAAACGTAGACCATACCCCCAATTCAGCTGCACCTTCCGCAGCCTGAACCTTTACCCAGAGACACCCACGTTCAGTCTCTCTCTCGTTCTCTCCTCCCTCCCACCTGACTTCTTGAGACCCCCCGCCCACCTTCAGTTACTCTCTCGGCTTCCCAGGCGCCTCGTTTTTGAGACCGGCGCCTCCGCCCAGCGCTTTCCCTTGTCGAGCGCCCCCACCCCACCCCCACCCTTCTCAACCTCCTTTGACACTCCGGTGCCCCTCCTGTGAAACCTAAGCCCCTCTCTCCTCCCAGGGACCCTAGTCTCGGCCATCTGCATATTCTGAGTCCCTGCAACCCCACCCCTCCCGCCCCCGTGCGCCCCTCACCTCCCGCCCGGGTCAGTGCGGTCCTGCAAGCTGCAACCATCCGGGACCTGTCCCCGCTCCCCACCCCATCCCCCGCCTAAACCGTTAGTGTCTTGGCTAGCAATGCCGCCCGGGGCTCCAACTTACCACAAGCGTCCGGGAGGAAGGCGAGGCAGCGGTCGCCGCGGCGGCAGCTAGACGAGAAACGGACTCGGCTGCAATCGCCCAGCGGAGCCCGAGGCAGTCAGTGCGCTGCGCTGCGCGCCGCAATCTCGCGCCTCGGCGGAGGGAAGGATGGAGGGAGCTCGGCGCGATAGCAAGCGCCGGCGAGTCGACCTCCTCCGGGCCACCGTGCGCCCCCCGGATAGGTTTGGCTTCTCTTGTTCCCCTATCTTATTCGAACATAGTAACTGACCACCTCCAGCATCTCTGCACTATTCGCGTCTTCTTTCTTCTTTGGTGGCCCCTAACTAACTACACTATTCTAAACGGACGAAGGCCATCAAGCGAGCACCACGACGATCTCGACGACTCCGACGACAACGTTGTGCAAGAATAGGTAAGAAAAGTTCATATGCAATCTCAGGTTAGGGGCAGGCAGGCTGACGGAGCAGCCAAGGCTGCCAATCTAGCTGCTCCAAAGGCAGGATCAGAAAGATCGGTGCACCCGAGGAGTGGAGCGTCCTCGGCGAGCACCAGAGCGCCTACCCAGCGCTGGTGAAACTGCACAGCGCTCTTGGGCTTGATGAGGGATGAGGGGTGGAGCCAAGAGTGGCCAATCAGCTTTCAGCGTTCCACTGCCCCTGGCCTGTTTGAACCCGTCTATTAGCGCAACTGGAGCCTGCTGGCAGGGGGCGCGAGACTCAGTGGTGGTGGTGGTGGTGATTAACTTGATTCAAGAAGCCTGGAGATTGGGGGGAACTAGGGTCAGTCACGGGCGGGGGTGGCTCTCAAGAAATGTGCCCCTAAAGATTCAAAGAACACCCCTCCACGAATACACACACACACACCCCACACCCTTGAACATTTGGGTTCAACAAACACTTCTTAAGTCTTGGAAGTTCCAAAGAACTTTGAAACTCCCTCCCCTTTCCCCAGCCGAGCAACTGAGGCATTCACAGTATCAAATGCACGTTTAGTGTGAAAGGCCTTGGCCTTGTTTTAAGTGTCCATTCTCCACCCTTGTCCCCAGCCCCAAATGCAGAGAACAGAGACAGGAAAGCACTTGGCCTTCGTGCCCCAAGACAGCACGACTTTGTTCCCTTCTTGAACCCACAGGCCCTGTGCTAAGTGCTTAGAATGACACCCTCGAGGCAACATCTTCGGGGTTTCTAAGGTGGGGCTGCCTCTATTTCTCCCCTCGGACCTCGTGGGCCACAGCCAAGTGGTTTGCCTGACCGCTGCGAGGGCTGCCATGACATGGTCAAGGCAGCAGGGCACGGGGTGAACCACCAAGCTCCCTTTTGGCCCAGAAGCTGAGCTGTAGCCTGGCAAAGAGAGCTCTTCTTCACTGGCTCCCGGGGCTCCAGGCAGGTGCCTGCAGCGTCCAGGCTGCAGCACAGACAAGGGCGGTCGGGGCCACCTTGGCCTAGCCGCTTCAGGGGTCACCAAGACCAAACTCAGTAGTAGCAATGCTGCCACCAAGAAAGGGGGAGAGCAGATTTCTCCCAAGAGGGAATGGAAGTGAGAGGTCTCAGGTCCCAACGGAGGCTCCGTGCCTCTATAGGAGAAGTGATAAGAAGTGGTGAGAGAAGTGGGAACTGGCTCCCAGCCGGTCCGAGGTAGTTGGACCTAAGGAAGAGATTGAAATTCTGGTTCTGCTACTTGGGACCAGTTGGCAGAGCAGCGATTATATGGTAGAGGCTACAGGGGACGGGCAACAGATTGGAGGATCGAACCCCACGGAGCACAGAAGAGAAGGGAGTCGTTGGCTGCTGAGGGGACTGGTTGCCTCAGTAGCTCTAAAAGTTAGGAATGGGGAAGGAAGTGGGAGCAGCGGTAAGGTTCGGGCTCCTTCACTATTCTGGAGGGATCTTGGATCACTTCTCTCTGTGCCTTGATTTTCCGATTTGTAAATGGAGCTTTTGGTTCTTCTGCTCCAATAGGGAATCTTCCGATTCCCTCCATCCCCACTGAATTGAGCCACTTTGCAGGGCTTGGAAGTTTAATTTGGCAGTGAACATACTGCCAAAGTCCACACCCAATTTCTGTTTCGCCAAGCAAAACCCTTTGCAGTTTCCGTGAAGCATCTGTTGAATGCTGTGTGATGCCGCACAGGTGGCGGCGGCATCGCTGCCAAGTTCTTGAACTGTACAACATCGTTAGAAATGCTTTGTTAGCGAATAATAACTTATAAATATCAAAGAGAAAAAGCGTGTCTTTTTAAGTAATTAATTAAGCACTCATCTTTTAAAATGCCCCGTGTTCTCTTCTTCAATCCCCATGAACGCGCAGTGCTTCATCCTGGCTTGTCTGGCGGGACTTAGGTTTATTTTGTCGGAGGCTGAGACATTGGGTTTACTAAAAGAAACAAGTGTAAATATTAATACCTCTAATGTATTTGCTAAGGCACAGTAGACTGCAGAGCCAAGAGCCAGAGATAGCATCGGCCGAAGACAGGGACCTTTTCCTTCTCAGCGGCTCCCGGGGGAACCGGTTAGGCTTAGAGATGCTGACGCAAATAAAAATGGTGAGGAGGAAGGTGATGAGGATAATAATAATAATAACAGTGATTATGACCGTTATCATTACTACTACTAATACATAACTGGCTCTTTAGGAAGTTCCCTCTCCCTTAGAAGGACAAAAGTGACGAAGGGACCCAAGGTGAAGGTCACTCAGGGAATGGGAAGGTTCCCGGTGCAGCAGAGAGAAAGTTAGCCAGTCCGGTGGCTGTAGCGCGCCTGGGTTTCCGAATTCGGGGAGACAACCAGGCAGGCAAGTTCGCCTTTGAGCGGCGCTCACCGCGCGTCCGGAAACCGAGAAGACCTAACCGGAGCCGGGACGCAGCCGTGCTCGGGGCGCCCGGTTCAGCCCAGAGCGCCGGCTCCGCTTCCCTGGCCCTGGCGGCGCATCCTGCCTTTTCGGGTTCCCTAGGTGGCCGGCTAGCCGAGCCCTGGCGGATCCGATGGGCCTTGGAGGTTTTGGCAACACTAGCCGGGAGAACAGAGTGTACGGAGAAATTTAGCGCGCACTTTTAAGATCAGGCAGGCAAACTCGGAACAGGTACATGCCGGCGCGCTCTATCGTAGACAAAGAGGTTTTCTCCAACCTTCGCCTAAAGTGTCCTGGGGAATCAGGCCAAAGTTTTCATGGCTTTCCCTTCCCTTCCTTAGGTCTATGGAAGTTTTCCTTGGAAAGGGGAATTATTTACTGCGAAGTCCGATTTTGATGCAAAACCCCAGCGTCCCCAAAGAGTTTCCAAAAACGCACCCATTTTCTAAAAATATAGACATGCTTTTGCAGCTTTCCCACGAGGGACATTTCAAATAGGTACCTACCTCAAATAGGTACCTCCCCGAGCCTATTGATTTAAAAATTCAGGGACACATTAAAGAAGATTGTTACTAAGTAGGAAAAAGTTCCTCCTCATATAAGATTTGGGGAACTTCCTTATAAATAATATTAATTGACTGCAAAAGTTCAATGCTCAGAGAGCCCTATTTTAACAAACCTAAAAGATTTGTGATCAATTTAAAAATGTGTGACCTGGCTCTAGAAAAATACTTCAAGGCAGGTATTTTTGCAGAGCAAAAGAAGCTACACAAAAATTGTACAGGGAGATTCCCTCCGCCCCTTGTTTACCACAAGACATAAATGCGAGACATTTTGAGAACCTTTCCACCCATATTTCTTTTCCTCAGTTTAAAAACAAATCCCGAGAACCAGAAGGGTTTTCTTTTTTTGGTAATTATAGAATTGTATAAAGTAATACTTTTAGCATTTCATAGTTTTGGAATACGAAATTCCAACCTGGAAAAACTCAGAATCATATCCATAATGAGCATCGCTGAGGTATTACATACTCTCAATAAACTTTTATAATATTTTACGCAGCAAATTTATCTCTTACTGTTTCTCAAGCAGGGTCATTGAATAGGAAAACAAAACAAAACAAAACAAAACCTTAGTTGCTCTGATTACTTTTAATGAAAAAACAAAGCAGTTGAACTCTATGTGCTGTATAGGAAGGCAGGGGGCAGTCTCTGATCATGTCAGTCTTTCTCTAAGTGCACTTTCTTTTTGGAAAGATCCCCTGTTTTAGCAAAAAACAATGATCAATTCTGGTTCCTTGATACCCTCAAGGATGGGAGGAGAAACTAAAAACCCTTTGGTAGGATTTGGAAGTTCCCATCTACATATTTTTGTCACCTCTCAGAATAAAAAGGTATATCAAGATTAAAAGTCTGTGCTTATTTTTTTTTTCATACAAGTGTAATTGCTTCAGTTCAATTGTATCTGACATTCTTGTAGTTGTGGCTTCTAGTAACCAAATATGTATTTAAAAAACAACATTCTATTCATGCAAGTTTGAGTAGGAAAGGGCACGGGATCTAGCAGTCTCACCCAGAAGGAGAAAAAACTAGAAACTAGTAAATGTCATTTCTTTAGAGGAACATGTGTTGTCATGGAGCCATTTATGGTTTGATGAATGCATCTTATTTATGCATGCATTTCACTCTTCCAGCATAGGTTGAGAAAGAGGGCAATTAGGGCCTTTTGTTCAAATTAAACTAAGATTGAAAGGCCAGGGCAGCAGTAATTTTTCCTATTCCTAACTCAAGACTACTCAGTCCCAGAACTAGCATTCTTGCAACTTCTGTGACTTATTCTAACTATTTCAGACCACTTTGATCCCTACTCAACATTTCTGTGGGCTTCCCTGGTGGCTCAGATGATAAAAGAATCTGCCTGCAATGCGGAAGATCTTGATTCTATCCCTGGGTTGGGAAGATCCCCTGGAGGAGGGCATGGCAACCCACTCCAGTATTCTTGCCTGGAGAATCCCCATGGATGGAGGAGCCTGGTGGGCTACAGTCCATGGGGTCACAAAGAGTTAGACATGACTGAGTGACTAAGCACAGCACAGCAACATTTCTGTAGTAATTTTGTCATGCAACAAAACATTTGGTTGTTTAGGAGTCATCTCTAAAGTAATGGGCTTAGTTTTCTTGATCTGTAAAGCAATCTTACTGTCTTATTTCAAATGAGGCACACCTAATTACATTGCTATCAAATTCTTCCTTTTCTCTTTGTAAGAACTCTCTCCTCAACCAAATTAGAAGTATTTCAGGGGCAAGGATTTAGTCATATACTTTTCTTCATCTCCTTTGTTCTCATCTATCATAATACTGGGCACAATGATAACTACTAATTGTTGACACAAAAGAGGTTAGGATGAAAAAATCAAGAAGAGGACTGCTAAAACCTGAAAGTCTCAATGACCTGAATATAAACATTGAAGATATTTTACCAAATTGGTCCATCATGCAAAGAGATCATGAAGGTTAGGACAGACCAAGATGAAACTTAATAGGAATAAATTTGATATGCTGAACTTTAAGTACCAAATATCCTCTGCACAAACAGAAGAAGGAAACACTGGTGAATTTTAGTCATCATCAGGATGAACAAGTCAGTGTGATATGCTATGTCAGCCAGGAAACATAGCTTTATCTTGAACTTTTTCAATTTTCATAGAAAGATCTAGACTATAACAAGACTCTAGTTGGTGCTTTCAGGTATATATTTTAAGAAGGAAATTAGTAGTTTGGAGTTTATCCACAAGAATGTTCAGGTCAGTAGGCAACTTGAAGCGTGTTATATCATGAACTATGGGTTTGTATCCTATGGAAGATAAGACTCGGGATACATGCTAGCTGACTCGAAATATTTGAGAGATTTTTTTTTTTTTTGGTGGAAAAAGGATGCTTAATTTCCTAAGGTCAGCATTCATATCTTACTTGTATTTACCCCCTCAGTGCTTGGTATAATATCTGACACAAACTAAGCATTCAACAAATATTTGTGAACTGAAAGAAACTACAAGCACAAGAGGATAAAACTGGAATTAGTGGTGGAGCCTGTAGAACCTGGCTTTACAAGAGCATTTTATAACATTCTGAACTGGTAAAAGGAATGAGCTATTTCTGGAGGTAGTGAGTTCTCCAGTATTGTAGTGCTCAACACTATACAGGTTAATCACTTCGTGGGGATGTTACAGAGTAATGTGTGAGGAAAGGGGAAAGACAGGTAGCTAATGAATGCCATTTAAAGCTCTTTAGAATCCTAAATCTTGCAGAATCCATAAATGCAGTATCAATCTAGTTATAGGGCATAGAAAAGAATAGGGAATTTTCTGAAAAACAAACACTGAGGAAGTTATGTACTGCAGGCCTGCCACTGATTTAGCTCTGCTACAGGAAAGAGCAGCTTCTTACCAAGTCCACAAGACACTTTTTTTGAATGTGGTACACTTGCTAACTACTGGTTTTCATGGAAAATATTCTCTGGGAAGCTTGTTATCATAAAAACAACAGCATTATGCTGGGATACTAGCATTCTTTATAAATCTAGAATGCTATACAAAATGGGTCAAATGACTGTATATAAGATATAAAATCAGCAAAGATATATTGTAGTGCATAGGGAATTATAACCATTATCTTATAATAACTTTTAATGGCGTATAATCTGTAAAAAACTGAATCACTGTGCTGTACAAAATATTGTAAATCAAGCTGTACTTCAATAAAAAATGTCAGAGTATGGTTACAAGAGGTAAATTAAGTTGAATGTTATTATGGGGATTTGATGAACACAAATTGAATGTTAGCTTTAAACAAAAGGAGAATTAGTTTTTGGTTAACCTATATAAACTGTGTGCATGGACTTTAGTATTTTCCAGTAGCATCTTTGCCTGAGACTCTTGAGATTGACACAGAGAAAATTTTCTCTAATAGCTTGCATAAGAAACAAATTGAAGCACACCTGAAAATAATGTTTTGGGCAGCTTCTTTTGTTTCCCTATTAGTCATTTTATGTAACTGAACAAATTGGTAAGAATTTCAGGTGAACTATCATACTAAAGAAGCCTTAGAACTAAGTTCTGATTGCACTATTGTTTTATGTCAGAAGTGATATAGTTCATCAGGATATGACAAGTTGGAATAAAGGATAAGTTATTAACCAAGATCAGATCAAGCTTAGAACCTAGAGTGAAGGTTTGGAAAATATATACTTTATCATGCTATCTTTGTATAACTGAGTGACCTGCTTTGGTTTATTTGACTCTATTCTTTTACTCTAGTCCCAAGAGTTATTATTCATTATTAGTTCAGAGCTACCAGATTTTTTTAAAGATAAAATTTAAACTAATGTTCAAAAATATTTTATGGAACTCAATAAGTAGTTTTATCATCACATAAAGCTTCACTACAAGTGAGGCTTGTTCAGTATGATGTAAAGTTAATCTTAGTTCGGGGAGCTGTTGTTTCTTGATTTCACTGAGTGCAATGAACACATTGTACATTAAGTAGACATATGCTGCAACTCCATTACACAGGGGAGCCAAGCATACATCTCAAAGGTGGGAATGAGCTCTTTAAACTAGAATTTGTAATTCAAAAGGGGGAAAAAATGCTTGGTTTATAAATCCCCTTTGAATGTTATTAACAGTTGCCTTACAGATGGGATAACAAAGATAAAAAGGAATGTACTTATTGGTGATGTTTGAAATATGGTGATTTTTTCCTCCCTAAAAATCCTTCCACAAAACCTTTCAGTCTATTTGAAAAAGATAGCACTTTCCTTTTAAAGTATATGCATTAGATAATACAAATAATGAAGTCTACATTTTACTGTAAGATGCTACCTAACAGAAAAATCTTGAACATAAAAATTTAAGCAATGATCAATTTCACTGCAGAACTCACAAAGCTGTGTAATTTTTGTTTTGCTTGATATCCATATCTTCCTCAGTAACTACATAGTCAACTGAGTTTAATCTATTTGGATAATGTGACTTATAAATTCCATATCTTATGTTTTGACTCATCTATGGTAACAGATTTACCATAGGGGTTTTGGCAAGCCCTTGACCAAAACCACTTCCTTAACCAAAACTATCTCCTAAGATTACATATATTGGAAGACATCAAATTTAGCATGGCAGAACAAAACCAGCTATTAAAAACACACTACCACTACTGCCACCACTGCTAATATCATTGTCATTGTTGGGAAGTTGACCATCAAGAATTACTTAGTTGATTAATAGGCACCAATCATTTGTTTTGTTGATGGGAACTTCTCTTTGTCAGACTTTGTTTCTCTCTCTTCTCATCATGACATATTTACATGAATTAAGACCTGCATCAGTTCCCTGTCTAAGTGATCTCCCTTCTCTTAACAAAGCTTCACTTGTAATGGAAATGGAGTCAACTGAAGGATATTTTCTTACCCATCTTACTATGAATAACCTGTTACTTATGCTTATTTAATATGTTTCAGTCAGGCTACATTGGTAAATATAAATCAGTCTGTCACAGATTGTAACATTAAACCAAAGAAATGAGGACTTCTTTTTCTTACCAACAAATTTGAAGGAGTCTACACACATTTCAATGTCTACAACAACACAAGTTCACTTAAGTTGATGCTTTGAAGGGAAGTGATAGCAAATATCCTCTTTTAAGACTAAATGAAAAAAAAATCTTAAATAAAATATTTTTCTTATCACCAAAATTTTATATACTTTTTATTTATGGACAAGTGCAAAAATTCTTCATTCTCTCAAATCTGGCAGTAAAAGTCACTCAGTCGTGTCCAACTCTTTGTGACCCCAAGGACAGTAGCCTGCCAGGCTCCTCTGTCCATGGAATTCTCCAGGCAAAAATACTGGAGTTGATAGCTGTTCCCTTCTCCAGAGGATTTTCCCAACTCAGGGATCGAACCCAAGTCTCCCGCATTGCTTGCAGATTCTTTACCAGCTGAGTTACCAGGGAAACCCCATTCTCTCAAAATGAAAGTTGCTCAGTCATGTCCAACTCTTTGTACTCCATGGACTATAGTCCATGGAATTCTCCAGGCCAGAATACTGGAGTAAATAGCCATTCCCTTCTCCAGGGGATCCTTCCAACCCAGGGATCGAACCAAGCCTCCAGCATTGCAGGCAGATTCTTTCCTAGCTGAGCCACAAGGATGCCCAAAAGCCCTTACTTTGAGCCCTCTCTCAAAGTAGAGTTTAATTTGAAGCAAAAGCCAATACAGCAGTGACTAGATGCCCATTGTTATGTAATGAGAGCCCTGAAGTAGAACTTCTTGAGTTGACATTACCTGGGCTTTTGCTTTTTGAAGTACTTCATTTTACTCGTTGGGTGTCTTCTAGTCATTAGCAGGAAAATGATGGTAAAAAACTTTTACTAGGTTGTGATGGAGAGTAATGAATGCTTACACTGCTGGGGGAGTGGCAAGATTTACCAGAGAATTCACCTTTGTTGCCCTTCCATTTGGCCAGAAATCTTTATCTACTAAGATATGATAAAAATATAAGCCTATATCTTTTAGAGTGTTTTATACAATAACTCCCAAAAAAGCTGCTTAAACAAGAACTGGGTGGCTTAATCAATCACTGTTAACTTTGTGCATTTCTTACTTTATGGTGACTTAATCTCTTTGTCAATAAAAATGAGCTGGAGTTCAAAAGACACACAAAGATGAAAGTTAAATATGAAAAGAAGTATTTTTAAAATTATTTATGTATTTATTTATTTGGCTGTGCTGGGTCTTGGTTGTGGCATGTGACTTGTGGGATCTAGTTTCCTGTCTAGGAATCAAACATAGGCCATCTTGTTGGGATCATGGAGAGTTGTAGCCACGGACCACTAGGGAAGTCCCTGAAAAGAAGTATTGATCATTATTTTATTTCAAGTCAAGAGACACAGTGGGAAACAGCATCTCCATTGTCCAGTTGATTACAACCTATTATGACTGGATGTATCAGTAGGCTTGTTGAGAGGTTTATTTATTTTTTTAATCAAGTAATATGGCATTAAAAAAAATCCCAACAGAGTTATCTGCAATTCCACCATTCAGAGAAAAAAAATTCCAACAGAACATATATACCTAAAGAGGTTGTCTGCCTTGCAAAGACTAGGCACCCATTTCAGTGATTCATCAAAATATTTCTTAATATCTCTTTTTAAATTGCCTTATGACAAAACCCACTGAAATGTTGTGAAGTAATTAGCCTCCAACTAATAAAAAAAATTTAAAAAAAATAATAAATAAATTGCCTTAAGAATCAATGCTACATTATTTTGAATTTTTGGAAATATTACAAAGTCATTAACAGTTATGTCCATTGATTAAAGTTTTATGATCCTAAATTGTGTCAATTTAAGCAAAAGCACATGACCTTAAGACCCACTGGAGGAGCAAAAAAAAAAAAAGTGCCTTACTTACAGAATTTATTTAGAACGGCAGTTTATCCCAGAGTAGGCAAGAGTTTTCTTCTATTTGTTCTACCTCCTTATATGTCTGCTCTAGTAGAAACACAAGATGTGAAATTTGCTGGAGGCTTGCAGTCAACAAAGATAACACTTAGGTCAATTTTTCAAAAATTGAAGCAAGAAACACTTATCACTGATCTGGCTATTAACTGTATTAGTATAGTAAAAGTAGAATAAATATATCTTCTTTCACTCCCCTTCCAGAAGAATAGATGAATTAATAATATAAATTAGAACTGCTGAGCCCTACTCAGCATTCATTTACATGCTATGTAATCTGAAATATTTTTAACCTTACAGTATAACCATGGCTAGAAGTCTTTTAAATTTGAAGGTTTTAAAAGTTATGTTGATGCATATGATTTGGAAATGTGTGGAAGAACTAATATTATATATGTGATCTCTCATAAAGCTAATTAATGAAGTTAAATAAGAAATATTTTATGAAAAATGAGTACTAGGTAAGATTTAATGATCGAATCCAAAATTAATACACAAACTGACCTACAGTTTTGATTTAGACAATGCTGGTTGTCTATTCACTGCATTTAGAATGGAAAAGAGGCTTAAAGTACAATACTGGATTTATTGAAGAGGCATTTTCTCTGAAAAAGTCACCTCTGTGTTACTGCCAATAGTGTACCACAGTTCAGTCATCTCTATGCTTAAAAAACTGTGCTTCACTTCTTACTTTGTTTTAAAGTCTGAATTCTGACAGCTTATCTAAGGAAGCTAAAATATATACCCCATGATACAAAAAAATGATGATTACAGAGAGACAGTTTGATCAGACACCAGATTAAAATGCAAATCAATGTAGACCTAGGCTTATTATACATGAAATGCAATCTATTACTTTAAAGGAAAAAAAAAAAAAAAAAGGACCAGGAACTTCAAAAGTTGTTAAAATAAAGAATGCTAAACTATTGAAAACCTTTTCCTTTTCTTATTTTGGCAGTTATACTAATGACTGCTGGTGTAGACCTTGGCTATTTTGGCTTCATAATATTTCTTACTACACTGGGAATTGGATTGTGAAATAGTTCATAAATGCAGTAATTCTTAGTGTAACAGAAAACCTTGCTAGAGTTTCCTCATCACTTGAAAAGCAGAAGTTTTATGAAGTTTTATCTTTTGAAGATAATTTAATTTTCAAGTTAGGACTATTAGACTTAATACATTCTCCTAAGTAGAATCCATTAATTGATATAAATGATTTGTTTGCTCTTTATTTGCAGCTAGGTATAAAGTTATATGTCCCCTTCTCCCTTGAAGTCAACACTACACAAGGAACAGCAGGAATGTTTCATTTATGTTCTACTCACTAAGTGCATAAAATGTATAATTAACTTTCCAAATATAATGGAGATTATTGGGGAAAATTTATTTTTAGGCACAGCAATGAACCCATACCACAACCTAACTTCCTATTAACATTATATTTTCATACAAAGAGGCTATAAAGTCTGATATATTGAAAAGTTTGTACTTATATAAAGGCTTTCTCAGAAGAGTTGGATAATATTCTTAGTTTCCTTACTATGAATTAACGAAAATTCTCAGCTATAGACTACCCATCAGAAAATAATGTGCCAAACAAAAGTTCCAAAAACTTGGTATTCCTAATGCTCCCATGTTAAACTCTTTGATAACCAGGACAAAAGTCAAATCTGACCAAATTAGGTGGTGAATTAGTTGGGTGTTAAACATTAGAAACTTCAGATGAATCACTGGTAATTTAAGGGAACATAAAATTTCCATTTCTACATTCAGTGCCAGTCACAGTGAAACACCTCTAGGGAAGGGGTAGCAAAAGGTCAATATCTTTGCTATATTTTCAAGATAGAAAGAGTTACACACTGTGTCCACACAGCCTTAATTTGAGATTGAAAGCAGGAAATGGAAACTCCAATTTGATTTTGAAATGGTTTCTGTTAATGTAGTCTTCCATTTATCATTCAATTCACTGTTTCGTTTCTTTAACTTTATGGCCTCCTTACTTCTACATTGTCCTTAGAGGGTGATTTCTGCAGCATTTTCTTTTCCTCCCCTCATTCAGTCACTCAGTTGTGTCCGACTCTTTGCGACCCCATGGACTGCAGCACACCAGGCTTCCCTGTCCATCACCAACTCCCGGAGCTTACTCAAACTTCATGTCCATTGAATCAGTGATGCCATCAAACCATCTCATCCTCTGGCTACCCCTTCTCCTCCTGCCTTCAATCTTTCGCAGCATCAGGGTCTTTTCTAACGAGTCAGTTCTTTGCATCAGGTGGCCAAAGTAATGGAGTTTCAGCTTCAGCATCAGTCCTTCCAATGAATATTCAAGACTGATTTCCTTTAGGATGGACTGGTTGGATCTCCTTGCAGTCCAAGGGAGTCTCAAGAGTCTTCCCCAACACCGCAATTCAAAAGCATCCATTATTTGGCGCTCAGCCTTCTTTATAGTCCAACTCTCACATCCATACATGACTAGATGCCATGATCTTAGTTTTCTGAATGTTGAGTTTTAAACCAACTTTTTCACTCTTCTCTTTCACTTTCATCAAGAGGCTCTTCAGTTCTTCACTTTCTGCCATAAGGGTAGTGTTATCTGCATATCTGTGGTTATTGATATTTCCGCAGCAATCTTGAGTCCAGCTTGTGCTTCATCCAGTCCAACATTTCGCATGACGTACACTGCATATAAGTTAAATAAGCAGGGTGATATTATACAGCCTTGACGTACTCCTTTCCCAATTTGGAACCAGTTTATTGTTCCATGTCCAGTTTTGACTGTTTCTTCTTGACCTGCATACAGATGTTTCAGGAGTCAGGCAGGTGGTCTGGTATTACCATCTCTTACAGAATTTTCCAGTTTGTTGTGATCCACACAGTCAAAGGCTTTGGTGTAGTCAATAAAGCAAAAGTAGATATTTTTCTAGAACTCTCTTGCTTTTTTGATGATCCAGCAGATGTTGGCCATTTATCTCTGGTTCCTCTGCCTTTTCTAAATCCAGCTTGAACATTTGGAAGTTCACAGTTCACCTATGCTGAAATCTGGGTTGGAGAATTTTGAGCATTACTTTGCTAGCATGTGCAATGAGTGCAATTGCATGGTAGTTTGAGCATTTATTGGCATTGCTTTTCTTTGGGATTGGAATGAAAACTGACCTTTTCCAGTCCTGTGGACACTGCTGAGTTTTCCAAATTCGCTGGCATATTGAGTGTAGCACTTTCACAGCATCATCTTTTAGGATTTGAAGTCGCTTAGGTGGAATCCGATCACCTCCATTAGCTTTGTTCGTAGTGATGCTTCCTAAGGCCCACTTAAATTCACATTCCAGGATGTCTGGCTCTAGGTGGGTGATCATACCATTGTGGTTATCTGGGTCCTGAAGATTTTTTTTGTATAGTTCTGTGTATTTTGTATAGTTCTGTGTATCCTCTTCTTACTATCTTCTGCTTCTGTTAGGTCCATACCATGTCTGTTCATTATTGTGCCCATCTGTGCATGAAATTTTCCCTTAGTATCTCTAATTTTCTTGAAGAGATCTCTGGTCTTTCCCATTCTATTGTTTTCCTCTATTTCTTTGCATTGATCACTGAAAAGTCTTTATCTCTCCTTGCTATTCTTTGGAACTCTGCATTCAAATGGGGATATCTTTCCTTTTCTCCTTTGCCTTTCGCTTCTCTTCTTTTCACAGCTATTTGTAAGGCCTCACTCAGACAACCATTTTGCCTTTTTGAATTTCTTTTTCTTGGGGATGTTCTTGATCACTGCCTCTTGTACAATGTCATGAACCTCCATCCATAGTTCTTCAGGCACTCTATCAGATCTAATCCTTTGAATCTATTTCTCACTTCCACTGTGTAATCGTAAGGGATTTGATTTAGGTCATACCTGAATGGTCTAATGGTTTTCCCTGCTTTCTTCAGTTTAAGTCTGATTTTTGCAATAAGGAGTTCAGGTTCTGAGCCACAGTCAGCTCCCAGTCTTGTTTTTGCTGACTGTATAGAGCTTCTCCATCTTTGGCTTTAAAGAATAGAATCAATCTGATTTCAGTATTGACCATCTTGTGATGTCCATGTGTAGAGTCTTCTCTTGTGTTGTTGGAAGAGAGTGTTTGCTATGACCAATGCGTTCTCTTGGCAAAACTCTGTTAGCCTTTGCCCTGATTCATTCTGTACTCCAAGGCCAAATTTGCCTGTTACTCCAGGTATCTCTTGACTTCCTACTTTTGCATTCCAGTCCACTATAATGAAAAGGACATCTTTTTTGGGTGTTAGTTCTAGAAGGTCTTGTAGATCTTCGTAGAACTGTTCAGCTTCAGCTTCTTCAGCATTACTGGTCAGGACATATACTTGTATTACCATGATATTGAATGGTTTGCCTTGGAAACAAAGAGATCATTCTGTCATTTTTGAGATTGCATCCAAGTACTGTATTTTGGACTCTTGTTGACTATGATGGCTACTCCATTTATTCTAAGGATTCTTGCCCACAGTAATAGATATAATGATCATCTGAGTCAAATACATCCATTCCAGTTCATTTTAGTTCGCTGATTCCTAAGATGTCAACGTTCACTCTTGCCATCTCCTGTTTGCTCACTTCCAATTTGCCTTGATTCATGGACCTAACATTCCAGGTTCCTATGCAATATTGCTCTTACAGCATCGGACTTTACTTCCATCACCAGTCACATCCACAACTAGGTGTTGTTTTTGCTTTGGCTCCATCTTTTCATTCTTTCTGGAGTTATATCTCCACTGATCTCCAGTAGCATATTGGGCACCTACCAACCTGGGGAGTTCATCTTTCAGTGTCCTATCTTTTTGCCTTTTCATAGTGTTCATGGGGTTCTCAACACAAGAATACTGAAGTGGTTTTCCATTCCCTTCTCCAGTGGACCACATTTTGTCAGAACTCTCCACCATGACCCATCAATCTTTGGTGGCCCTACATGGCATGCCTCGGTTTCATTGGGTTACACAAGGCTGTGGTCCATATGACCAGATTGTTTAGTTTTCTTTGATTGTGGTTTTCATTCATTTCCTGCTCACTTCAGAATTAAATGTTGAAAGGAGAAGGTAATTGGAGCTCTAGAGACCAGCCGGGGCTATACTAATTCATTCTATGTTAATAAAATTTTTACTCACTATTTCCTCTTATTTATGCTCGCCTCTGTACTCACCCCCCTGCCCTCCAAATGATGACAGGGAAGGAAAGTGAAGTAGCTGGCCTTTTTATGTTATCTAATTTTATATATACTAACAATTAAACCTAGATCATTTGTAATTCACTTAGATTTTGCTTAGAAAAAATGCCCACATGTAATATATCTTATTGTGTTTGAAAAGTTTGCTAAAATCATCTTTTTCTTTATCAATAAAGAATCCTCCTGCAATGCAGGAGACACAGGAGATGGGGAGTTCAATCCCTGGATCAGGAAGATCAGGAAGAGAAAGAAATGGCACCCACTCCAGTATTCTTGCTTGGAGAATCCCATGAACAGAGGAGCCTGGCAGGATACAGTCCATGTGGTTGCAAAGAGTAGGACATGACTGAGCATGGGATGGATGGAGTATAGAACATAGCCGGCAATTTTAATTTCTTTTGAAACCAGAGCTGCTCTATTCCCCCCACTTCTGGCCCTGAGGATTCAAGTGAACTTTCTTCTATTCTTCTAAAACAGTTTTTAATTTTTTAATAATGGCTTTATTGAGATATAATTTATAAATAATAAAGTTCACCCATTTAAAGTATATAATTCAGTGAGCTTCTGTCTATGCATTAACATAGTTTTGAAACCGTCACCACTATCCAATTTTGGTTTCTAATTTTCAAATATAACTTATAGGTGACATGAATTTTAGAAGTATTCATAAAGTAGCTGATTTTAGTAATTGTTTTTTCCTTTGTTATACTGACTGTCACCTTAGCTATAATTAACAGCACCATATTTCCTGAATTATAGACTAGTCTATCAAATCTAGAGAGACAGGCTAGACTTCTAGGATATTAAATTTTAGTACAGTCTTTAAAAGTATTCAATTACTGCAGGACTTGTGTTTTGGTTCATAGAAATATAATGTGTATTGGGTGATGAGTAAGAATTTGGAGCATTAAGTAGTCTTCATGCTTTGTTAAATACAGTATGTGATGATCCGTTGCTTTAATCAATAGTTTGCTTCTAGTCCCACGTATGATTTGTCATCTCTGTTTCCTCTGGAATGGCACTGAGCAAGTTTCATCAATACCAGCTTGATAGACTGAATAGAAGCAGTAGATATATAAGCTGTCAGTTTTTAAGAAGTATCACAGATTTGTAGGGCAGTTTAGAAAGAGGTTCAAAAATGCAGTGAATCATTACTGTTTTCATAATAGTAGGTATTGTGAGCTGTGGTAGTTTGGTCATTTCTAAATGTGATGGAGAATTCACAGGTCTTTTCTTAGTTTACAACCAGAAACATTCCCTAAAGGGAAGAAAATTGGGTACATTGTGTATTCATTCAAGTGTGCTACTAACATTATATTAGTAGTGAGTTATTTGTATATGGGTTGATGTGGGAGTACCACAGATGCATGACCAGTGTACACAGGTCATGAAAAATACAATCATAAAAGAACAGTGGAAAATGTAGTACTAAGTAACAACAACACTAAGCTAATTAGGGGACACTATGGTTGACAAAGTAGCAATAAAGCCATAATAATAATTATAATAATATAACACTATGTGCCAGACATTTTGTATGTATTATAACATTTAGAAATCACATGGCCCTATAAGGTAAGTATTAGTATCCTCCCTTTTGTGGATGAGGAAACCAAAAATTAGTTTGTGACTTGACTACAATCACCCAGGAAGTGCACTGTAGAACCAAGATTATAAATCTAGGTCTATTGTACTCCAGTATTTGGGTTCTTAGATGCTTTGACAGCAGTGGACTTGGTAGGATTGTTTGGTGACTCCTAGAAGTGTGGAGTCATACAAAGGTTAGGGAATACTTGTCATAATTATGTGTTTCTTTAGGTGGAAAGGTTTTTGACTTTATTTATGACTCCTCTCTTCTTGCCACCTATTTAGGAGATAAGAAGCTCATATAGCAAATAAGTTCACCCTACATATTTTTTGTATTGGGTGTATGCACTTGACTTCATGTGGCCTTTTGGATCATGGGACATTTCCAAGAGAAACATTTTTCCTTTATTCACTACTTGCACTAGAGTTCAACCTATTCACAGCACAGTAAAATCACTTAAATTTGAAAGTAAACAAAACCATTACCTTTGAAATAGGTCATTTATAGCATTTATGTTCTTCTGTACATCCTCCCTTTGGAGCTGAAGTAGGTAAGAGGTTGGAACTGGTCAACTTTAGCTAACAATCACAGACTGTATTTTCTTAGGGAAAAAAAAAAGATGGATGTAGATAGCTTCAGAAGGTGGAAAAATATTTGAATTCAGACTCAATTAGTCAGGGCTAGCAATAGGGAGTGAATTATATTTAAATCAATAGATAATTTTCTCCTTATTTCTATCTTCCTTTAATACCCATCCCTGAAATCAGTGGATGTGAGGATGAGCAAGCACATATAAGTACAGTTTTAAGGGCTACAAACATGAACCTCCAGGACAAAGAATTTTTGTAGTTGGATACGATATTGAAGGTTCTGAAAATTGGTGGGTGGCTGATATTGCAATACAGAATGCAAATAGTGATTTACTTTAATGTTTTTTTAGGACTGCCCATTTCATTTGAGATCTGTATGGATAAAAATACTTTCTTATAGTTTATTCAAAAATATTTAAACACTTTAGGATTCTAGAACATCATTTCTAGGATAGTGCTTTGAGCCTTTAATGTTGAGAACACTGTTTTATCACACTTCCATGCAGTTGGAAAAATATGGTGATGACTATAGTTTATATTTTCATGCTTTAAATTCATAAATATTGCCAAGTTCATAATTCAGCTAAAGTCTGAAGTGTATATTCAACAATTTAAAATGTGCTGATTTTGCCATTAGCATTAAACAGCTGTTCTGTATTTTCACTAAGAATAAGATAAGAAAGAACGAATTACACTTGCAGCATGAAGGGTATAAACTAGTTTAAGCGAACTCTCCCTGTCATCTTGGTGAGATGCTAGCCTATGTTATCAAGGGAGTTGTTCATCATCTATGCCAGAGATTTTAAAGAAGTCAGTGGTGTTTCTCGGAATGAATAAGGTACAGTTTTCAGTTCAAATCAAAAAGAAGAGTATAATAATATCTGAAATTTCTTTCGACCCTATAATTCTATGCATATTTTATTATAATAAATAACTTGCTTAATTGCAGCATGTTATCATCAGAAGTGGGAAATGTTGCATTTCAGGACAGCAAATGCATTAACCTGTTCAGCTATTTGAATAGACCAACACTGGGTAATTGAAAAGCCACTTTGAGGAAGGAATGTGCAACTCCAGATCTATAATAAGTTTCTACTGGACACTTTTACCAACATACATGCATGTCTTACAAGCACCTCCAATTCTAAAGAGGCTTTTCAAAACCATGATTGGTAAAATATTCTTTAATCAATTGTTCATCTTGAGCTGACGTTTTTCCTACCAACGCAATAGGCCTAAGAGAGAAAGATGATTCATGCATGACATCATCCTTTCTCTTAGCCTCATCTCAATTCTCCAATCGCCTTATAAAACCTACCTCAGAAATAAATCAGGCACTTCCTCTTCATCTCCAGTGCCAGTCTGTGCTTCAGCAGCATGTTATATTTCACCTAGAACATTACTGCATTCGTTTCCAAGCATCTCTTCCTGCTTCCAGTCTCACCTCTTCAAGTGAAATTCTCTACAATGCTTCTAAAAAAAAATGACTTTCAGAAATATGAGCTTCTTTATGTCTTTCTGCTGCTTAAAATATGGTAGCAGCTCCCACTTAGATGTCTGTATAAGATAAAGTTAAAAATCATAATTATGAGTTGAAAAAAATCCCCTCTCTTCTTGGGCTAGCTCTTAACTGTATCTCTTGCCTCATCTCCCACTACTTTTTCATGTAAATTTCACTCATCCTGTAAGAACAACTTCAGTTCAGTTCAGTTGCTCAGTTGTGTCCACCTCTTTGCAACCCCACGGGCTGCAGCATGCCAGGCTTCCCTGTCCAACGCCAACTCCCAGAACTTGCTCAAACTCATGTCCGTCAAGTTGGTCTGTCACGTTTCCATTGTTCCCCATCTATTTTTCATGAAGTGATGGGATCGTATGCCATGATCTTCGTTTTTGAATGCTGAGTTTTAAGCCAGTCTTTTCACTCTCCTCTTTCACCATCATCAAAAGGCTCTTTAGTTCCTCTTCGCTTTCTGCCATAAGGGTGGTGTCATCTGTGTATCTGAGGTTATTGATATTTCTCCCGGCAATCTTGATTCCATCCTGTACTTCATCTAGCCTGACATTTTGCATGATGTACTCAACTCTGCATATTAGTTAAATAAGCAGGGTGACAATATACATCCTTGACATACTCTCAATTTTGAACCAGTCCATTGTTCTGTCCAATTCCATGTCTGAACAACTTATGTTCTTTCAATTTGTCTGCTTGTTTGTATCATATTCCTTCCATCTAGAATGTTCTTCTTTGCCAGTCCACCTAATTGTTTTCAAATATAATCTCCACTGTAACGAACTTTCCTCACTCCTTTTTAAACGTGTATATGGCCCTTGAGAATGCCTCTACTGTAGCGCATACTGCATCATTTTGACCTTATTACTTATCTGTCTTTCTCACTAGTCTGAACTGCATGGGACTTAGTGACAATTAGTATATTGGTCATTTTTGTATCTCTGGTGCCTCAATAAGTCTAGCACATAATTGAGGTTTAATATGTTTATTAATATTATTAGAGATCAAGTAGATTTTGTCCAGGGGTTGAAAGGGCTAAGCTTCACGTACTCTGGGACTCATGTAGTTCCTCAGATTTTTTTAAGTTTCATGTTAATATTTACCCCTGTACAAATCATCAGCTTGAAGAACAAATTGGCCCAATGGTAACAAGAATTCCAGTTCTAGTTTTAACTTTTCGAGGACCGTCTTAGTGTTTTCCATAGCAGCTGTACCAGTTCACAGTGCCATCAATAATGTACAAGAATTCCCTTTTCTCCACATCCTGGCCAGCATCTGTTATCTCTTGTTTTTTTTTTTTTTTTCTTTTTTTAATGCTAATAGTTTAAAAGGTGTAAGGTGATATTGTGGTTTTGCATTGCATTTTCTTGATGATTAGTGATATTGAGCACCTTTTCATGTATCTGTTGCTTATTTGTATGTCTTCTATGGAAAGATGCCTATTCAGGTCCTGTGTTCATTTTGAAATCGGGTTCTCTGTGTTTTTGTTGTTGTTGTTATGTATTTTGCTGTTGAGTTGTGTGAGTTCCTTGAATATTTTGGATATCAATTCCATATTGGATATCTACTGTCTCCCATTCCATATGTTGCCTTTTTATTTTGTTGATGGTTTCTTTTGCTGTGCAAAGGCTTTTTCATTTGATATCATCTCACTTGTTTGCTTTTGCTGTTGTTGCCTTTGTTTTTGGTGTCGAATTATGAAGAAGCAAACCCTCCGCTTTCTTTTTTTTTAATTTTTATTTTATTTTTTCCCATTTATTTATTTATTCTTTTTTTATATATTTTTTATTTTTTAATTTTAATATATAATTTATTTTTTTTCCATTTATTTTTATTAGTTGGAGGTTAATTACTTTACAATACTGTAGTGGTTTTTGCCATATATTGACATGAATTGGCCATGGATTTACATGTATTCCCCATCCAAATCCCCACTCTCACCTCCCTCCCCACCCCATCCCTCATAAACAAAATTGACAAACTGTTAGCAAGACTCATTAAGAAACATAGGGAGAAGAACCAAATTAACAAAATTAGAAATGAAAATGGAGAGATCACAACAGACAACACTGAAATACAAAGGACCATAAGAGACTACTGCCAGCAGCTCTATGCCTCTGCTTTCTTTTAAGAGTTTTATGGTTTCAAGACACATGTTCAAGTCTCTAATCCATTTGAGTTGTTTTTTTGTGTGTAGTGTAAGAAGGGTTCTAGTTTCATTCTTTTGAATGTGGCTGTCCATGTTTCCCAACACCATTTTTTAAAGAGACTATCCTTTTCCCATTGCATATTACTAGTAATTAATAAGTTTTTAATAGAAACTATTATTAAATTATATAGCCAATTTGTGGACTAATGGCCTATGGCCTAAAAAATAGTTAAACTGTAAAAAGTCGGATTTCACCAAAATAAGAATTAAAAGCAAATTTGAAAATAAAAACATGACATGATTCATAGAGTAATTTTGGAAATTACTTATGCTCATTTTCATAAAGTGCATCTTTTACTCTGGTAGCGGAAAAGGATTTTGAAATTTTGATAGGTTAATACACCATATGAGATCATTTGGAACTTTCTGTAGCAATTCTGTAGTTGTCCTATGAATTTTCCTTATTTAAAACAATGGAAGGTAATTAATCTTACTGAAACTTGGCATCTCTTATAGGTTCTTTTAGTCTCTGCTAGATCATGGTCAGTCGTGAGTTGCTGGCTACCTCAGGAAGCAGCCTGTTCTTTTGACTTTATAAGATATTTCCTCACACAGAATTGTCTTTTCTCTCAGATTCATCCTCCAGAGTTTCACAGAGTAAATGATTCCTTCTCTTATATGGAAGTCAGTGTGAAAGTGTTAGTCACTCAGTCATGTCCATCTCTTTGCAACCCCATGGACTGCAGCCCACCAGGCTCCTCTGTCCATGAGATTCTCCAGGCAAGAATGCTGGAGTTGGTAGCCATTCCTTTCTCCAGGGGATCTTCCCAACAGGGATCTTTCCCACAGGGATCGAACCTGTGTCTCCTGCATTGACAGGCAGATTTTTTTACCATCTGAGCCACCAGGAAAGCCCCATATGAAAGTCAAATTATTTGAAAATTGAGATAAAATTTTCCCTAAGTTTCTCCACTGTAAATGTTGTAGTTTCAAGCTTTCTCACAATATAGGTTGCTGGCTTCTGGAAATATTTGTTTTTAAAACATAGCACCAAGAATTTCACACTATCACTGCAGGTGTGATCCAACTATCTTGTGGTGGGACTATTGCAATTCATGATTGGATAATTTACATATGTGACTGAAGCATAATTTTTGAATTAATAGCTGGTAATTGTCTAACTATTTCAGAAGAAATATTTGAATGCAACTTGATTTATGTATGGAAATATAGGTCATTCACTCATTTAGCTTCCTTTTGAAGTTCTTTCACACTTTTCTACAAAACTTTTCCTTAAATCTGAAACTAATTAATTTCCACTGCTGCAAGTCCTGACTCTTTTAATCTGCTTCATAAGCTTACTTTAAAACTCCACACACTTTTTTGATGAACCTCCCTTCCCCACTTTACCAGTGTTCAAGATCTTTTAAAACAGTTTTTGAAATTTTCCTGCTGTGTCAGCACCTTCTGAACACTTTCCCATTATGGTATCAACAACCTGTAAAGGAATAAGTAAGGAAAGAAGCTTAAGATAAGGAAAGAAGAATTTAAATATCTAATAACAGCAAGCAAAGAACTGCCACATCAAGAAGCATTCCTAGGAGAAGAGAATTTTGCTTTCTTAATTAAGGATAGAGTGAGAAGTATCCTCATAGATTGAGGCACTTTAATTCTTAAACAGAACAATTTATCTGATTTATTAAATTAAAAAAAAACACAATTCTTATGTTTGCATTTACCACAGAAAATATTTTATGAATCTCTGCACTTCATATATTATTTCAATTTTGACAATAAAGTTTATAGCAAATTTCTATCCATAAAACAACTCCTACTTATTAAGGGATATTGTTTTATATGAAAATCTGGACATTTATCCAAAGAAGACATACAGATGGCTAACAAACACATGAAAAGATGCTCAACATCACTCATTATCAGAGAAATGCAAATCAAAACCACAATGAGGTACCATTTCACACCAGTCAGAATGGCTGCTATCCAAAAGTCCACAAACAATAAATGCTGGAGAGAGTGTGGAGAAAAAGGAACCCTCTTACACTGTTGATGGGAAGGCAAACTAGTACAGCTGCTATGGAGAACAGTGTGGAGATTCCTTAAAAAACTCGAAATAGAACTGCCATATGACCCAGCAATTCCACTGTTGGGCATACACACTGAGGAAGCCAGAATTGGAAGATACATGTGTACCCCAATGTTCATTGCAGCACTGTTTATAATAGCCAGGACATGGAAGCAACCTAGATGTCCATCAGCAGACGAATGGATAAGAAAGTGGTGGTACATATACACAATGGAATATTACTCAGCCATTAAAAAGAAAACATTTGAATCAGTTCTAAGGAGGTGGATGAAACTGAAGCCTATTATACAAAGTGAAGTAAGCCAGAAAGAAAAACACCAATACAGTATATTAATGTATATATATGGAATTTAGAAAGATGGTAATGATAACCCTGTATGCGAGACAGCAAAAGGGACACAGATGTATAGAACAGTCTTTTGGACTCTGTGGGAGAGGACAAGGGTGGGATGATTTGGGAGGATGGCACTGAAACATGTAAATTATCATATGTGAAACAAATCGCCAGTCCAGGTTTGATGCATGATACAGGGTGCTTGGCGCTGGTGCACTGGGATGACCCAGAAGGATGGGATGGGGAGGGAGGTGGGAGGGGAGTTCAAGATGGGGAACACATGTACACCCATGGTGGATTCATGTCAATGTATGGCAAAACCAATACAATGTTGTAAAGTAAAAAAAATAAATTAAAAAAAATTATCTGAAAATAAGCTAAAAAAAAAAAAGAAAAGCTGGCTGACTAGAAAAAAAAGTTGTTCAGTGTTTATGTAATTTACAAAATGAAACAATATGCCACATACTTTCTTTTGCTTTTTTAAAATAAGAAGTAAAAAATTCTATGCTTTTAGTTTCATATTTATGACATAAAGCAAGGAATACCTACATGACATTCCTATCCATCTTAGAAAAGCTTGTTCATACTGATTATTGTTAGCTCTATTTGGACTCTTAGTATGTTTTTCTAAATTCTAAGAATATAGTGGACAGGGAAGGCAGAGTTGCTGTTAACTGAAAAATATATTTGTAAGCATTTCAATAATGAAAATATTAAAGGAGTAATATCTACTTTTACTGAGTATGTTGTTATAAATGTCTTGCCCTATTTGTAACTTGCCTTGTGCCTTTGTATTATACTTTGATTTTTTTTCAAGTTCATTAACACATCAGTAGGAAATCGAATTTAAAAACCATGTTTTTCACACAGTACTTTTCATTATTTTCCTGGCAGTTCTGAAATGAAAGGTGAACTTTAGTAATGCTAAAATATCAAAATATGTTACTTTTTCCCCCCAGCACATTATTGGAGAAGTTTTATCTTTATGTTTTTTTAATTGAAACATGACAAGTCTGTTTATCACAGGCATTTTCTACTACATTAGAAAATTGTTAACCTGTGGGAGTGACAGATGATTTTGAGAATGTAACTGTAATCATTACTTCTTTTGTCACCACGTATGAAGACCACATTAGATAATAGTGACATTTTCGTGACATTTCAATCTCTGTCAGCGTTTCTATGATAACCTCTTATATCAAATAATTCAAGCTTATTAACTGCATATGTTTCCTGTAAGTTAAAGTTTCTCCTAAAAGAAAGCTTTTGCAATTACATTTCAACTTTTCATTGGAAGTGGAGTTTCATAGTATTGCTGTCTTCCTCAAGTGATTATTTACTTCACCTACTCTCAGGATCAAAACCTTTTCTGGTAAATTCTTTCTGAGATGGTAAATGTTGCCCTGATTTCTATATTGTTGCCAATTTTATAAGTTTATGGATGTTTTGCTTATACTTGGTTGAAGAGTGGTAAATTATGATGACATATGCAAATCAAAAAACAATCCTTCTACGTGCACAGGCTAGAGATGAATTTTGGTTGGATTTTGGATTTTTAGTCATTCCATTTTTTATCACTTCTCTCAGTTCCATATCCCTTCCTCAAACACACACATTGAAATATCCATGATTATGGTCATCTAAAATCTGATAGTTTTCATACTTCTAGATTCTACTTTCTCTAGGAATAAGTATTTTTCATAACACAGAGTGAATTTACTGCTAGTAATTTTAAAATGTTTAAATGTCTGGTTAAACTTTTAAAGGAGACTGTTAAACACAAATAATTCCTTGCACTAAATACTTTTGATGAAATAGAGAAGTGAACTCTGGATGGGTAAAACAGTAACCCTCTACTTAGCAAGACTCAAAATAACATAAACATGCTGCTGCTGCTAAGTTGCTTCAGTTGTGTCCAATTCTGTGCGACCCCATGATGGCAGCCCACCAGTCTCCTCTGTCCCTGGGATTCTCCAGGCAAGAATACTGGAATGAGTTGCTATTTCCTTCTCCAAACATAAACATAAATAACCTAATTTTCTGTTCTCTTTCAGAAGAAGAAATTTAGGTAAAGGGAAAAATTTTGCTGAGTATTTTGGGATCAATTAATATTCACTTCAATATTACCTAAAACTTTTACTACCCCCAGAACTCTACCATGAGTTGTAAATTGAACTTTTACTTATAAAGTGAAAGCAGTGAGCTTGATCTTATGCTGAATGGCTGCCAAATGTTTTGGGGTACATAATGAGATAGTAGCTATAGGTTGAGACTCTTTATACAGACCAGGAAAGTCTTAAAATGTGACCTGAAATATGGGTATTGGTTTCCTGTAGGTAGAAAGGGAAGAAGGCATTCCAACTGAGTGTAGTGGCACAAATGAGTTGACTGTCAAAGATGCAAGGGTAGAATTAGGATATTGGTTTGGCTTGAATAAATGATTCCTTTTTAGAGCAAGGAACAGGTGTATAGGCACAAAATTCATGTTGTGCTCCAGAAAGATTAATCCTATAGCATTTTATGTGATAAACTAGAGGTGAAAAATGAAGACAGATGCATCAGTATCAGTTAGAATACTTTGTATTTGTTCTGTGAACATATGACAATGTCCAGGAATTGGGTGGTAAGAAGCAATGGCAATTTAAAGGATGGTGTGGGATTGATTATGACATGAAAACTGGTTTTGGAAGCCAAGGGGAAAAGAAACAGAAGCATGTAATATTCCATATCCAAGTGATTGTGTGTTTTACTTTTGAGGCAGAATGATGTGGTGGTTAAGAACTTGGGCTCTACATTTACAGTGCCAAGTTCAACCTCTCCCTGTGTCAGTATCCTCAACCATAGAATGAAGTTGATTGAAAGGCCTACCTTATAAAGTCCTTGTGAAGATGAAGTGATTTACTATGTGCTATGTTTCTAGAAGGAAATCTTACTATAAAAGGGGTGATTGAAAAAATTATTGAATCACCATCAGAACTCAGGAAGTCCTTTGTAGACCCTTAACCATGTATCTGCTAGGTGAGATTATGAACCAGCATATTTCTGAAAGCTTTATAGCTATAAGGTCCACATAAAACATGTTTTATTCACTTGTCTACTAATCAGAAATGAATTCAGAGTACCCCATTTTCTTAACCTTGCAATAAAATTCAGTTATTTGATGTGATCTGTAAATCATACTCCCTATTACATCATCAGGTGTCCCTGCACCATACTGAGGAGTAGCTGTAAGTGTACCTGCAGCTAACCTTTAAGAGTGAAGGACACTCATAGACAAAAACAATTCCGAGGCAGTGTGCCATGTTCTGAATCAGTGCTGGCATATATGACTCTAGGAAGGCAATTTTCTTCAGTTTATGTGAGGCCTATTGATATTATTGCAGTTTATTTGCTTGTAGAGTAAATTTACATTGCCAAAAGATAAGTTTGACACTTTCATTTGTACTGACACAGCCAGTGAATATACATTTTTTTTTTTTGTTCTGCATCACCTAGTCTCCTTGATGCAAAGTCGCTTAGTAGAGGAGATATTTTTTCTCAATTGATTTTCTATCTGCAAACAAACATCCAATGAGCCAGTGGGATTTTTCCTGCCCTCACAAGAGATTTACACCCACTAGGTTTTCACAATACGGCATGCTTTGCAAGGAAGTTGGTAAAAATTAAGAAGAAATGTAGGGGCTGCCCAAATGGCCATGCCTTCTGGTCTAGATATCAGAATGACTGCTGCTGAAGACTTTTCCACTTTCACACATTAATAAATCATTTCACACATAAAGGCAAAATGTAGATAGAAGAATCTTTTGAGAAACTTGGATTGAGACCAGTTTTTTATATGGTGTTACAGATCTAAATTTATGCTTACTCCTCTTCTGCTTCCATACACTAAAACAAGATTTGGGAAATACTAAGACCAGAGATTGACTTTCAAAACCAGTATCTTTCGTTTAGAAAATCAGAGCTACATTTGAATGTAAAATATGAAAAAAAGCTATAGATAAGAAAAACCAGTAGTACTTCTCAAATTACATAACCCTTAAGACTCCAGCTAATTTCATGTAATATTTTATCCTATATACTTCTTACTCTCTTGTTGCATCAGGGAGTCTTTCTCAGCATTTCATGATGGATAAATATCAATCAAAAATTTTAGAAAAATCACAAATTCATCTAGAAGTATACATATATTACTTATCAAGATTTGACTATTAACAAGTGACAGCCATTGTGGTGAGTTAAATTTAACTTATTCTGGGCTTCCCAGTGGTAAAGAATCTGTCTGCCAATGCAGAAGATGCAAGAGATGTGGGCTCAATCCCCAGGTCAGGAGGATCCTCTAGAGGAGGAAATGGCAACCTACTCCAATATTCTTGCCTGGAAAACCCCATGGACAGAGGAGCCTAGTGGGCTACAATCTGTGGGATCACAAAGAGTTGGACACAACTGAACAACTAAGCATACACACATGCACAAACTTATTCTGGCAGACCGCTACTCAGAATAGGATACTTCTCAAGAGGCTTGGATATTGTTGGTTTTCCATTTTCAGGCTACATCCACCCTCAACTTTGCTTTATCTGTGAAAGCAATTATGTAGTCTAATATGTTAAGTAAAAGCCAAGTTGTTCTTATAGATATAGGGATTTTTGTGGTGGTTATTTGTTGTAAACATAAGGAAATAATCTATTTACAATTTTAAATGATAACGTTTTTAGAAGAAAAACTATTCAAATAATTGAAGGGCTTTAGCAATGTTGTATTAAATTTTACTGGCTTGCCAAACACTTAAAAATAACTTCTTTTAAGGCACTCCCAGGGTTTCCATTACAACATCCATGCTTTGGTAGAGATAGAACGCCTGACTATGGGACATAACTATGCAATCCAGTATGCACATGGAGCTTCCCATTATTAAAAATGATAATAGTTGATCCATCAAGCCATGAAGTCATGTATGTACACAAGACTTCCAACATGAAATGGAAGTAAAATATATAGTCACTGTCAAGCTGGTCCTGAAGTCACAAATAATTTGCAAAAACATTTACATTCCATAGCACTTACTCTTCTTCCTCAATCCATTTCTATGGCCTCATGAGGAGATCACCATGATCATTTGACTTAGGAGGGAAAAAAATCCATCACATTTGATTTATAGAAGTTTCTGCTGTCAGACAATATGCTATCACCAATAAAAGTGGATTACTTTCATGTTACAGCCCCAAATCAGTGGTATCCCTAAAGGGCAATGGGAAAGGACAATCCTCTACTTGGGCAAAGCTCCAAGCTCCAGTCTTTATCTGGAGGTCCAGTTTGCCTTGAAGGGCAAGATGGCTTGAAGTATGTATCTTTGCTATTTCATGGACAATAAGTTTCAGAATGACTAGATTCAACTGGAACATGATGAAAGTATTGATAGCAAGAGGTTTGTGAAAGTGGAATTTGGATGGACCTCTTAGAATGGTCTCAAACATGTGGATGTTGATATTTGTGTCTTTCATTCATTCTCCCTAAAAGGCACTTGCTGCAGAGGTGGTTTTCAATAACCAAGCAGACAAAATAAGCCGTGTCAGTCAGCTTCTATCCTGAGCT
Source organism: Cervus canadensis (assembly GCF_019320065.1). Classification (NCBI taxonomy): domain Eukaryota; kingdom Metazoa; phylum Chordata; class Mammalia; order Artiodactyla; family Cervidae; genus Cervus; species Cervus canadensis. The sequence continues at coordinate 124,615,300 of NC_057419.1, read as the reverse complement.
ACTCCAGAGGTTATTCAAAATAACTCATGAAAAAAAATGGTCTTGGTGGCATTCATGGAGACTATGCATGTGCTCAGTTATATAGACGTTTCCTCCCCAAGATATTTCTATCATCACTGTATGCACAGCTCATCTATAGCAGTGATCAATCTTCATCCCCCTCTGTACCTTGGAGGACCCATCAGCTACCCTCCATCATGGTGGGGAGGAGTTTTGGGCAAAGAGTTGTCTTCACTGAAATATATTTTGGATATGGATTTTCCTTCACTGTTTGCCATGCTTCTGCCAGCATCACTGTCCATGAGTTTACTGCATACCCTAGTCACCATCAAGATTTACCATACAACATTGCTTCTGAATGAGGCATGAATTGATATTGAAAGTATCTGTGCCAATGGGCTGACATTCCCAGGGTGCATATCTTATCATTTGGAATACTATTACCAAATCTCGATTTCTAGTTTCCACTTTGAGTTTTCACGCCCACTCTTCAATTTCCTATGTTTATGTTTTGGCTCATGCAGTTCCCTCTGCCTTCATTATCTTTATTTCTTAACAAAATTTTTGTATGTTTTGAGACACACCCAAAGCATCACACTTGCTTCTTTGATTCCCTTTGGAAATTTGCTCCTATCTTTCCAATTATACTTAACATTTTGTTGTAGTCCATAGCATACTTGTGTTATTACTTTATAGGACTGAAAGTATCACATGGACAGAAACTATATCTTACTCTTCTTTACATCATTTGTCAAACCTTATACCCAGCAGGTACTCAATAATTATTTATTACATTTAATTGTGTCAATAACAAAGAGCTTTGTAATAATGCATAGATGAATAAAAAGAGAAAGAAGAAAACAAAATGTTGCCTTATTGTGATATTTCTTTCAACCAATGTTTGTTATATGTTATATATATATATATATATGTGTGTGTATATATATATATGTGTGTATATATATGTATATATACATATATACATATATATATAATAATCTGGAAAGGAAATGGTCACTCTTTCTTGATTTCATCCATCAAAAATTGTAGGGAAGCATGAAAAATTGGTATTTTCTTTATTAAAATGACTGAGATTCTTTATTTGGAGAAAAATATGTATAGAAGGCATTTGAGGACCATTTTTTCCCAAGCTACAGACAATGGGGTTTAAAAGATAAATTTTACTTCAGAATTTGAGTCAAAATATCTAATGTGCGAATATTCAGAAAACATGTTTCTAATCCTTTGGTCATATGAGAAGTTTGTTATTGTAGTTTAATAAACAATGTACAAGTTCTATGTTCCAGCACGATTACAGTGAGAAGGATTTTTGTGTTTCCATTATCTAAGGGTGGGAAATTGAGGATGTGGTATGGAATAAATGAACTCTTTGACTACTTCAGCCTTTGATTTCTGATATCTTAATCATTTCTTACTTTTGTAAACTACCATGGTTTCTGTGAAAATACATAAGTTTAAATGTTTTTGTTCTTGACTACAAATAGATAGTAGAAACCCTTGAACATCAAAATTTAGTCAAAAATAAAAACATAAGTTGTCTATAAAATATACCATAGATTTCCTTACAGTGATAGCTGTCTTCAAATATGTCAAAACTCTCTCATTATACTTTCTTTGCTTTATGGAATATCTGAAAGCAAATTGATTCAGTCACATGAACTTTGCCCAAGCAATATACAGTTAGAGCTTAGTATAAGAATCCCTTCTAAATATATTAGCATGACTATTGGATATTATTTGATGAATGGGAAAATATGAATGGTGTTCAATTATATCAATAGATGCATTTCAGCTAAATGGCCTATGGTGAAAATACGTATAAAGTTAGTCTCAAGGTGCTAATGAAGCAGTAGACTGGGCAAATGACTTCCAGTTTCCATGGAATTATAAAAGGAAAAATCATGATCTGAGGGCAATCACTCACATTTATGATTCATATCTTTTTCTAAATGAAGAATTTTGTTTAAGCAAAAGGGCAGAAAAATAATGACATATGAACATTTGCTATTTAGCTGCAAGGGGATGCACAGTTTCAAGGCAATTCAACTTTGTTGGTTCCTCAGCCAGATTGGTTGGTAGATGACTTACACTGCTCTTATTAATATTATTCATAAATTGACTGGCACAGAAGTACATTTTATTAGCTGAGATTATCCATGACATCTCTTGCATTAACTTGTAAATAATTGCTTCCATTTATAGGTGTAAAGGTGTTCTGGGGAAAACTTTTTCTTTTTGAGTCATCAAATTAGAAAATGTAACTCTGAATCAGATTCTCACTTGAAAGATCTTATTGAGCAGGCCGATTCAAATCACTGCCCTAAAAGTTATCTCAGATTTAGCATTAATCTTTTATGAGTCTCACTTTTTTTGCCTTAATGCTTCATCTTCATTGTATGTGCCTAGGATGAACTTTTCTTGTGCATATGGTATAATGAGAAATGTAATGAAGATTCAGTACTATAAAGTATGTCCTAAAGGAAAATAGGGTATGCAGATGTTTATTAACCATATTGTTAGCCCAAACAGCTTAAATTTCCTGATAGTGGGTTGGATTTTCAAATGATCAGTCATACACTTACCTGTGTCTATTCAATTAACTATTTAGATCATAGAACAAATGAAATATCATCATGGTTTTAATTCCTATATTTTTCTTTCACCATTCCTCATCACCATCACCAAATGTTGATGAAGGCTTTATATTCAGATCTTGAAGATACTAGATATGTAAAATCTGTCCCTTCAGCAACATAGTTAGAGAGACAAGATATGTATAAAAGTATAACAATCATTAGCAGTTTAAAAATTGCTGATCAAGTGGTATAAATGTAAGAGCCCTAGGAATTCTGGACTCCAGGTTGAATTAAAACTCTGACCAACTCCCTTAAAAGGAGGTACAAGGACAATTGAGCAAAACATTTTGGTGACATAAATACAAATAATTTACTGCTCCTGAAAATAGGTCAAAAGTCATGTCCTAATAAGAATGGGTCACTAGAATTTTCTTTGAATCTCGCATGCTAAGTCACTTCAGTCATGTTTGACTCTTTGCAACCCCATGGACCATAGTCCGCCAGGCTCCTCTGTCCATGGGATTTTCTTTATATCCTATGTATGAGAAACAAATATTATGAGGTGACATCATAGAATACACAACTTCCCTTTACCAAATTTCTAGACTTTAAAATAGATTGCACTTTGCCATTTATTCATTTTAATCTCTTAAAAAGTATAATCACTTCCCTTCATCTTTTTTCCCTTCATTGGTTTTTATGCTTCTGGTACTTGACACAGATTCCTCGATGAGTTTGACACAAAGCTTCATGATTTGCTCTCACTATTTTTCCTCATTTGCTTGCAATTGCTTGACATTTAAAATGCTGTTGGCCTCTTTCATTATATACTTTGTCACTTTGTACTGCAAAATTTTCCAAGCATTTTAGGCATTATGATCTATATTCTCTGTGGAGGACAAAGAGCCTCGATTTAAGAGCTTCCTGGGAGGCAGAATCTAAGTCCCTTATCACAGTTTCTTCCACAAAGGACTAGATCCCTACCTATTTTAAGGCTAATCCAGTTCTCCCTAGCTGTCCTACTCCTGTCTCCACTTTCTGGCTTAGAATTTAAATTTGCTTCTCTTTCCCAGATTTACCTTAGTCCCTGCCTGTTCCTCTCTCTGTCAAAAATTCTCAGACCCTTTTGACTTTTACTGACACCTTTGTGACTGCTTTTGCGAGAATTTAATGACTTTTCATGCCCTGACTGACTGCTAGATTATTTTTCCCTCAGAATTTGTTGTCTCTGACAAATAAACATGCTTTCAGAACACAGTGAATTTAGACAAAATATTATGGTTGTAAAATCAAAATAAGTTAAGATTCTGAAGTGACTTCTTGCCAGCTAAATTAGTTGTTAGTGTGACACCAAACATGGCATATTTACTCCTGATAAGAGAATGGATTTGCATTTTGGGTTGTTATCATTCAACAAATGGTTGTCTGTGTCCAAAAGGCACTGATTAGAAAAAAAAGAAGTAACTGCACCGTCAACTCACTAGGCACACAGAACCAATTAAAATGACTTTTACAAGTGCCTATATAATGTGTACCTATTTTCCCCATATGCATAGAAGAAAGATAATATGAATTTTTAACCAAATTAAAACAGTATATATGAGTGGAACAGTAGTGGTCATTTGGGAATGAGTTGAAAAAAGAATTGAAGTAGCATGTGGTTACTGAGCACTTAGACTTAAAACTTATCATTAAGTATTAGTTAAATATATTTGAAATGCTCCATCATTGTTTCAGGTAAAAGGAGTGAAAAGTTGAATAACTCATAGGAATTTTATTAGAACTTAGTAAATAATGGTAAAATGCTAGGAGCAGCAGAAGCAAATATTTTGTGACCTGACATTCATACTGTGTGCTAAAACTTTCGTTCTAAATATTAGCTACAATTTTTCCCTGGAATGCCCTTGTTAATAATAATGAGGATGTAATTGTTTTAAAAATAACTCACATGTAGCACTTCTTCAATCCTAATTGTAAAATGATTTCTAAACTTAACATTCTTAAATATTTAATAGCTGTCTTTGCGAATTTGTTGTGTACCAATTATGGAGGCACAAAAGCAATGATGGGGCTTCCCTGATAACTCAGTTGGTAAAGAATCCACCTGCAACACAGGAGACCTCAGTTCGATTCCTGGGTCAGGAAGGTTGGGAAGATCCCCTGAGGAAGGGAAAGGCTACCCACTCCAGTATTCTGTCCTGGAGAATTCCATAGACTGTAAAGTCCATGGAGTTGCAGAGTCAGACATGACTGAGGGACTTGCATTTCCATTTTCACTTTCAAAGGAAATGATGATGAAGTGATGAGGCAAAATTCAAAGATCTAAGCAAAAATTTGGATAAATGAACAATAGAATTTTTGGATACTAGAGAAGAAATTCACTGTCAGTCATGTAAGTCTATATCTTAGAAATTACATCAAAATTTTTAGGGCATGCAAATACATTTAGGTTCTTTAGTTGTGTGTAACTCACAGAGTTCAGAAAGATTTGAATGATTTTTAAGGCATCCTACATGCTACTCAGCATTTATTTTTTTATTTCTGCTAGTCATTAATCTATTCTTTGGATAGTGTTTTTATTTTTCCCTTAAAAAAAAAAACCTTTGCTGAGATATAATTCATATACTAAAGTTAGCTTAAAGCTCAACATTCAGAAAACTAAGATCATGGCATCTGGTCCCATCACTTCATGGCAAATAGATGGGGAAACAGTGGAAACAGTGGCTGACTTTATTTTTCTGGGCTCCAAAATCACTGCAGATGGTGATTGCAGCCATGAAATTAAAAGATGTTTACTCCTTGGAAGGAAAGTTATGACCAACCTAGACAGCATATTAAAAAGCAGAGACATTACTTTGTCAACAAAAGTCCATCTAGTCAAGGCTATGGTTTTCCCAGTGGTCATGTATGGACGTGAGAATTGGACTGTGAAGAAAGTTGAGCACTGAGAAATTGATGCTTTTGAACTGTGGTGTTGGAGAAGACTCTTGAGAGTCCTTTGGACTGCAAGGAGATCCAACCAGTCCATCCTAAAGGAGATCAGTCCTGGGTGTTCATTGGAAGGACTGATACTGAAGCTGAAACTCCAAAACTTTGGCCACCTCATGCAAAGAGTTGACTCATTGGAAAAGACCCTGATGCTGGGAGGGATTGGGGGCAGGAGGAGAAGAGGACGACAGAGGATCAGATGGCTGGATGGCATCACTGACTGGATGGACATGAGTTTGAGTAAACTCCGGGAGTTTGTGATGGACAGGGAGGCCTGGCGTGCTGCAATTCATGGGGTCGCAAAGAGTCGGACATGACTGAGCGACTGAACTGAACTGACTGACCTTATCGAGTTAAGGAAATTCACTTCCCTTCCTAGTTTCTTGTATGTTTTTATAATGAAAGGGTTTTAAATTTTTTCAAATGATTTTATGCTCCTGTTGAGTTGACCATATGGTTTTGTCATTAATTTTATTGATATAGTATATTAAATTAACTGATTTTTGGATGTTTAATCAAACCTGCATTCTGGGGATAAATCCCACTTGGTCATGATTTTTAATTCATTTTATATACTGTTGGATCCATTGATTATTTAGTAATGTGCTAATTTCCACACATTTGTTTAATTTTCAAACAAATGTGTGGAAATTAATTTCACTCCATTGTGCTCAGAGAGCATATTTTACATTATTTTGACCTTTTTAAAATAATTGAGCCTTGTTTTATAGCCTAACATATGCTCTATACTAGAGGATGCTCCATGTACACTTGTGAAGTATTTTTATTCTACTGTTGCTAGTAAAAGATTGCCTATTTAGATGGTTCTCTTTTCTAATGTAGGTATTTACATCTATAAACTTCTTTCTAAGAACTGCTTTAGCAACATTCCATACGTTTTGGTTTGTCTTGCTTTAATTTTTATTTAACCCAAAGTTTAGAAAACCTTGTATGTATAAGTGTGTGCTGCTAAATCTCCAGTTTTCTTTCTGCTAAGAGTTTTTAGTTTCATTCCATTGTGTGAAAGATGACACCTTTTATTATTTCAATTTTTGAAAATTTATTTGAACTTTGTTTCATGGCCTAGCATATGATGTATCCTAGAGAATGTTCCATGTGAGCTTGAGAAAAACATGTATTATGCTGTTAGGTGGAAGGTTCTGTGGATAACTGTTAGATACAGTTGGTTAATAGTACTGTTCAAGTTTTCCATTTCCTGGTTGATCTTCTGCCTAAGTTGTTCTATCTATTATTGGAATTTGGATATTGAAGTTCTCAAATATTATTTTTAGATTGCCTGTTTCTCCCTATTACATCTTTTAGTTTTAGTCATGTATTTTGGAGTTCTGTTTTAGATGCATATGTTTATACTTGCTATATATTTTCTGTGTAAATGTTTTATTATTGTGAGGCATGCTTTCTATCTCTAATAACATTTAAAATATCTATTTTTCCTGATATTAATATAGCTACTGTAGCTTCATTATGGGTTAATATTTGGATGATATTCCTTTTTCCATCCTTATTTTCAACCTATTACTATCTTTTAAAAAAGTTTATCTTCTTTAGACAGTATATAGTTGCATCTGTTTTTAATCAAGTCTATCTTTGCCTTTTGATTGAATTGTTTAAAACATTCACAGTTAGTGTTAATAATTTTATCTTTGGCTTTCTGTATGTCCCATGTTTTTTATTCTCTCTCTGTGCTTCCTCTCTTACTTTATTTGCATTTAGTGACTATATTTAGTGTAGCATTTAAATTCCTTTAATGACCGTTTCAGGAGAAGGCAATGACAACCCACTCCAGTACTCTTGCCTGGAAAATCCAATGGATGGAGGAGCCTGGTAGGCTGCAGTCCATGGGGTCGCTAAGAGTCGGACATGACTGAGTGTCTTCACTTTCACTTTTCACTTTCATGCATTGGAGAAGGAAATGGCAACCCACTCCACTGTTCTTGCCTGGAGAATCCCAGGGGGAGCCTGGTGGGCTGCCATCTATGGGGTCTTACAGAGTCAGACACGACTGAAGCGACTTAGCAGCAGCAGCAGCAGCAATGACCTTTTCACAATATTTTTTCAGTTAGTTTCTTGGTAGTTACTCTAGTACTCATGATATACATCTTAACAAAAGAATCTACTTCAGACTTATGCTAACTTAATTCCAGTGACATATAGAAACTTTACTATCTAGCTTCCTCCCCTCTTTTTATGTTATTATTGCCATACACATTATATCTTTGGCTTCCCTGGTGTCTCAGTGGTAAAGAACCCACCTGTCAATGCAAGGGATGCAGGTTTGATCCCTGGGTTCGGAAGATTCCCTGGTGAAGAAGATGTCGACCCAATCTGGTATTCTGGCCTGGGAAATCCCATGGAGCTTGGCAGGCTATAGTCCATGTGGTCACAAAAGAGTTAGACACGACTTAGTGACTAAAACAACAAACAACAACACATTATATCTGTAGACAAACCACATTACTTGTCATTGTCGCTTTATATGATTTTATATCTCTTGAATAAGCTGAGAGGAGAGGAATATAGCTATATATTTGCAGTTTGTCATATTAATCTTTCTATTGTAAATTTATTAAAGTTTTTATGTTATAGGGCTCAAGATACACTTATATACATATGTTTTAATGCACTTGCTGTTTATATAAGCTAAGGGAAAAAGGATAAGGGATATGTAATTATAATGCCTTTGATAATTATCTGCATAATATCCTCAACCAGTACCTTTTGCTTCTTGTGTGTGGATTCAAATTACTATCTTGGCCATTTGCTTTCAGCCTAAATCACTCCCTTTAGTATTTCCTATAAGAAGAGTCTGATAACAACAAAATCTCTAGTTTTTGTTTATTTGATAATGTCTTCATTTTATTCTTCAAGTTTGAAAGATACTTTTTATTGGGTACAATATACTTGGTTGGCAGGTTTTTTCCCTTCATCTAGCACTGTAAATATATCATCCTACTAACTTCTGGCCTCCATTGATTCTTACAAGAAGTCAGAATGGCAGTCATATTGGGGTTCCTTTTACATACTAAGTCATTTTTCTATCACAGATTCCAAGGTTTTCTCTTAATTTCTGAATTTCAAAATTTTTGGCCATTAGTTCTTTAATTATTTCTGCCCTTGACATCTGATAGAGATACTAGTTTAATGGTATCCCATATGTCTCTAATGCTCTATTCATGTTTTTTCATTCTATTTTCTCGCTGGTCTTTGGATTGCATCGTCTCTATTGATTGATCTTCAAGTTTGCTAGTTATTTTTTTGCCAGTTGAAATCCAGTCTTGATTCCCCTAGTAAATTTTGCCTTTCAATTATTATATTTTTAACCACCAAAACTTCCATTGGTTATTTTATATAATTTGTTTCCTCCCCCAGGTTAGAGAAGTTTTCACCCATTATTTCTTCAGAAAAGTTTTCTACCTCTCTCTCTCTCCTTATCTAAGACCTATATAATGTGAATGTTGGTAAACCTGATGTTGTTCCATAAGTTCTTTAGGCTATCTTCAATCTTCTCCATTCTTTTAGTAATTTCTCCTTCTCGATCTTCTCTAATTGATGAAACATTGCTGTAGTGTCTTCCTTTATTTCTTTAAATACAGTTGCTATTAGATTTTAAATGTATTCATAATGTTTGCATTGAAGCCTTTCTCTGTTAAATCCCGAGTCCATATTTTTGTACAGTTTATATTCACAGCCATTTTTCCTTTTTGTGGATCATACATTCTTGATTGTTTGCTATCTTGCAATTTTTGGTTGAAAATTAGTCGTCTCAGATACTGTGGCAAATATGGATTCTGATTCCCTTCCCTTCTATCAGGGGAATATTTTTACTGTATGTTTTTTTGTTTAATTAGTTGGATAGAGTATTTGAATGACAGTTATTTACTTTGCTTGTGAAGCCTTTGTTATCATTCCTCTGAGAGCACAACCTTGGGCATGTACACAGTCACCATACTGACTGTGGTTTTAGCCTTGTCTCTTTCAAATATCTCATTGGTATTACTTGCAGGTATTTGTCTCCACTAATTACCAGCTGATTACTCTACTGTTCTTGACAGTGTTTGAAGTATAAACTGCTCTACAATCTGATCCAACTACACTTGTACATGGGTAGTTTTTAAAGTGTTTTCTGAACCCGGAAAGGGTCTTCTTAGTTGTCTCTTTCAATAGATAGCTCTAGTGGACTAGCTGGCATATAGCTTAACTTGTTGCTCTTAACTAAGAAGAGCTATTATTTTTGAAAATTCCCTTAAGCCCAAACTTCCCCAAACTCTGCTCAGATAAAGTCAGTTCCTTTGGGGAGATGTTTGGTTTGGAGTTCTCTTATGTACAGAATCTCTAGTCACTGGTCTGGCCTTCCCGAATTGCCTCATTCTATGTGGACTCCCTTCCCTACTAGCAAGTTGTAGTGATGGCAGTTGGTGCCCCAGTATTTCTTGGACTTGGGAGCTGGGTGAAGGGAGGTAGCCCTGATCTCGTAGCTTTACTTTCTAGAAGTTTAACCTCTGCAATTTAAATTCAGAGAGGATAAGAAATGTTGATAGTATCTCTACTCTTGGTGAGATACTTTATCCCTTAAATGGGAACTGAGGATACAGACAGCATCATTCCCTGGGCATACACAAGCCCATATTTGAATTTCTATTAAGCTGAGGTAGGGGCAGGGGGAGGGAGCCTACTACTCAAGGGCAACAAACTGTTGCTACTATTACCACGTTTTAGTAGCTTTTCCAGAATAAATGTTCCTTCATTTGCTGTAGGCCCTTAGGACAATTTCCAGAGACCTTAAACTTTTTAAAATAATTTTTACCAGTTATGCTTATTTTACTGGGTATGAATCCATAGAGCTCCACATACAGCCATGCCAGAAGTGAAACTTATTTATCTTTTATTTTTCCTCTTATCTTAAAAAATCTTATCATCTTGCCACATGTCTAAAACTGCACACATATTTATCTAATATATGTGCATCATTATAAAAAAGAGGAAATAGAGTCAATTACGGCTGCATTCTTTTATGTCATAGTTTACCTTTGATATCAGCAACATGATAATATTTTTCTTCACAGACGTTGTGTTTCTTTGTATTGTTCTTTGTTTTTTAACTTTTAGATTTTTATTGTGCCTTCTTTAAATTTCCAAATTTTGTTCAGTATTTAGGTAAAACTTTACACAGAACCACAGGAAATCAATATGTCAAAGTTAGTTTTAGCAATTACCTCAGTGGAAAAGGTTGAAACAATATGCATGGTTCTAAGGTATGGCAAACATACTGTTTTGAATTATTAATATGATTAAATTATTTAGCTAGCAAAACTGGGAGAAAATTCCTCTATTTTTAAAAACTAGACACAGATGTATTGAACAGTCTTTTGGACTCTGTGGGAGAGGGCAAGGGTGGGATGATAAGGAAGAATGGCATTGAAACATGGAAATTATCATATGTGAAATGAATCGCCAGTCCAGGTTCGATGCATGATACAGGATGCTCAGGGCTGGTGCACTGGGATGACCCAGAGGGATGGGGTGAGGAGGGAGGTGGGAGGGGGGTTCAGGATGGGGAACACATGTACACCAATGGCGGATCCAAGTCAATGTAAGGCAAAACCAATACAATGTTGTAAAGTAAAATAAATAAATAATTAAAAAATAAAAACTAGTAAACCAGAATCTGGGCTAAGGATATTTCCATAAAACTTAAAGAAAAATAGTTGATAGAAAAATCTTCTATAATCTACAATCCAGATTTTTTTCTGATTCAGACTGAACTTCAAAGGAGTGCACATTAAATTCTAACTACTTATCAAATAATTTTTGGTTTCATAACTTCCTTAAGCCATGATTTCTTCAGCTGTTAATGAGAATAATTAATAACTGTCCTTCCTTATAAAGTTGCCACAGGGATTTGATGAGATAATGCAAGTGAAAGCTCTTATAAAATTATGTACAAATATTAGAGACCTTGGGATATTTCTGTGTGGAACACCATAGTGCTGTAGAATATCCAAGTGTAAGAAATTTTTGTGTAAATGCTGCATGGGGCAAAATACATTGTATTATATTTTAATAAAGAAAAAAAATAATAAAACTTTCATTTTGTTTTTAAAACTTACAATTCTTTAAAAAGTCAGTTGCTTGAAGGCACAACAAAAGTTAGGTTTCTTTAATTATAGCAGTTACTGGTAATAGTCTTCATGAGAGAGAAGCAAATTAAAATATTTAATATGTCTGGTTCACTGTGAATATTTTTTCTTTATTCTATGTTCTTTGAAAAAATGAATTCTAAAGAAAAGAGGAATATTATTTCTGCTAGCCTTTTTGTTTCTTGCTTTAGGCTTCTAAGTATTCTGACTAGCCACAGGATATGATGTCCAATGTTTATAATCCACAGTTAGTCAAAGCTTACTTTAATATTCTAGGAACTAATTTGCCATTTCTTCTTAGCACAAATAGTATGTGAAGTGAAAGTGTTAGTCACTAAGTGGTGTCTGACTTTTTGTGACCCCATAGATTGTAGCCCACCAGACTCCTCTGTCCATGGAATTCCCCAGGCAAGAATACTGAAGTGGGTAGCCATTCCCTTCTCCAGGGTATCTTCCTGACTCAGGGGTCAAACTCAGGTCTCCTGCATTGCAAGCAGATTCTTTACCATCTAAGCCACCAGGGAAGCCCCAAAAATAGTATAGGTGATGAGAAATTTCAATTATTTAAAATTTTTCAATTGTTCTTTAAACTTAAAGTCATTTATTCTTTGCCTTTAAGGCCCTGCATGTATATTTTGTAATATTTGTCACATAGAATAGGAAGTAAGTTTGTAAGAAAATACACATAAATTAGATACACCAAGGTATAATTAATATATAAAATATAAATTAAATTCATCTTTATTCATATGAAGTTAAATTGATGTTTATTCTAGGATTATAATTAAGTGTCCTGAACTTGAAATTCAGCAAGAAACCAATGTTTACAGGATTTTATTAACACATTAAGAGCAATGTCAAAAGTATAATCCAGAACCACCTCATTTTACTGATAAGCTTTAATGTCTCTGTTTCCCATCATTATTTTCTTCTATAAACTGACTTGAACCACAGATTATGTAGACAAATTATTATTTGTTATAAGCCTAGAGACTTGCCAGGAGATTATGATATGTATAAATACACACACACACACATGCACATGCAAAAACTTGTATGCACATATTTATAGTTTTTGTTACAGTGGTGGTTGGTGGTGATGTTTAATACCACATTCTCCATCTCACCTGATTTCTCACCTTGAAAATGACATAATGAACTTCTTACTTGAAGTATGTTTGTATCTGCAAATAAAACTATGTGTTTTATGTATGCTTGATGGCATTTGATAGGGTGGGAAACTGTTGTCCCATCAAAGTTTTCAACAAGAAACTTATAATGGTGACTATAATCATTTGCTGAGAGGAGAAACCAATAGCAAAGGCAGAAATCCTTTATACAGTAAAAACTACTGAACTGGATTCTCAGATGAATGAAGGTAAATCAAACAAAGATATTTTTTTTAAAGTTTGTTGGTTTGAGGACATGAAGATATGCTTACCTACATTTAGCTTAAAGGTAAGACATACATGACTAGAATATCTTGCAACATTTGAGATATTTGATGTTTTCTTGAAAGAGCTCATATTAAGAGTGGTGGTGGTTTAGCCACTAAGTCATGTTTGACTCTTGCGGAACCCTGGCAAGAGTCCCGCCAAGCTTCTCTGTCCGTGGGATGCTCTAGGCAAGAATACTGGAGTGAGTTGCCATTTCCTTCTCCAGGGGATCTTCCTGACCCAGGAATTGAATTCAGGTCTCCTGCATTGCAGGCAGATTCTTTACCAACTGAGCTACAAGGGAAGTTCCTCATATTAAGAGTAAAAAGAGATAAACTTAAGTTTGAATTTATCTTTCAAAAATTACTAAGAATGTGGCTTTATGCAAAATATTTAACCCCTCTGATATGTATATCAGAGTCTGAGAGGAATCTGAGATAATCAAATTGTTTTGTAAACTTCAGGATTCTATTCAAATTTTATCTTGTGTAATTACTAATGAAATAATGGATAGATTACAACAATGACAACACTTTGTGAAATATTCTATTGTTGTTTTTGTTATTCAGTTGCTAAGTCGTGTACCTCTTTGTGACTACAGAGACTGCAGAACGCCAGGCATTCCTGTCCTTCACCATCTCCTGGAGTTTGCCATATCTCATGTTCATTGAGTTGGTGATGCCATCTAACCATCTCATCCTCTGCTGCCCACTTCTCTTCCTGTCCTCAATCTTTACCAGTATCAGGGTCTTTTCCAGTAAGTTGGCCCTTCATATCAGGTTGCCAAACTCCTGGAGCTTCAACTTCAGCATCAGTCCTTCCAATGAATATTCAGTGCTGATTTCCTTTAGGATTGACTAGTTTGACCTCTTTGCAGTTCAACAGACTCTCAAGAGTCTTCTCCAGCACCACAGTTTGAAAGCATCAATTCTTCAGCACTCAGCCTTCTTTATGGTCCAACTCTCACATCTGTACATGACTTCTGGAAAAACCATAACTTTGACAATATGGACCTTTGTCAGCAAAGTGATGCCTTTGCTTTTCAATATACTGTCTAGGTTTGTCATAGCTTTTCTTCCAAGGAGTGAGCATTTTTAATTTTATGGCTGTAGTCACCAACTGGTGTCATATCTTTTTGCCCTTTTGTACTGTTCATGGAGTTCTCAAGGCAAGCATATACTGGAGTGGTTTGCCTTTCCCTCCTCCAGTGGACCATGTTTTATCAGAACTCTTCACAATGACCTGTCCATCTTGGGTGGCTCTGCACAGCATGGCTCATTGCTTCATTGAGTTATGCAAACTCTTTGCCATGACAAAGCTGTCATCCATGAAGGGGGTGAAATATTCTAAGACAATACATATTGAAGTAAAGTCCTAAAGATACTGATATGTCTATTCTGTACTTGCTGTTTAGACTTGTTATTCTAGTTGTTTAGTCGCTAAGTCCTGTCTCTTTCATGACCCCCAGGACTGTAACCTGCCAGGCTCCTCTGTCCGTGGGATTCTCCAGGCAAGAATACTGGAGTGGGTTACCATTTCCTCCTCCAGGGGATCTTCCTGACAGACTGAAACCACGTCTCTTGGGTCTCCTGCATTGCAGGCAAATTCTTTACCACTGAGCTACCTGGGAAGCCCAGATACTGATGTGTCTATTCTGCATTTGCTGACTAGGACACACCAAAATTGAAGACTAACCAGTAATGCATGTTATATAAAATAATATAGCCTGAATATGCAGGTAACATGCAGACAAGACACAGGCAGTGTTTCAGATGAGCTGTGGATGTCAAGGAGGTTTTATAAGGGATTCATCACTTTTCCTTGGCTACACTTTCAGTTCAGTTGCTCAGTCATGTCTGACTCTTTGCGACCCCATGGACCGCAGCAGGCCAGATCTCCCTGTGCATCACCAACTCCCGGAGCCTACTCAAACTCATGTCCACTGAGTCGGTGATGTCATCCAGCCGTCTCATCCTCTGTCGTCCCCTTCTTCTCCTGCCTTCAATCTTTCCCAGCACCAGGGTATATTCCAGTGAGTCATTTCTTTGCATCAGGTGGCCAAAATACTGGCGTTTCAGCTTCAATATCAGTCCTTCCAATGAACACTCAGGACTGATCTCCTTGAGGATGGACTGGTTGGATCTCCTTGCAGTCCAAGGGACTCTCAAGAGTCTTCTCCAACACCACAGTTCAAAAGCATCAATTCTTTGGCACTCAGCTTTCTTTATAGTCCAGCTCTCACATCCATACATGACCACTGGAAAAACCATAGGCTTGACCAGACAGACCTTTGTTGGCAAAGTAATGTCTCTGCTTTTTAATATGCTATCTAGGTTGGTCATAACTTTTCTTCCAAGGAGTAAGTGTCTTTTAATTTCATGGCTGCAGTCACCATCTGCAGTGATTTTGGAGCCTCCCAAAAAAATAAAGTCTGACACTGTTTCCACTGTCTCTCCATCTATTTCCCATGAGGTGATGGGACCAGATGCCATGATCTTAGTTTTCTGAATGTTGAGCTTTAAGCCAACTTTTTCACTTTCCTCTTTCACTTTCCTCAAGAGGTTTTTTAGTTCCTCTTCACTTTCTGCCATAAGGGTGGTGTCATCTGCATATATGAGGTTATTGCCTTGATTAGACAGTCCTTTTTTTTGCAAAACAATGTCTCTGCTTTTTTAATATGCTGTCTAGGTTGGTCATAACTTTCCTTCCAAGGAGTGAGTGTCTTTTAATTTCATGGCTGCAGTCACCATCTGCAGTGATTTTGGAGTCCAAAAAAATAAAGTCAGTCATGGTTTCCACTGTTTCCCCATCTATTTGCCATGAAGTGATGGGATCGGAGGCCATGATCTTAGTTTTCTGAATGTTGAGCTTTAAGCCAACTTTTTCACTCTCCCCTTTCACTTTCATCAAGAGGCTCTTTAGTTGCTCTTCACTTTCTGCTGTAAGGGTGGTGTCATCTGCATATCTGAGGTTATTGATATTTCTCCCAGCAATCTTGATTCCAGCTTGTACTTCATCCAACCCAGCATTTCTCATGATGTACTCTGCATGTAAGTTAAATAAGCACGGTGAGAATACACAGCCTTGACGCACTCCTTTTCCTATTTGGAACCAGTGTGTTGTTCCATGTCCTGTTCTAACTGTTGCTTCCTGTCCTGCATACAGGTTTCTCAAGAGGCAGGTCAGGTGGTCTGGTATTCCCATCTCTTTCAGAATTTTCCACTGTTTGTTGTGATCCACACAGTCAAAGGCTTTGCATAGTCAATAAAGCAGAAATAGATGTTTTTCTGGAACTCTCTTACTTCGTCGATGATCCAGCAGATGTTGGCAATCTCATTTCTGGTTCCTCTGCCTTTTCTAAAACCAGCTTTAACATTTGGAAGTTCATGGTTCATGTATTGCTGAAGCTTAGCTTCGAGAATTTTGAGCATTACTTTACTAGTGTGTGAGATGAGTGCAGTTGTGTGATAGTTTGAACATTCTTGGCATTGCCTTTCTTTGGGATTGGAATGAAAACTGACCTTTTCCAGACCTGTGGCCACTACTGAGTTTTCCAAATTTGCTGGCATATTGAGTGCAGCACTTTCACAGCATCATCTTTTAGGAATCGAAATAGCTCGACTGGAATCCCATCACCTCCACTAGCTTTGTTTGTAGTTATACTCCCTAAGGCCCACTTGACTTCACATTCAAGGATATCTGTCTCTAGGTGAGTGATCACAGCATCATGATTATCTGGATTGAGAAGGCCTTTTTTGTAGAGTTCTTCTGTGTATTATTAACACCTCTTCTTAATATCTTTTGCTTCTGTTAGGTCCATACCATTGCTGTCCTTTATTGAGCCCATCTTTGCATGAAATGTTCCCTTGGTATCTCTAATTTTCTTGAAGAGATCTCTAGTCTTTCCCATTCTATTGTTTTCTTATATTTCTTTGCATTGATCACTGAGGAAGGCTTTCTTATCTCTCTTTGCTATTCTTTGGAACTCTACATTCAAATGGGTATATCTTTCCTTGTCTCCTTTGCTCTTTGCTTCTCTTCTTTTCGCAGCTATTTGTAAGACCTCCTCAGACAGACATTTTGCTTTTTGAATTTCTTTTTCTTGGGGATGGTCGTGATCCCTGTCTCCTATATAATGTCATAAAATCTCCGGCCATAGTTCATCAGGCACTCTTTCTATCAGATTAGTCCTTTAAATCTATTTCTCACTTCCACTGTATAATCATAAGGGATTTGATTTAGGTCATACCTTAGTGGTCTAGTAGTTTTCCCTACTTTCTTCAATTTAAGTCTGATTTTGGCATAAGGTGTTCATGATCTGAGCCACGGTCAGCTCCCAGTCTTGTTTTTGCTGACTGTATAGAGCTTCTCCATCTTTGGCTGAAAAGAATATAATCAATCTGATTTCGGTGTTGCCCATCTTGTAATGTCCATGTGTAGAGTCTTCTCTTGGGTTGTTGGAAGAGGGTGTTTGCTATGACCAGTGCGTTCTCTTAGCAAAACTCTATTAGCCTTTACCCTGCTTCATTCTGTACTCCAAGGCCAAATTTGCCTGTTACTCCAAGTGTTTCTTGACTTCCTACTTTTGCATTCCTGTCCCCTGTAAGGAAAAAGGACATCTTTTTTGGGTGTTAGTTCTAGAAGGTCTTATAGGTCTTCATAGAACCGTTCAACTTCAGCCTCTTCAGCATTGCTTGTCGGGGCATAGGCTTGAATTACTATGATACTTAATGGTTTGCCTTGAAAAAGAACAGATATCTTTCTGTCATTTCTGAGATTGCATCCAAGTACTGCATTTCAGACTGTTTTGTTCACTTTGATGGCTACTCCATTTCTTCTAAGGGATTCTTGCCCACAGTAGTATACATAATGGTCATCTGAGTTAAATTCACCCATTCCAGTCCATTTTAGTTAGCTGATTCCTAAAATGTCAATGTTGACTCTTGTCATCTCCTGCCTGACCACTTCCAATTGCCTTGATTCATGGAGCTAACATTCCAGGTTCCTATGCAATATTGCTCTTTACAGCATCGGACCTTTATTCTATCACCAGTCACATCCACAACTGAGTGTTGTTTTTGCTTTGGCTCCATCTCTTTATTCTTTCTGGAGTTATATCTCCACTGATCTCCAGTAGCATATTGGGAGTTCATCTTTCAGTGTCCTATCTTTTTGTCTTTTCATACTATTCATGGTGTTCTCAAGGCAAGAATACTGAAGTGGTTTGCCATTCCCTTCTCCAGTGGACCACATTTTGTCAGAACTCTCCACCATGACCCGTCCATCTTGGGTAGCCCAACATGGCATGACTTAGTTTCAATGAGTTAGACAAAGCTGTAGTCTATGTGATTAGATTGGTTAGTTTTCTGTGATTGTGGTTTCAGCCTGTCTGCCCTCTGATTCTCTTACCTTGTTAAGGTCTATCCCCTCCTAAATTGTTGAGAAGTACAAATGAAACTCCTTTCATAAATGTTATCCCCCCACTGCAGTTGGCATCAACACCTAGCTCAGTGAATTTGAATTCTTCCTGTTGTAAGTCACATTATCAACTTCTAAACATACACTAGGAAACATTGCAAGTTACTCCCAGTATTACTATCACATACAAATGAATTCTGGTAATTTTAATTTTAAAACATATTGACCTTCTTTTGAACTTTTATATTAATGAATAACATGAGGTAATTGCAGATTGATGTGTTTGAGAATTGTGCAAAGGTTTTCAAATGTGTTGGTAAGCTAGAACATAAGTTAAGGCTGACTGAAAACAAATTGGTTGGCAGTATTTCATTGTAACTGCCAACTCATACTGAGTGATTATGGAGACAAAACAAAACACACACACACATACACACAAATAGATCATAGACACGGCATCTTATCCGAAACAGTTTCAACCATGTTTTCCTTACTAGTCCAAAATTGACTTAAATAGGCATAAGTAATGCTTGGGGAAAATGGATCTCTGGTTATGAAACTAGAGGTTTTTCTTTTTAATGTATCAAATATTGCACTTCTATTAGCTAATTTTTAATAAGAACATGAGGAATTCCTAGATCCATATTGATTTTGTCACTGACCATGTTAATTTTTCATAAGATAGCTAGAGACAAACAGGAAAACCTGGTGTTTTATTTCTGTTTTCCATTCCTCCCCATTGTCTACAGCTCTGGCTTGAGTCCCTGTGACATCTTCTTAGGGTGATCATTTGGCCTTTTCTCACATAGCCAGCATTATTCTGTCTGAACCAAGCTAGGCATTTCAAAAAATTAATCACAAGTTCAGAGAGAATATTACCTCGGGAGATACTCCCCTCAAGACATATCTTTCACCTGAATTACCATCTAGCTTAATAATGGCAAATAGGAACTTAAAAATTCAAGATCTTCTGAGTCCAACTGGTAATATTTACAACAAGAGAATCTACGATTAAGTACTGGGATCTGAATTTAAAGGATTTACTTTTTTTGACAGGAAATCAGTATATTCTAACAAAATTGCTTTATCTTACAAATCTAACTTTTTCTTTCATTATTGTTTCTTTGACTATATTAAAACCAAAATAGTTCAGGATCTGAACATTACTTTGCTTACTAACATCATATCAGTTAAAATTTTTTGAGACATTACTCTTAATATGGTATAAGTGTTGTGAAACAATTTCTACATTTGAATTTTGATTATCAAAATCTGTTTAAAATTGTTAATAGCTCCCTCAGACATTTCTTTACCATCATGTGACATTGATGATTTTGAAATTATAGATAGCACACCATATAAAATAACTATGACAGACCATTTAAAAACAGAAAAAAAAAATTGGATTTTTCTTTGTAGAGAGAGCACATACAATTTATATACTACATTTAGATAAAGTACAACATTAAGCAATAGATTTAGGAGCGTATAGTTATTCTTGCATGTTAAAGGGGAGACTGTGACCTACCATAAGTATTCATTCATTCATTTATCTGAGCCATCAAATGTATGCAATCCCACAGAAATCCCAAGACATTTGGACATTACACTTTAAAATCGCAACATGTATGATACCAAAATCCTTATAGAATGAGATTTATCTTGGTGATAAAAATAAATGAAGATTATTTTTTTTTATTTTAGTGTATTGATGTTGATTTAACACTATCTACTCTGTAATGTGAACTATCTAATTTTCTAAACTGATTTATAAAAACCAACAATTTAGGCTTAGTTTTCCAGTACCAAAGAAAACAGCACAATGCCATATTAATCTCTGATAAATACTGGAATCATAAAATTTGTTCTTATAAAGTATTGGTACATGAGTGTGATCATGGTGAAGAGTGTGTGTGTGTGTTTGTGTGCATGTGTGGGAGTGAGGGTTGAGAGAGACAGAGATAGATATAGTGAAAAAAGACACGTGCTATTCTTTAACAGCACGTTTGAAAACTTTGGCCGTTTCATGTAACCAACTTTTCTACACATATGAAAAAAAGAAAACCATCTATTCAGGTCTTGAGACCAGTTTTCACCAGACCTTTGATTTTTCTTTCTGACATTTTGTATGTACAATAACCATTCTATTGGTAACCATCTATAAACTGGAAACAGCAATGAGGTGTAAGGCTTTGCAATTTTAAAAAATCCTAAGTAAGTAAGATTTTTTGATGCAAGTAATCATTTAAAAATAATAAATGATCTTGGCAGTATCCATACCTTTCCACTGCATATTCCAAAATGAAGTCCTGTGTAACTCAGATTCCATATTCTACAAAGTGTACTTTAGACCACACAACATAGACAACTTTTTTTTTCTTCTTTCAATTAAATCTCCCTGTAGCATGTTTCCATTTTGTGTGCTAGGCTAGGAATAAATAGAGACAGAATCTGTGTTCCACCACACAATCTTAGACAGAGTTATGTAAAAATCATACTAGCCATGTGATCTACTACATGTTAAAGGCTATTTTATTTAGCTTATTAAGTGGAAAAACTAATACCTTACTAACAATTTCCTAAAATCAATAATCTGATTTCAAAGCACTATATTACAGGAAAGCTCTCTTTGATATTAAATTGTAGTTTACTTTGAATGAATGAACAGTTCCACATTATTCAACAGATATTTCCCATTGGAAGGTTGCATCTACTGAATTACTCTAAGAATCTTCTGAGAACTATTGATCCATATAGCAATCCCATGTACATATTGGTTAGGGTTTTCTCCTTGCCCAGTTATTATCAACACTCTGCATAACATTGGTGACTATGGGAACATATGCCCTCAGTAAAGAGGTCCAGGAGAAAGCTATTTCAAGTGTTCACTACGAGTCATAGCCTGCAATTATTAGTCCAAGCAAAATAAGGTCCAAATTTAAAAGGCTGCAATTGAGAACACCATGGGAAATTTTGAATTCTCTGTACTATTTGCCTAGTGCTACATGGTAGTGCTCTCTGCCAATTCAATTAATTATTTTTTTAAAAAATTGGCATTATCCTTTGCTTTCTTAGCCAACAACCCTGTTAAATACATTCCATTTGAATAATTTTGGCTCTCTCACAGTTCATCAACCTTGCTGCCTGCATTGCCTGTGAGTGGTAATTTTAATTGACTTTCTTAGCTTTCTGTTGACTCAAAAATGAAATGAAGGACAGACCTGTTAACATTTCAAAACTCAGCGTGAGTGATACACAGACTTTCCCAGGGAAGCATTTATGGTCTGCTGATGAATCAACACAAACTCACAATTCAACCTCCAAAAATATTCAAAACAGAGACAAAATGGAGTTCAGAGTTCAATGGATTAGTACAAATGCCCCACCACTAATTTCTATGGGTTATTTTTTAATGCTTTCTGATTAGTTGTAATTCAAGTTTATCCAATTCAATGTATATGCCTTGAATTTTTGTATTGAATGATATATAAGTCTTTTCAAAATAAATAATTATACTCCTGGTAAATAATTTTCCATTTTTCTTCCTTTGCCAGGGAATATACAGCTATCATTAACAGCAAGTGCTCAAGTGAATAGGCTATATTTGAAAGTCTTTTACAACAATGTAAGAACACAATATTTGTATGTAGAATAACAGAAAAAGTAGGAAACTGGGAATTAGAAAGCCTAACTCATCAGCCACATGATTTCGACATATAAATTGATATCAGTACACTTTGGTTTCCCCAATTGTCTAACTTAGAGAGTGATCACTAACAAATTTTACATATTTACTTTCAAAAATAATTCACCAAGGATACACAAAGAGAAACATCATAGACTACCATTTCAGAATTACTATGATTCCAGGTTTCTCTATGGTGACTACCTATGTTATATTATATTACATTACAATATATTTATATTATATCATATTATATTATATTTACAAATATAAATGAAGAAAGTCAAGCACGATCACCTCGTATTACCACCATCAGTTGGGTATGGCACTGCTTTGTGATCTAATCTTGTTTGTCCTCTTGCTTTTGAGTAATCTCTTTTTATATTTTAACTTGCCTCTTTGGAACTTGATTGAGATAATACTTTTTTATTTTTCTTTTTATTTTTTTTTATTGAAGGATAATTGCTTTACAGAATTTTGTTGTCTTCTATCAAACCTCAATATGAATCAGCCATAGATATACATATATCCCCTTGCCTTTGAAACTCTTTCCTATCTCCCTCCCTATCCCAACCCTCTAGGTTGATACAGAGCCCCTGTTTGAGTTTCCTGAGCCATACAGCAAATTCCTGTTGGCTATCTATTTTACATGTAGTAATGTAAGTTTCCATGTTACTCTTTCCATACATCTCACCCTCTCCTCCCCTCTCCCCATGTCCATAAGTCTATTCTCTATGTCTGTTTCTCCATTGCTGCCCTGTAAATAGGTTCTTCAGTAACACTCTTCTAGATTCCATATATATGTGTTAGAATACGATATTTATCTTTCTCTTTCTGACTCACTTCACTCTGTATAATAGGTTCTAGGTTCATTCACCTCATCAGAACTGACTCAAATGCATTCTTATTTATGCCTGAGTAAACTTCCAGATGTTCAAGCTGGTTTTAGAAAAGGCAGAGAAACCAGAGATCAAATTGCCCATATCTGCTGGATCATCGAAAAAGCAAGAGACTTCCAGAAAAACATCTATTTCTGCTTTATTGACTACGCCAAAGCCTTTGACTGTGTGGATCACAATAAACTGTGGAAAATTCTGAAGGAGATGGGAATACCAGACCACCTGACCTGCCTCTTGAGAAACCTGTATGCAGGTCAGGAAGCAACAGTTAGAACTAGACATGGAACAACAGACTGGTTCCAAATAGGAAAAGGAGTATGCCAAGGTTGTATATTGTCACCCTGCTTATTTAACTTATATGCAGAGTACATCATGAGAAACGCTGGGCTGGAAGAAGCACAAGCTGGAATCAAGATTGCTGGGGGAAATATCAATAACCTCAGATATGCAGATGACACCACCCTTATGGCAGAAAGTGAAGAGGAACTAAAAAGCCTCTTGATGAAAGTGAAAGGGGAGAGTGAAAAAGTTGGCTTAAAGCTCAACATTCAGAAAACTAAGATCATGGCATCTGGTCCCATCACCTCATGGGAAATAGATGGGGAGACAGTGGAGACAGTGTCAGACTTTATTTTTTTGGACTCCAAAATCACTGCAGATGGTGATTGCAGCCATGAAATTAAAAGACGCTTACTCCTTGGAAGGAAAGTTATGGCCAACCTAGATAGCATATTAAAAAGCAGAGACATTACTTTGCCAACAAAGGTCCATCTGGTCAAGGCTATGGTTTTTCCAGTGGTCATGTATGGACGTGAGAGTTGGACTGTGAAGAAAGTTGAGCACTGAGAAATTGATGCTTTTGAACTGTGGTGCTGGAGAAGACTCTTGAGAGTCCCTTGGACTGCAAGGAGATCCAACCAGTCCATCCTGAAGGAGATCAGTCCTGGGTGTTCATTGGAAGGACTGATGCTGAAGCTGAAACTCCAACACTTTGGCCATCTCATTGGAAGAGTTGACTCACTGGAAAAGACCCTGATGCTGGGAGGGATTGGGGTAGGAGGAGAAGGGGACGACAGAGGATGAGATGGCTGGATGGCATCACCGACTCGCTGGACATGAGTTTGAGTAAGCTCCAGGAGTTGGTGATGGACAGGGAGGCCTGGCGTGCTGCGATTCATGGGGTCACAAAGAGTCGGACACATCTGAGTGATTGAACTGAACTGAACTGAATATTCCATTGTGTATATGTGCCACAAATTCTTTATCCATTCACCTGTCAATGGACATCTAGGTTGCTTCCATGTTCTAGCTATCTTAAATAGTGCTGCAATAAACAATGGGATACATGTGTATTTTTCAGTTTTGGTTTCCTCGGGGTATATGCCTAGGAGTGGGATTGCTGGATCATATGGGACTTTTATTTCTATTTTTTAAAGGAATCTCCATACCATCTTCCATAGTGGCTCTGTCAATTTACATTTCCTCCTACAGTGCAAGAGCGTTCCTTTTTCTCCACACCCTCTCCAGCATTTCTTGTTTGTAGACTTTTGGATGATGGCCATTCTGACTGGTGTGAGGTGATATCTTATTGTAGTTTTGATTTGCATTTCTCTAATAATGAGCAATGTTGAATATCTTTTCATGCGTTTGTTAGCCATTTGTATGTCTTCTTTGGAGAAATGTCTGTTTAGGTTTTTTCCCCAAGTTTTGATTTTTTTTTTCTGGTATTGTGTTGTATGAGTTTCTTGAATATTTTGGAAATTAATCCTTTGTCTATTGTTTTACTTGCTATTATTTTCTCCCATTCTGAGAGTTGTCTTTTCACCTTGCTTATAGTTTCCTTTGCTGTGCAAAAGCTTTTAAGTTTAATCAGGTCTCACTTGTTTACTTTTGTCTTTATTTCCATCACTCTAGGAGGTGAATCATAGAGGATCTTGCTTTGATTTATGTCATCGAGTGTTCTGCCTATGTTTTCCTCTAAGAATTTTAAACTTTCTGGTCTTACATTTAGGTCTTTAATCCATTTTGAGTTGATCTTTGTGTATGATGTTAGGAAGTGTCCTAATTTCATTCTTTTACATGTAGCTGTCAAGTTTTCCCAGCACCATTTATTGAAGAGGCTGTCTTTGCCCTATGGTATATTATGGCTTCCTTTGTCAAAAATAAGGTACCCATAGATGCATGGGTTTATTTCTGGGCTTTCTATCTTGTTCCATTGGTCTATGTTTCTGTTTTTCTGCCAGTACCATACTGTCTTTAAGACTGTAGCTTTGTAGTATAATCTGAAGTCAGGAAGGTTGATTCCTCCAGCTCCACTCTTCTTTCTCAAGACTATTTTGGCTATTTTGGGTCTTTTGTGTTTCTGTATGAATTTTGAAATTTTTTGTTCTAGTTCTGTGAAAAAGGCCATCAGTAATTTGATAAGGATCACACTGAATCTGTAGATTGCATTTGGTAGTATAGTCATTTTCACAATATTGATTCTTCCTACCCAGGAACATGGAATCTGTTTATGTCATCTTTGATTTCTTTCATCAGTGTCCTATAATTTTCTGTGTACAGTTCTTTTGTCTCCTTAGGTGAGTTTATTCCTAGATATTTAATTATTTTTATTGCAATGGTGAATAGGATTGATTCTTTAATTTCTCTAATTTTTCATTGTTAGTATATAGAAATGCAAGTGATTTCTGTGTATTGATTTTGTATCCTGTGACGTTGCTAAATTTAGTGATTAGCTCTAGTAATTTTCTGGTACGATTTATAGGGTTTGCTATGTACAGTATCATGTTATCTGCAAACAGTGAGAGCTTTACTTCTTTTTTTCTAGCCTGGATTCCTTTTCTTTTTCTTCTATGATTGCTGTAGCTAGGACTTCCAGAACTATGTTGAATAGTGGACACCCTTGTCTTGTTCCTGATCTTAGGGGGAATGCTTTCAGTTTTTCACCATTGAGGATAATATTTGCTGTAGGCTTATTATATATGGCCTTTACTATGTTGAGGTAGGTTCCTTCTATGCCCATTTTTTGAAGAATTTTAATCATAAACAGGTGCTGAATTTTGTCAAAGCCTTTTTCTGCATCTATTGAGATGATCATACACTTTTTATCTTTCAATGTGTCAATAAGGTGTATCATGTTGATTGATTTGCATATATTGAAGAATCCTTGCATCCCTGGATTGAACCCAATTTGATCATGGTTTATAAGCTTTTTGATGTGTTGTTGAATTCTGTTTCTTAAAATGTTGTTGAGGATTTGTGCATTTATGTTCATCAGTGATATTGGCCTGTAGTTTTCTTTTTGTGTGTCTTTGTCTGGCTTTGATATCAGGGTGATGGTGGCCTCATAGAATGAGTTTGGAAGTGTTTCTTCCTCTGAAATTTTTTGAAAGAATTTTAGAAGGATAGGCATTAGCTCTTCTCTAAATCTTTGATAGAATTCTCCTGTGAAGACATGGAAGCAACCTAGATGCCCATCAGCAGATGAATGGATAAGGAAACTGTGGTACATATACATCATGGAATATTACTCAGCCATTAAAAAGAATTCATTTGAATCAGTTCTAATGAGATGGATGAAACTGGAGCCCATCATACAGAGTGAAGTAAGCCAGAAAGATAAAGACCACAATACAGTATACTAACGTATATATATGGAATTTAGAAAGATGGTAATGATAACCCTATATGCAAAACAAAAAAAGAGACACAGATGTACAGAACAGAATTTTGGACTCTGTGGGAGAAGGCGAGGGTGAGATGTTTCGAGAGAACAGCATTGAAACATGTATATTATCTAGGGTGAAACAGATCACCAGCCCAGGCTGGATGCATGAGACAAGTGCTCGGGCCTGGTGCACTGGGAAGACCCAGAGGAATCAGGTGGAGAGGGAGGTGGGAGGGGGGATCGGGATGGGGAACACATGTAAATCCATGGCTTATTCATGTCGATATATGACAAAAACCACTACAATATTGTAAAGTAATTAGCCTCCAACTAATAAAAATAAATGGAAAAATAAATAAATAATAAATAAATAAATAAATAAATAAGGTTTTCTCATAGTCCAACTAGATAATGAACAGTGAAACTATAGCGAATGTATTTTAAGTCAAATGACTGCAGCTAAACCTTCCTCTTCAGATCCATCCAAGAACGAGATAATTAATTTTGATTCTTCTCTTCTTAAGTCAGCAGTTCACCCCATGAAATCATCCGTTTCAGCATTAAACCTGGAAATCCTGACTCAGGGTCATATGTGAGATGTCTGTTCCACAAGCCATGTCATCTGGTTCTGGGAGCCTGAGCCTCTGACCCTATTTCCTGTATCAGTCCTCAGAAGTACTTGCTACAACCTGTTCTGCCAACATTCTGAGAAACTGGTCTCATTTGTTCTTTCTCCCCAGAAATTTAACTTCTGCTTTGTAAATTGTAGTAGGAACTTTCAAGCAATAATAAAAGAATAATGCCAACCACCTATTGAAATAAAACAAAATCGGAACAGAGACAGATAGAATTTCTGATTGGGGCTTGAAATACAACTAACCTTGTTTTTGTTGAGTTGTCCAGTCGTGTCTGACTCTTTCTGATGTCATGAACTGCAGCAAACCAGGCCTCTCTGTCCTTCTCCCACTCCTGGAGCTTGCTCAAACTCATGTTCATGGAGTCGGTGGTGCCATCCAACCATCTCATCCTCTGTCATCCCCTTCTCCTCCTGCCTTCAGTCTTTCCCAGCATCAGGGTCTTTTCCAATGAGTCAGTTCTTCCCATCAGGTGGCCAAAGTATTGGAGCTTCAGCTTCAGCATCAGTCTTTCCAGTGAATTTCCAGGGTTGATCTCCTTTAGGATTGACTGGTTTGATCTCCTTGCTGTCCAAGAGACTCTCAAGAGTCTTCTCCAGCACCACAGCTTGAAAGCATCAGTTCTTAGATACTCAGCCTTTTTTATGGTCCAACTCTCACATCCATACATGTCTTTTGGCTAAGATCAAGTGTAGTACAACTACCCTTAACTGTATTCTTAATGGTTACCCTGAGGATAAGAAGGTATCAGGACCAGTGAGGGCATTTGCAAGCTTCCAAGACTGTCTAATCTACTTTATGAAGCATGTGTTAAGATTTCCAAGGACTTCCCTGGCAGTCCAGTGGTTAAGATTTCACCTTCCAGTGCAGGAGCTGTGGGTTTGATCCCTGGTTGGGGAGCTAAGATCCCACATGCCTCTTGGTGAAAAACCAAAAACATAAGACAAAAGGAGAGCAGGTGGCATGGAAACATATACACCACCACATGTGAAATAGATAGCCCATGGGAATTTGCTGTATGATGCAGGAAACTCAAACTGGGGCTGTGTAACAACCGAGAGGGGTGTCATGGGGCGGGAGGTGGGAGGGAGGTTCAAGAGGGAGGAGACAGAAGTATACCTTTGGCTGATTCATGTTGATATATGGCAGAAACTAGCACAACACTGTAATGCAATTATCCTTCAATTTAAAATGAATAGACAATTTAAAAAAAAAAGAAGGAATATTATTACCAATTCAGGAAAGAATTAAAAATGTTTTTCAACATTGACAAGTGTGTTTTATTCCTAGAAACAATTTTTCTTACCAATCAGTTTGCTAACAAATAGGTTTTATGTGAATTGTGATTTGAATAGATTTATATCAATTGTAAAATATGGTATAACTAAAGCATATTCATATTAAATTTGACTCCTTGATAAAATGAAAAGAAAAAATTCTCCTGTGAAGCCATATCATCCTGGGCTTTTGTTTTGGGGGAGGTTTTTTATCACAGTTTCAATTTCAGTGCTTGTAACTGTTCATAATTTCTATTTCTTCCTGATTCAGTCTGGAAGATTGAACTTTTCTAAGAATCTGTCCATTTCTTCCAGTTTATCTATTTTATTGCCATATAGTTGTTCATAATAGTTTTTTGTAATTCTTTTTATTTCTGCACTGTCTGTTGTAACCTCTCCTCTATCATTTCTAATTTTGTTGATTTGATTCTTCTTTTTTTCCTTGATGAGTCTGGTTAAAGGTTTGTCAATTTTGCTTATCTTCTCAAAGAACCAGCTTTTAGTTTTATTAATCTTTGCTATTGTTTCTTTCATTTCTTTTTCATTTATTTCTGCTTTGATCTTTATGATTTTTTTCCTTCTACTAATTTTGGTGTTTTTTTTTTTTTCTTCTTTTTCCAGTTGTTTTAGGTGTAAAGTTAGGTTATCTATCCAATGCTTTCCTTGAGGTGGGATTATATTGTTATAAACTTCCCTCTTAGAACTGCTTTTGCTGCATCCCATATGTTTTGAGTTGTGGTATTTTCACTGTATGGGACTCTTTGTGCCTCTTATACTTGATTGACTATTTTCTTTTCCATGTTGGGGAAATTTTCAACTATAATCTCTTCAAAAATTTTCTCCTACACTTTCTTTTTCTCTTCTTCTTCTGAGACTCCTATAATTCAAATGTCAGCGCATTTGATATTGTCCCAGAGGTCTCTGAGACTATCTTCAGTTCTTTTCATTATTTTTACTTGATTCTGCTCTTCAGAAGTTATTTCCACAATTTTATCTTCCAGCTCACTGATTTGTTCTTCCACTTCAGATATTCTGCTATTGATTCCTTCTAGAGTATTTTTAATTTCAGTAATTATGTTGTTTGTCTCTGTATGTTTATTCTTTAATACCTCTAGGTCTTTGTTAATTGATTCTTGCATTTTCTCCGTTTGTTTTCAAGGATTTTGGTCATCTTTACTGTCATTATTCTGAATTCTTTTTTAAAATATTTTTAAAAGAAATGTATTCATTTTAATTGGAGGCTAATTACTTTACAATATGTAGTTGTTTTTCACACATTGTCATGAATCAGCCACTGGTGTACATGTGTGCCCCATCCTGAACCCTCATCCCCTTCCCATCCCTCTGGGACATCCCAGTGCACCAGCCCCAAGCACCCTGTCCCATGCATCGACCAGGACTGGTGATCCCTTTCACATATGATAATATACAGGTTTCTATGCCATTCTCCCAAATCATCCCACCCTCAGCCCCTCTCACAAAGTCCAAAAGACTGTTCTATACATCTGTGTCTCTTTTGCTGTCTCACATATAGGGTTATCGTTACTATCTTTCTAAATTCCATATATATATGCATTAGTATATTGTATTGATGATTTTCTTTCTGGCTTACTTCACTCTGTATAATAGACTCCAGTTTCATCCACCTTATTAGAACTGATTCAAATGTATTCTTTTTAATGGCTGAGTAATATTCCATGGTGTATATGTACCACTGCTTTCTTATCCATTCATCTGCTGATGGGAATCTAGGTTGCTTCCATGTCCTGGTTATTACAAATAGTGCTGCGATGAATATTGGGGTGCATGTGTCTCTTTTAGATCTGGTTTCCTCGGTGTGAATGCCCAGAAGTGAGATTGCTGGGTCATATGGCAGTTCTATTTCCAGTTTTTTAAGGAATCTCCACACTGTTCTCCATAGCGGCTGTACTAGTTTGCATTCCCACCAACAGTGTAAGAGGGTTTCCTTTTCTCCACACCCTGTCCATCATTTATTGTTTGTAGACTTTTGGATAGCAGCCATTCTGAATGGAGTGAAATGATACCTCATTGTGGTTTTGATTTGCATTTCTCTGATAATGAGTGATGTTGAGCATCTTTTCATGTGTTTGTTAGCCATCTGTATGTCTTCTTTGGAGAAATGTCTGTTTAGTTCTTTGGCCCATTTTTTGATTGGGTCATTTATTTTTCTGGAATTGAGCTGCAGGAGCTGCTTGTATACTTTTAAGATTAATTCTTTGTCAGTTGCTTCGTTTGCTGTTATTTTCTCCCATTCTGAAGGCTGTCTTTTCACATAGCTTATAGTTTCCTTCGTTGTGCAAAAGCTTTTAAGTTTCATTAGGTCCCATTTGTTTATTTTTGCTTTTATTTCCAATATTCTGGGAGGTGGGTCATAGAGGATCCTGCTGTGATTTATGTCGGAGAGTGTTTTGCCTATGTTCTCCTCTAGGAGTTTTATAGTTTCTGGTCTTACATTTAGATCTTTAATCCATTTGGAGTTTATTTTTGTGTATGGTGTTAGAAAGTGTTCTAGTTTCATTCTTTTACAAGTGGTTGACCAGTTTTCCCAGCACCACTTGTTAAAGAGGTTGTCTTTTTTCCATTGTATATCCTTGCCTCCTTTGTCAAAGATAAGGTGTCCATAGGTTCGTGGATTTATCTCTGGGCTTTCTATTCTGTTCCATTGATCTATATTTCTGTCTTTGTGCCAGTACCATACTGTCTTGATGACTGTGGCTTTGTAGTAAAGCCTGAAGTCAGGCAGGTTGATTCCTCCAGTTCCATTCTTCTTTCTCAAGATTGCTTTGGCTATTCGAGGTTTTTTGTATTTCCATACAAATTGTGAAATTATTTGTTCTAGTTTTGTGAAAAATACCATTGGTAACTTGATAGGGATTGCATTGAATCTATAGGTTGCTTTGGGTAGTATACTCATTTTCACTATATTGATTCTCCAATCCATGAGCATGGTATATTTCTCCATCTATTTGTGCCCTCTTTGATTTCTTTCATCAGTGTTTTATAGTTTTCTGTATATAGGTCTCTTGTTTCTTTAGGTAGATATATTCCTAAGTATTTTATTCTTTTCGTTGCTATGGTGAATGGAATTGTTTGCTTAATTTCTCTTTCTGTTTTCTCATTGTTAGTGTATAGGAATGTAAGGGATTTCTGTGTGTTGATTTTATATCCTGCAAATTTACTATATTCATTGATTAGTGCTAGTTATTTTCTGGTGGAGTCTTTAGGGTTTTGTATGTAGAGGATCATGTCATCTGCAAACAGTCAGAGTTTTACTTCTTCTTTTCCACTCTGGATTCATTTTATTTCTTTTTCTGCTCTGTTTGCTGTGGCCAAAACTTTCAAAACTATGTTGAATAGTAGTGGTGAAGAGTGGGCACCCTTGTCTTCTTCCTGACTTTAGGGGAAATGCTTTCAATTTTTCTTCATTGAGGATACTGTTTGCTGTGGGTTTGTCATATATAGCTTTTATTATGTTTAGGTGTGTTCCTTCTATTCCTGCTTTCTGAAGGGTTTTTACCAAAAATGATGTTTAATTTTGTCAAAGGCTTTCTCTGCATCTATTGAGATAATCATTTGGTTTTTATCTTTCAATTTGTTAATGTGGTGTATTATGTTGATTGATTTGTGGATATTGAAGAATCCTTGCATCCTTGGGATAAAGCCTACTTGGTCATGATGTATGATCTTTGTAATATGTTGTTGGATTCTGTTTGCTAGAATTTTGTTAAGGATTTTTGCATCTATGTTCATCAGTGATATTGGCCTGTAGTTTTCTTTTTTTGTGTGTGGCATCTTTGTCTGGTTTTGGAATTAGGGTGATGGTGGCCTCATAGAGTGAGTTTGGAAGTTTACTTTCCTCTGCAATTTTCTGGAAGAGTTTGACTAGGATAGGTGTTAGCTCTTCTCTAAATTTTTGGTAGAATTCAGCTGTGAAGCCATCTGGTCCTGGGCTTTTGTTTGCTGGAAGATTTCTGATTACAGTTTCAATTTCTGGGCTTGTGATGGGTCTGTTAAGATTTTCTATTTCTTCTTGTTTCAGTTTGGGAAAGTTGTAGTTTTCTAAGAATTTGTCCATTTCTTCCAAGTTGTCCATTTTTTGGCATATAGTTGCTGATAGTAGTCTCTTTTGATCCTTTGTGTTTCTGTGTTGTCTGTTGTGATTTCTCTATTTTCATATCTAATTTTGTTGATTTGATTCTTCTCCCTTTGTTGAGTCTGGCTAATGGTTTGTCAATTTTATTTATCTTCTCAAAGAACCAACTTTTGTCTTTGTTATTTTTTGCTATGGTCTCTTTTGTTTCTTTTGCATTTATTTCTGCCCTAATTTTTAAGATTTCTTTCCTTCTACTAACCATGGGTTTCTTCATTTCTTCCTTCTCTAGTTGCTTTAGGTGTAGAGTTAGGTTATTTAGTAGACTTTTTTCTTGTTTCTTGAGGTAAGCCTGTATTGCTATGAACCTTCCCCTTAGCACTGCTTTTATAGTGTCTCATAGGTTTTGCGTTGTTGTGTTTTCATTTTCTTTCGTTTCTATGCATATTTTGATTTTTTTAATTTCTTCTGTGCTTTGTTGGTTATTCAGCAGCATGTTGTTCATCCTCCATATGTTGGTATTTTTAATAGTTTTTCTCCTGTAATTGACATCTAATCTTACTGCACTATGGTCAGAGACGATGCTTGGGATGATTTCAATTTTTTGAATTTACCAAGGCTAGATTTATGGCCCAGGATGTGATCTATCCTGAAGAAGGTTCCATGTGTAGTTGAGAAAAAGGTGAAATTTATTGTTCGGGGGTGAAATATCCTACAGATATCAATTAGGTCTAACTGGTCTATTGTACCATTTAAAGTTTGTGTTTCCTTATTAATTTTCTGTTTAGTTGATCTATCCATAGGTGTGAGTGGGGTTTTAAAGTCTCCCACTATTGTGTTGTTGTTTATTTCCCCTTCTTACTTGTTAGCATTTGTGTTACATACTGTGGTGCTCCTATGTTGGGTGCATATATATTTATAATTGTTATATCTCCTTCTGGATTGATCCTTTGATCATTATGTAGTGACCTTCTTTGTCTCTTTTCACAACCTTTGTTTTAAAGTCTTAAGGCTCCTGCCTCTGGATTTCATTCTTGTTCTTACAGTAGCCTCAAGACTTCTACATCTATACAGCACCAAATGATAAAACATCTAGGTTAATGATGAAATGTTTCTCCACAATGAGGGACACCCGGCAAGGTTCACAGAGCTACATGGAGAAGAGAAGAGGGCGAAGGGAGATAGAGGTGACCAGGAAGAGAATAGGGGCAATCAAAAGGGGAGAGAGCAAGCTAGCCAGCAATCAATTCCCTCTGTGGTCTCCACAGTCTGGACCCCTCAGAGATGTTCATGGAGTTACACAGAGAAGAGAAGGAGGAGGAAGGAGACAGAGGTGACCAGGAGGAGAAAGGGGGGAATCAAAAGGAGAGAGACATATCCAGCCAGTAATCAGTTCCCAAAGTGTTCTCCATAGCCCGGAAAACACAAAGAGATTCACAGAGTTCGGTAGAGAAGAGAAGGGGGAGGGAGGAGACTGAGGTGACCTGGTGGAGAAAAAGGAGAGTCAAAAGAGGGAGAGAGCTATCAAGCCAGTAATCACACTCCCAAGTAAAAATGAGTACTGAAAATTGGGTTCTTAAAGGTATAAAAGTGATAACAAATACCAAAAAGCAAAGATTAAAAATGTAGAGTAGAGGTTAGACTCTCAAAAATGCAATACTTAAAAAAAACAACAAAACAAAGTCACAAACATTATAAAATATATATATATATGAAGTTTCTTTTAAAAATAGGGTCTTTTTTTGGGCAAGGTAATAGTAGATTATAAAAATGAAAATGAAAGGAGTAATAGAGGACTTAAAAATTTTAAAAAATGAAAATGGTAAAAATATATCTAGGAATTTCTCTGGAGCTGTTGCAGACAGTGTGGGATCAGTTCAGTTTTAGATAGTTCCTTGATCCGGCTTATACTTCTCAAGATCTATAGGCCCCTTCCAGTGTAGTCAGTGCTAACTACAGGGTTTTAATCTGCTGCACCTGTCACTTCCAAAGTGGTTCCCTCTGTTTATTTTAGCTTCTTCTGTTTGCTGGTCTCTTCAGTGTCTAATTTCTGCCCTGACACAAGGGGATGATGTGGTCACTTTTTTAGGCTCACTTGTTCAGTCATGCTGTGGGGAGGGAGGAACACGGCAAAGAAGTATCACTGGTGTGTGTGGGGAGTGCCTGCAGTGTTTCAGCCGCACTGGGTATGCCCCTGCTCACGGCGTGTGTGCTTTCATGGTCTACACTTCTCAGGCTCTAGGTTGCTCTGCAGGGAACTCTCTGAGGTGGGCCCTGGGTTGCATGCACTTCCCAGGTCTAAGCTGCTCAGGTTCAGGTTCTTGAGTACTCCCCAAAGGTGCAGACTCAGTTTGGCCTGTGTTTTGTGCCCTTCCCAGGTCCGTGCAGCTCAGATGACCAGGTGCTTGGCGAACGCAGTCACCCCCAGGTGGGCGGTGCATCTTATCACCTCCCCCCATCCCAGCCGCTCGGTTTTCTGGGTGTACAATGGGTGTGCCTTCTCAGGCATGCCTTGTGTCTCTTCTGGGGAGCTGATCTCTGGGTGTGACCCTCCTGGTGGATGTCAACCATCCAGAATCCCAAGAACTCTTGGTTAGCAATGGAGCCTGTTTGTAGTTTGGTAGAGGATTCCTCTCTGGGGCCGCGATTGCCCCTTTCCAGCTCTGGCTGCCCCCTGCCTGCTTGTCTCCAGTGGGGGATGGGCCAGTCTGCAGCCTGCAGGCTCTCCTCTCGTATTTGCTCAGTCCTTTGTTCTCTCAGCGGGCCTGGCAGTGCCTCTGTTCAGTTCAGTTCAGTCGCTCAGTCATGTCTGACTCTTTGCGACCCCATGAATCGCAGCACACCAAGCCTCCCTGTCCATCACAAACTCCCGGAGTTTACTCAAACTCATGTCCATCCAGTCAGTGATGCCATCCAGCCATCTCATCCTCTGTCGTCCCCTTCTCCTCCTACCCCAATCCCTCCCAGCATCAGGGTCTTTTCCAGTGAGTCAACTCTTCCAATGAGGTGGCCAAAGTATTGGAGTTTCAGTTTTAGCATCAGTCCTTCCAATGAACACCCAGGACTGATCTCCTTTAGGATGGACTGGTTGGATCTCCTTGCAGTCCAAGGGACTCTCAAGAGTCTTCTCCAACACCACAGTTCAAAAGCATCAATTTTTCAGTGCTCAGCTTTCTTCACAGTCCAACACTCACATCCATATATGACCACTGGAAAAACCATAGCCTTGACTATATGGACCTTTGTTGGCAAAGTAATGTCTCTGCTTTTTAATATGCTGTCTAGGTTGGTCATAACTTTCCTTCCAAGGAGTAAGCATCTTTTAATTTCATGGCTGCAATCACCATCTGCAGTGATTTTGGAGCCTCCAAAAATAGTCTGACACTGTTTCCACTGTTTCCCCATCTATTTCCCATGAGGTGATGGGACCAGATGCCATGATCTTAGTTTTCTGAATGTTAAGCTTTAAGCCAACTTTTTCACCCTCCTGTTTCACTTTCATCAAGAGACTCCTTAGTTCCTCTTCACTAAGGGTAGTGTCATCTGCATATCTGAGGTTATTGATATTTATCCTGGCAATCTTGATTCCAGCTTTTGTTTCTTCCAGCCCAGCGTTTCTCATGATATATTCTGCATATAAGTTAAATAAGCAGGGTGACAATATACAGCCTTTGCTACTCCTTTTCCTATTTGGAATCAGTCTTTTGTTCCATGTCTGGTTCTACCTGTTGCTTCCTGACCTGCATATAGGTTTCTCAAGAGGCAGGTCAAGTGGTCTGGTGTTGCCATCTCTTTCAGAATTTTCCACAGTTTATTGTGATCTACACAGTCAAAGGCTTTGGCATAGTCAATAAAGCAGAAATAGATGTTTTTCTGGAACTCTCTTGCTTTTTCAATGATCCAGTAGATGTTGGCAATTTGATCTCTAGTTCCTCTGCCTTTTCTAAAACCAGCTTTAATATCTAGAAGTTCATGGTTGAAGTATTGCTGAAGCCTGGTTTGGAGAATTTTGAACATTACTTTACTAGCCTGTGAGATGAGTGCAATTGTGCGGTAGTTTGAGCATTCTTTGGCATTGCCTTTTTTTGGGATTGGAATGAAAACTGACCTTTTCCAGTCCTGAGACCACTGCTGAGTTTTCCAAATTTGCTGACATATTGAATGCAGCACTTTCACATCATCATCTTTCAGGATTTGAAATAGCTCAACTGAAATTCCGTCACCTCCACTAGCTTTGTTCGTAGTGATGCTTTTTAAGGCTCACTTGACTTCACATTCCCAGATTTCTGGCTCTAGGTGAGTGATCACACCATCGTAATTATCTGGGTCATGAAGATCTTTTTTGTACAGTTCTTCTGTGTATTCTTGCCACCTCTTCTTAATATCTTCTGATTCTGTTAAGTCCCTACCGTTTCTGTCCTTTATTGAGCCCATCTTTGCATGAAATGTTCCCTTGGTATCTCTAATTTTCTTGAAGAGATCTTCAGGTTAGGGCTTTTGGCAGGATAGTTCTCTCTCTCTCTCTCTCTCTCTCTGGCTATCCCACAGTCTGGGTTGCTGTCTCACATTAGTTCCCTTACATTGCCCTCAGGGCATTCTGGCCCAGTCCTTACCCTAAGCAATGGAGCCCACGCCTCCCTGTTCAGCCCCTGCTTGCTGGGGGCAGCTGCAAGCACTGGGAGTTGCCCTTATGCATGTAATCTGTGGGTTTTATTTATTTATTTTTCCTCCTGGTTATTTTGCCCTCTGAGATTCCAAGATTCCCCACAGACCCATGGTGAGAGCGTTTCCTGGTGTTTGGAAACTTCTCTTTTAAGGCTCCCTTCCTGGGACAGATCTCTGTCCCTACCTGTTTTGTCTCTCTTTTTATCTTTTGTATTTTGCCCTACCTCCTTTCAAAGACAATGGGTTGCCTTTCTGGGTGCCTGATGTCCTCTGACAGCATTCAGAAGTTGTTTTGTGGAATTTGCTCAGCATTCAAATGTTCTTTCAATGAATTTGTCGGGGGGAAAGTGGTTTCCCCATCTTATTCCTCCACCATCTTAGAACCGCCCCCTCTGAATTCTTTTTCAGATAGTTTGCCTATTTCCTCTTCATTTATTTGGACTTCTGTATTTCTAGTTTGTTCTTTCATTTGTGTAATATTTCTCTGCTTTTTTTTTTTTAACTTATTGTGTTTGAGGTCTCCTTTTCCCAGGCTTCAAGGTTGAATTCTTTTTTTTCCTTTTCGTTTCTGCCCTCCTAAGGTTGGTCCAGTGGCTTGTGTAAGCTTCCTATAGGATAATGTTTATGCTGCGTTTTTGTTTGTTTGTTTTTCCTCCAATGGGCAAGGCTGAGTGAGGTGGTAATCCTGTCTGCTGATGATTGAGTTTGTATTTTTGTTTTGTTTGTTTTTTAGATGCACAGGGTGATGCCAGGTGTGTATTCAAGTTTTTTCCTTTGTGTGAGTTCTCACTATTTGATTCTTCCTAGGGTTAGTTCTCTGGTAGTCTAGGGTCTTGGAGTCAGTGCTCCCACTCCAAAGGCTCA
This sequence comes from Cervus canadensis, assembly GCF_019320065.1. Lineage (NCBI taxonomy): Eukaryota > Metazoa > Chordata > Mammalia > Artiodactyla > Cervidae > Cervus > Cervus canadensis. The sequence goes on along the minus strand of NC_057419.1, from coordinate 124,576,900 downwards.
GGGCTTGATCTCAGCATGAATTGGATTCCCACATAGATGGACTGACACCCATGTTTTTTCTTTCTGCCTCTGGTGTTGATGACAGGGGTATCCTCCAGAAACTGGGTCTCTTTGTTTCAGAATTAAACACATCCCAGACAGGAATGCTGATCCCCTGGAAGGTGCAGTGGATGGGAGAAAGAAGAGGTTGTTTTCTCTCTCTCTCTCTCTTTATTCTCCCATGACCTGCTCTCTCTTTGCTTCATTTGTCACAGAACACCTTTCCAAGTCCTTGGTTTGCTCGTCTGTAAAACAAGGATAACATTAATACCTATCCCACCGACTTCTGTGAGTTGTTGTGAAAATCAGATTTCTTTCTTCAGTTTTTGGTCAAATTCCAGTTGGCATTTGGTTTGGTGCACCATCAAGATTCTGAATGTTTTCAGTTTTATTTCTACAAATTTCCTCCTTCTGATGATTTTTCTAAATGATTACTCTTCAGGTTTATAGAATTCTCAATTTTTTTCTTATTAACAATTTTATGAGGTGGGCCCTTTTGGTCAAATTTTATAAAAATAATTCCTAAAGAAAACAAGTTGCTTGACTAGGATCACACAGCTTATGGGAATGTTAAGATCTCTTGCTTCTTTGCAGTTATTTCTTTCTTCCTCCGTATTTCTTTGTATTAGCACAGTCTCACTTCTACAACCTCTCCAGTCTAAATCTCAGCAAGGGTCTGTTCTTATCAGTCTTTGGTCAACTAGATAATGGGTTTGGGCTCCTGTTAGCCCTACTGAAGACAGATACTACATCACCTTTTCCACATTGCTGGGCCAGCAAACATACAAAGAAGATGGAGCTGAGATAATTCTTGAGTGGATGGCACGTCTTTTTAATAGATACATATGAGTTACTATTATAGTTCATTCAGGACTAGGAAATTCATTAGCTGCATAAGGCATACAAATCTAAAAATTTTGAGAACCATCTAAAGATGAATTATTCCCAATGAATCTGAAGTAATTACCTCAAACATAATTCAACTCCAATTTATTATAAACCACTTTGATGCAGGCTCATCTTGTTTAGATGTTTAGAGAATTTCCAGATAATCATGTTCAACTGGGCAGGACAATGTGATATAGTGTCAAGAACTAAGGATATTAGAGATTGGACTAAATGAGCAAGGTGGTCAACAAAGTGCCTATTATTTCAAACCATTAAAGCCAAAATCACAAGAATTGAGATTTGAGTGGAAGAGTGGGAGAAAATTCTTTAATTTTATATTCTCTGGAAATGAATTTACTAGGACTAACTATGGGCTTCTGGGTGGCTTAGATGGTAAAGAATCTGCCTGCAATGCAGGAGACCCGGGTGTGATCCCTAAGTCAGGAAGATCCCCTGAAGAAAGGAATGGCTAACCACTCCAGCATTCTTGCCTGGAGAATTCCATGGACAGAGGACCCTGGTGGGCTATAGCCCATGGAGTTGTGAAGCATTGGACATGACTGAACAACTGACACTTTCAACTATGTTTGGGGTTTAATATATTAAAACCATTCTAATCCACTGGAGTTTTCAATTAAGGCTGATGGAGATTCCAAAATATAAATTCCACTTAGTGGATCCAAAAATATTTTAAGCATCTCTTGGAAAGTAATAATCCTCTTTTGCATGTTGCAATAACAAGATGCTTGTGCAGATTATCTGCTAAAATCTTGAAGATATAAATTCAGAGGGGCTCAGGTGAATTACTTTTAAATGCTTATGCTGAGGAAAATCATTCCTTTTTGTCACATTTTCTGTGGATGCGCCTGCCCCAATTTTCTCCTCCTCCCTTTTGGGAAGATTGTGTCTCTTCCCTCAATCTCACAAAATCAGGCAAGGTGCCAAGAGCTTCCCACTTCTTTTTTTTCTAAGGTAGTGCCCTGAAGTGTTCAAGGTCGGGAACCTTCTTCCAATCTTGCAGAGTTGAACTGACTGCCAGTATCAGTGTGCTTTCTATGTGGGTTTTTGCTTGCCCTCTGCAGAGCTCACACTCACTATGTGTGGAGACTTGTGCACAATGAATGTGGAGGTTTGCATGTGTTGTTTCAGGGCACATACAGAATGCTGCGGGCACATGTCAGCCAATTATGGGGCACTGCAGGTAAGGTGTCTAATGGGGTTCATGGGAGTGCCTCTTCTTGGTAAAGTTTGTGAGCCAGTTAGTAGGGTTTGTGGCTTGTTTTTCAGAACCATGTCATGACTTCTGTGAGACATTGCTCCTTGCTCCTAGCTCTTCATGGTGGGGCAAGGCAAAAGTGGCTTCTTAGGCAGTGTTCCTTGAGGCTGGTGAAGCCCCGTGGTCATGCTGCTCTCACTTTTCCTGTATAAGAAATTGCTGGCCAAACTTCTCTCTCTTGGCACTGACCCACGCTGCCTTGGGGGAGAGATGACATGGGTAAAGTGAGTCTGTGCCTCTTTTTTTCATGTTCCTTGAAGTTTTATATGTATTCTTGGAGCTTTTACTCAAACAGGATACTGAAATCTCTTTACCCGACACCTAGGTTCCTACAGAAGTGTTCCTGTCCACGGATGATTGTTAAAACAATATTTCTGTAGGGGTATGGTGAACTAAAATCTCCTATTATGCCTTCTTGCTGATGTCACTACTAAACTATTGTTTATTCATTCACTTGCTATATGCCTTTAGGATAATTTTCAGATTTTTTATTTTTATTTTTTTTTCTACTTTTATTTTTTTTTAATTTTTTATTAGTTGGAGGCTAATTACTTCACAAAAACGGAAATGTTGTGAATTTTCAGAATTTTTTAAAAAAATTTTCATTACTGTTGGTTTTCACATAGATGAGAAGGTCCATGATGCTCTTTATGATGCCATTACAGGACTCTTTCCCCTTTGCTTTATTTTGTTTAATATTTTCATTATATGTATGTATATATACATACATACATATATATATATATATATAAATCCATTAACTTTCATTCTGCCTCTACGGGTATATTTGAAGTAAGCTTAATGTAGACAGCATAAACTTGGGTCATCTTTTATTTATTTTTTTCCATTTATTTTTATTAGTTGGAGGCTAATTACAGTATTGTAGTGGTTTCTGTCATACATTGACATGAATCAGCCATGGATTTACATGTATTCCCCATCCCGATCCCCCCTTCCACCTCCCTCTCCACCCGATCCCTCTGGGTCTTCCCAGTGCACCAGCCCCGAGCACTTGTCTCATGCATCCAACCTGGGCTGGTGATTTGTTTCACCCTTGATAATATACATGTTTCAATGCTGTTCTCTTGAAACATCCCACCCTCGCCTTCTCTCACAGAGTCCAAAATTCTGTTCTGTACATCTGTGTCTCTTTTTCTGTTTTGCATATAGGGTTATCATTACCATCTTTGTAAATTCCATATATATGCGTTAGTATACTGTATTGGTCTTTATATGTCTGGCTTACTTCACCCTGTATAATGTGCTCCAGTTTCATCCATCTCATTAGAACTGATTCAAATGAATTCTTTTTAATGGCTGAGTAATATTCCATGGTGTATATGTACCACAGCTTCCTTATCCATTCATCTGCTGATGGGAATCTAGGTTGCTTCCATGTCCTGGTTATTACAAATAGTGCTGCGATGAATATTGGGGTGCATGTGTCTCTTTTAGATCTGGTTTCCTCGGTGTGAATGCCCAGAAGTGAGATTGCTGGGTCATATGGTAGTTCTATTTCCAGTTTTTTAAGGAATCTCCACACTGTTCTCCATAGCGGCTGTACTAGTTTGCATTCCCACCAACAGTGTAAGAGGGTTCCCTTTTCTCCACACCCTCTCCAGCATTTATTGTTTGTAGACTTTTGGATAGCAGCCATTCTGACTGGCGTGTAATGGTACCTCATTGTGGTTGTGATTTGCATTTCTCGAATAATGAGAGATGTTGAGCATCTTTTCATGTGTTTGTTAGCCATCTGTATGTCTTCTTTGGAGAAATGTCTGTTTAGATCTTTGGCCCATTTTTTGATTGGGTCATTTATTTTTCTGGAATTGAGCTGCAGGAGATGCTTGTATATTTTTGAGAGTAATCCTTTGTCTGTTTCTTCATTTGCTATTATTTTCTCCCAATCTGAGGGCTGTCTTTTCACCTTGCTTATAGTTTCCTTTGTTGTACAAAAGCTTTTAAGTTTCATTAGGTCCCATTTGTTTATTTTTGCTTTTATTTCCAATATTCTTGGAAGTGGGTCATAGAGGATCCTGCTGTGATTTATGTCAGAGAGTGTTTTGCCTATGTTCTCCTCTAGGAGTTTTATAGTTTCTGGTCTTACATTTAGATCTTTAATCCATTTGGAGTTTATTTTTGTGTATGGTGTTAGAAAGTGTTCTAGTTTCATTCTTTTACAAGTGGTTGACCAGTTTTCCCAGCACCATTTGTTAAAGAGGTTGTCTTTTTTCCATTGTATATTCTTGCCTCCTTTGTCAAAGATAAGGTGTCCATAGGTTCGTGGATTTATCTCTGGGCTTTCTATTCTGTTCCATTGATCTATATTTCTGTCTTTGTGCCAGTACCATACTGTCTTGATGACTGTGGCTTTGTAGTAGAGTCTGAAGTCAGGCAGGTTGATTCCTCCAGTTCCATTCTTCTTTCTCAAGATTACTTTGGCTATTCGAGGTTTTTTGTATTTCCATACAAATTGTGAAATTATTTGTTCTAGTTCTGTGAAAAATACCGTTGGTAGTTTGATAGGGATTGCATTGAATCTATAGATTGCTTTGGGCAGTATAATCATTTTGACAATATTGATTCTTCCAATCCATGAACACGGTATATTTCTCCATCTGTTTGTGCCCTCTTTGATATCTTTCATCAGTGTTTTATAGTTTTCTATGTATAAGTCTTTTGTTTCTTTAAGTAGATATACTCCAAAGTATTTTATTCTTTTTGTTGCAGTGGTGAATGATATTGTTTCCTTAATTTCTCTTTCTGTTTTCTCATTGTTAGTGTATAGGAATGCAAGGGATTTCTGTGTGTTAATTTTATATCCTGCAACTTTACTATATTCGTTGATTAGCTCTACTAATTTTCTGGTGTCTTTAGGGTTTTCTATGTAGAGGATCATGTCATCTGCAAACAGAGAGAATTTCACTTCTTCTTTTCCTATCTGAATTCCTTTTATTTCTTTTTCTGCTCTGATTGCTGTGGCCAAAACTTCCAAAACTATGTTGAATAGTAGTTGTGTGCATTGGCACCCTTGTCTTTTTCCTGATTTTAGGGGAAATGCTTTCCATTTTTCACCATTGAGGGTAATGCTTGCTGTGGGTTTGTCATATATAGCTTTTATTATGTTGAGGTATGTTCCTTCTATTCCTGCTTTCTGGAGAGTTTTAATCATAAATGGATGTTGAATTTTGTCAAAGGCTTTTTCTGCATCTATTGAGATAATCATTTGGTTTTTATCTTTTAATTTGTTAATGTGGTGTATTACATTGAATGATTTGCAGATATTAAAGAATCCTTGCATTCCTGGGATAAAGCCAATTTGGTCATGATGTATGACTTTTTAATATGTTGTTGGATTCTGTTTGCTATAATTTTGTTAAGGATTTTTGCATCTATGTTCATTAGTGATATTGGCCTGTAGTTTTCTTTTTTTGTGGCATCTTTGTCTGGTTTTGGAATTAGGGTGATGGTGGTCTCATAGAATGAGTTTGGAAGTTTACCTTCTTCTGCAATTTTCTGGAAGAGTTTGAGTAAGATAGGTGTTAGCTCTTCTCTAAATTTTTGGTAGAATTCAGCTGTGAAGCCATCTGGTCCTGGGCTTTTGTTTGCTGGAAGATTTGTGATTACAGTTTCAATTTCCTTGCTTGTAATGGGTCTGTTAAGATCTTCTATTTCTTTCTGTTTCAGTTTTGGAAAGTTGTAGTTTTCTAAGAATTTGTCCATTTCTTCCAACTTGTCCATTTTATTGGCATAGAGCTGCTGGTAGTAGTCTCTTATGATCCTTTGTATTTTAGAGTTGTCTGTTGTGATCTCACTATTTTCATTTCTAATTTTGTTGATTTGTTTCTTCTCCCTTTGTTTCTTAATGAGTCTTACTAACGGTTTGTCAATTTTGTTTATTTTTTTCAAAAAAACAGCTTTTAGCTTTGTTGATTTTTGCTATGGTGTCTTTAGTTTCTTTTGCATTTATTTCTGCCCTAATTTTTAAGATTTCTTTCCTTCTACTAACCCTGGAGTTCTTCATTTCTTCCTTCTCTAATTGCTTTAGGTGTAGAGCTAGGTTATTTATTTGACTCTTTTCTTGTTTCTTGATGTAAGCCTGTAATGCTATGAACCTTCCCCTTAGCATTGCTCTTACAGTGTCCCATAGGTTTTGGGTTGCTGTGTTTTCATTTTCATTCATTTCTATGCATATTTTCATTTCTTTTTTGATTTCTTCTCTGATTTGTTGGTTATTCAGAAGCGTGTGATTTAGCCTCCATATATTTGAATTTTTAATAATTTTTTTCCTGTCATTGAGATCTAATCTTACTGCATTGTGGTCAGAAAAGATGACTGGAATGATTTCAATTTTTTTGAATTTCCCAAGGCTAGATTTATGGCCCAGGATGTGATCTATTCTGGAGAATGTTCCGTGTGCACTTGAGAAAAAGGTGAAGTTGATTGTTTTGGGGTGAAATGTCCTATAGATATCAATTAGGTCTAGCTGGTCCATTGTGTCATTTAAGGTTTGTGTTTCCTTGTTAATTTTCTGTTTAGTTGATCTATCCATAGGTGTGAGTGGGGTATTAAAGTTTCCCACTATTATTGTGTTACTATTAATTTCCTCTTTCATACTCATTAGCATTTGCCTTACATATTTTGGTGCTCCTATGTTGGGTGCATATATATTTATAATTCTTATATTTTCTTCTTGGATTGATCCTTTGATCATTATGTAGTGTCCTTCTTTGTCTCTTTTCACAGCCTTTATTTTAAAGTCTATTTTATCTGATATGAGTATTGCAACTCCTGCTTTCTTTTGGTCTCCGTTTGTGTGAAATATTTTTTTTCCAGCCCTTCACTTTTAGTCTGTATTTGTCCCTTGTTTTGAGGTGGGTCTCTTGTAGACAGCATATATAGGGGTCTTGTTTTTGTATCCATTCAGCCAGTCTTTGTATTTTGGTACATAAACCCATTTACATTTAAGGTAATTATTGATAGGTATGGTCCCATTGCCATTTACTTTGTTGTTTTGGGTTCGCATTCATACAACCTTTCTGTGTTTCCTGTCTAGAAAAGATTCTTTAGCATTTGTTGAAGAGCTGGTTTGGTGGTGCTGAATTCTCTCAGCTTTTGCTTGTTTGTAAAGCTTTTGAATTCTCCTTCATATCTGAATGAGATCCTTGCTGGGTGCAGTAATCTAGGTTGTAGGTTATTCTCTTTCATTACTTTCAGTATGTCCTGCCATTTCCTTATGGCCTGAAGGGTTTCTATTGATAGATCAGCTGTTATCCTTATGGGAATCCCTTTGTGTGTTATTTGTTGTTCCTCCCTTGCTGCTTTTAATATTTGTTCATTTGATCTTTGTTAATTTGATTAATATGTGTCTTGGAGTGTTTCGCCTTGGGTTTATCCTGTTTGGGGCTCTCTGGGTTTCTTGGACCTGTGTAACTATTTCCTTCCCAATTTTAGGGAAGTTTTCAGCTATTATCTCCTCGAGTATTTTCTCATGGCCTTTCTTTTCATCTTCTTCTTCTGGGACTCCTATGATTCGAATGCTGGGGCATTTCACATTGTCCCAGAGGTCCCTGAACTTGTCCTCATTTCTTTTGATTATTTTTTCTTTTTTTCCTCTCTGCTTCATTTATTTCCACCATTTTATCTTCTACCTCACTTATCCTATCTTCTGTCTCTGTTATTCTACTCTTGGTTCCCTCCAGAGTGTTTTTGATCTCATTTATTGCATTATTCATTTTTAATTGACTCTTTATTATTTCTTCTAGGTCCTTATTAAACATTTCTTGCATCTTCTCAGTCTTTGTCTCCAGGCTATTTATTTGTAACTCCATTTTGTTTTCAAGATTTTGGATCATTTTTATTATCATTATTCTAAATTCTTTTTCAGGTAGATTCCCTATCTCCTCCTCTTTTGTTTGACTTGGTGGGCATTATTCATGTTCCTTTACCTGTTGGGTATTTCTCTGCCTTTTCATCTTGTTTAGATTGCTGTGTCTAGACTGGGCTTTCTGTATTCTGGAGATCTGTGGTTCCTTTTTATTGTGGAGGTTTCACCCAGTGGGTGGGGTTTGACAATTGGCTTGTCAAGGTTTCCTGATTAGGGAAGCTTGCATCCGTGTTCTGCTGCATGGAACTGGATTTCTTCTCTCTGGAGTGCAATGGAGTGTCCAGTAGTGAGTTTTGAGATGGGTCTATGTGTTAGGTGTGACTTTGGGCAGCCTGTAGGTTGACGCTCAGGGCTATGTTCCTACGTTGCTGGATAATTTGCATGGTATGTCTTGCTTTGGACCTTATTGGCTCTTGGGTGGTGGTTGGTTTCAGTGTAGGTATGGAGGCTTTTTGATGTTCTCTTATTACTTAATGTTCCCTGTAGTCAGGAGTTTTCTGGTGTTCTCAGGTTTTGGGCTTAAATCTCCTGCCTCTGGGTTTCAATCTTATTCTTCCAATAGTCTCAAGACTTTTCCAACTATACAGCACTGATAATAAAACTTCTAGGTTAATGGTGAAAATATTCTCCACCATGAGGGACACCCAGAGAGTTTCACAGAGCTACATGAAGAAGAGGAGAGGGAGGAGGGAGATAGAGATGAGTAGGTGGAGAAAAATGGGGACTCAAGAGGAGAGAGAGAGATCTACGCAGTTCTCTGTTCCCAAAGTGTTCTCCAAAGCCCAGACAACCACAGAGATTCACAGAATTGGATTAGGAAGAGAAGGGGGAGGAGGAAATAGAGGTGATCTGAGGGAGAAAACAGAGAGTCAAAAGTGGGAGAGAGTAATCAACACACTCCTGAGTAAAAATGGGTACTGAATATTGAATTCTTAAATGTCCAATATTGATATCAAATACTGAAAAACAAAGATTAAAAATCTAGAGTAGTGGTTAGACTCTTAAAAATATAATATTAAAAACAAAAACACAAAAAGTTTTGGAAATATATATGAAGTTCAGTTTAAAAATAGGGCCTCTTCTTTTTTTTTTGAGGTTATAGTGAAATGAAAATGAAAATTAAGGAGTAATAGAGGAGTAATAGAGTACTTTAAAAGGAAATAAGAGAAAAAATAAAAAAAGAAAAAAAAATTTCTAATAAAAAAATAGTAAAAATATATGAAAATGAAAATGAAAGTTAAGGAGTAATGGAGGAGTAATAGGGAATTTTAAAAGAAAATAAAAGAGAAAAAATAAAAAGAAAAAGAAACAAAAAAAAGTAAAAAAAAAAAGTAAAAATATACCTAGGAATTTCTCTGGAGCTGTTGCATTCAGTGCGTTTTGGTTCAGTTTCAGATAGCTCCTCATTCCAGCTTACACTTCTCAATATCTACAGGCCCCTTCCGGTGTAGTCGGTGTTACCTACAGGGATTTTAATCTGTTGCACCGGTCACTTCTGAAGCCATTCCCTTTGTTTATTTGGCTTCTGTTTGCCGGTCTCTTCAGTGTCTAATTTCCGCCCTGACACAGGCAGGAGGAGGTAGTCTCTTGTTCAGGTTCGCTTGTTCAGTCGTGCTGTGGGGAGGGAGGGGCACTGCAGACCAGTCACTGGCCTGTGTGGGGAGCACTAGCAATGTTCCGGCCACAGTGCATTTGCCCCCACTCACGGGTGTGTGTTTTCCCTGTCTACATTGCTCAGGCTCCCGGCTGCTCTATATGGAGCGGGCCCTGCGTTGCGTGCGGTTCCAGTTTTCCGGTATTCCACAAAAGTGCAGACTCAGTTGGGCCTGCATTTTGTGCCTTCCCTGGCCCGAGCAGCTCAGGCAGCCAGGAGCTTGACGAGCGCACTTTCCCCAGGTGCGGTGCACCTTATCCCCTCCGCGGTCCCAGCCTCAGTTTCCGTGTGTGCCAGTTGGGTGTGTGTGCCTTGTGTCTGTTCTCGGGGGCTGGCCTCTAGCCATGACCCTCCCGGTGGATGTCGACCATCCAGAATCTCAGGAAGTCTTTGGTTAGAGACTGGGAGCCTGTTTGCAGTTTTGTAGGGGTGCCGTTCCTGGGGCCAAGTTTGCCCCTTTCTCCTCCCCCCTGCCTCCTGCCTCCAGCAGGGGATGGGCCTGTCTGCTGCCGGCTAGCTCTTCTCTGGGATTGCTCAGTCCCTTTGTTCTGCGAACGGCCACAGTGTGTTCGGGTCGGTTAATTTTCTCTCTCTCTCTCTCTCTCTCTCACTATCCTACAGTTTAAGTTGCTATCTCAAGTTAGCTCCCTCTGATTGCACTCAGGGCACTCAGGCCCGGTCCTTACCCTAAGCAATGCAACCCACTCCTCTCCGTTCCGCCCCCACTTGCTGGTGGTGGATGTGGGCGTCTGGGGTACTTTTATGCTTGGAGTTGCTTTTAGGCATGTAATCTGTGGGTTTTATTTAGTTTTCCTCCCAGTTAGGTTGCCCTCTGAGATTCACAAACTTCCCCCAGACCCGCCAGTGCGAGGGTTTCCTGGGGTTTAGAAACTTCCTCTATTGTGACTCCCTTCCCGGGACGGGACTCTGTCCCTAGCTCTTTTGTCTCTCTTTTTATCTTTTATATTTTGTCCTGCCTCCTTTTAAAGATGATGGGCTGCTTTTCTGGGCACCTGATGTCTTCTGCTAGCGGTCAGTTGTTTTGTGAAGTTTGCTCAGCGTTCAAATGTTCTTTTGATGAATTTGTAGAGGAGAAAGTGGTTTCCCCGTCCTATTCCTCTGCCATCTTAGCTCCTCCTCCTTGGGTCATCTTTTAAAGTGCTCATTTCAAATACTTTTTAATTAGTATTTTTTATTGGTATATTTTGACCATTTGTTTTTAATGCACATATTGCTAAGTTAGAGGTTTCCATCTAATTTTTTTTTCTTTTTTCAGTTGTTTATCCTGCCTTTCTTTTGGTTACTTGAACAATTTTTAGAATGCCATTTTGATTTATCTGTAGTGTTTTAAGTTTATATATTTTTATACCTTTTTTTAGTGGTTGCTGTAGATACAACTTATCATAGTCTACTGGTATCATCTGACAAATTCACCCTTCCCTGTTTATATTTGTCTTAAATATTTCTTTTACATAAATTTAGAATGACATCAGATATTGTTATGATTTTTCTTCAACCCTGAAACATACCTTAGAAAACTCAAGTGGAGAAGGAACCTTTACTCTTTTTAACACATATTTTGCTTACCATGTTTTTTCATCTTTAAGTTCCAAGTTTCTGCCTTTTTTAGTTTCTTTTCTTTTTAGAGTTTCCTTTAAACATTCTTTTATTGATAGTATAGATGTGCTCATGAAAAATTCCCTTAGTCTTCCTTCATCTGAGAATACCTTGATTTTCCATCATTTAAGAAGGATATTTTAACTTGATATAGGACTCCAGATTGAGATTTTTTTTTCTTTCAGCATTTGAAAGCTGTTGTGCCATTTCCTCTGGTCTCCACTGTTTTCAATAAGAAATCCACTGTCTCTCAGGTTGTTTATTTTCCCTCTCTATAGAAAAGAGTTGTTCTTCACTGCTTTTTAAAGTGTTTATTTGTCTTTAGTTTTCAGTAAATTTACTATGATGTGTTTTGGTGTGTGTTTCTTTAGATTTTTCCTGTTTGAAACTTGCTCAGCATCTGGAATCTTGTAGGTTTATGTCTTTTGTTGAATTTGGGAAGTTTTATGTCATTATTTCCTGACAGTTTGTTCCATCTCTATCCTTTATGTTATCCTTATATGACATTGATGACATAATATGAAACATCAGTAAGATTTCTATATATTCTAGGATTTTTTTATTTGACTTCTATCTACCACAAAATTAATTGGAAAATAATTTGAGGAAAAAATACTGAGAGTTAAAGTGTGTTTTAGTGTGTTTACTCTTAATGTATTTTACTTTTCTCTGAGATGTGACCCCTCAAGTTCCAGTTTTATTTTCTCAGACACCTTCAAATAATCAATCATATTTCTATTATCTTCATAGTGTTTCTTGGCCAGAAAGTTAGATACTAGCTAGTCTAACATAGGAGAAAGCCAAGCATATCAACTAGGATTTTATAAGCTCCCAAAACATTAATTTTTTAAAATTAACTTTAAAAGATGGAAAAATTGAATGAAACAAACATTTTACTTACTCTCAAAAACACATAGAATAGGGGAAAATGCCTTGCTCATTCTTATATTAGAAACATTGTCTATCTCAGTCTATCTCATAGATAGTCATTTAATAAATATTCAATATTCATGGCATACTGTGTGCATAAATGAGCTGGCAAGTGCTTCCATTTAATAAGTAGCCTGAGGGAAGTCAGATTGAAAGTTATTAATGGAATAACACATTTCCTGAAAATATCATAAATTCTAAATTAGTGAAGTGCTAAATATTTTGTAATGCAAAATAATGTAATTAAATGAGTTGGGACCAGAAAACTCAGTTTTTCTCTCTGTAACCCTTAGAGAGATCACTTGGCCTTTTTTTATAAGGCACAATTTGACAGAAAGCTCTCAAAACTAACTTTCTATGATATTATATATTTCATTATAGGTTACCATGAATTAGATGCCATGATGATGACAGGCATATAAATACAAGAATAAGGACTCTTTCTCCCCTGTTCATTGTCAAGTATGAGAAGAGTAGTGACACAATGAAAACCTATCTATATACATCAGACAATGTACACATTCAGTTTTAACCCAATAACCACTCTTCATATCCACAGTGTGTTCTAGCTTCCAGAAAAGATATAGTATTTGCAGTTAAGGATGTATTAACTGGTTTTAAAGGGAAAAAAAAATGAACATCATATTTTAACAATCTTTCCTTTACCTTTGGACTTTTTGTTGTACCTGGGGGCTGAAAGAAAGTTATAAAGCTATGCTTTGTTACTTCCAAGTTTTAGCAGTAGCTGGCCTTTTAGTGAAATATGTATTTGGGGATAACTAAGCAAAACCTTTTCTTTCTTTTTTTTTTTTTTAAAGAATTGCAAGAGCAGCACTAGAAACACTAAACAAATCTTGTTCAAGTCTGACATTTAAATAAATAAAAGTGTCTCTAAACAGTGGAAACAGTATCAGACTTTAATTTGGGGGGCTCCAAAATCACTGCAGATGGTGATTGCAGCCATGAAATTAAAATACACTTACTCCTTGGAAGGAAAGTTATGACCAACCTAGATAGCATATTAAAAAGCAGAAACATTACTTTGCCAACAAAGGTCCGTCTGGTCAAGACTATGGTTTTTCCAGTGGTCATGTATGGATGTGAGAGTTGGACTGTGAAGAAAGCTGAGTGCTGAAGAATTGATGCTTTTGAACTGTGGTGTTGGAGAAGACTCTTGAGGGTCCCTTGGACTGCAAGGAGATCCAACCAGTCCATCCTAAAGGAGATCAGTCCTGGGTGTTCATTGGAAGGACTGATGTTGAAGCTGAAACTCTAATACTTTGGCCACCTCATGCGAAGAGTTGACTCACTGGAAAAGACCCTGATGCTGGGAGGGATTGGGGGTAGGAGGAGAAGGGGTCAACAGAGGATGAGGTGGCTGGATGGCATCACAGACTCAATGGATATGAGTTTGAGTAAACTCTGGGAGTTGGTGATGGACAGGGAGGCCTGGCATGCTGCAGTCCATGGGTTTGCAAAGAATCAGACACAACTAGTGACTGAAGTGACCTGAATCTTGGGAGTTACATGCCATCACATGTGCCATATTGTATTAATTAGAAATGAGTAAAAAAGTCCATCACACACTCAAGGCAAGGTATTACATAAAGAAGTGAATATCAGAATATTGGGTTCACTAGACACCATTACAGAGACTGCCTATGACAATTCCCCTACCAACCAGGATTTCTAATACTATTATATGGCCTTGACAAATGCTTCAAGACTCCTCTCAGAGTTCTTTTTTGAAGCCTTTGTTGTTGTTGTTGTTGTTGTTCAGTCACCCAGTCATGTCGACTCTTTGTAACCCCATGGACTGTAGCACTTCAGGCCCCACTGTCCCTCACCATCTCCCAGAGTTTGCCCAAGTTCATGTTCATTGCATTGGTGATACCATCCAGCTATCTTATCCTCTTTTCCTTCTGCCCTCAGTCTTTCCTAGTATCACAGACTTTTCAAATGAGTCTTCTGTTCACATCAAATGACCCAATTACTGGAACTTCAGCTTCAGCATCCATCCTTCTAGTGGATATTCAGGGTTGAATTCCCTTAAGATTGACTGGTTTGATCTCCTTGAGGTACAAGCGACTTTCAGGAGTATTCTCTAGCACCACAGTTTGAAGCCATCAATTCTTTGGCATTCTGCCTTCTTTACTGTCCGGGTCTCACTACTGTACATGACCAATGAGAAGACCCTAGCCTTGACCATACGGACCTTTGTTGGCAGAGTAATGTCTCTGCTTTTCAACACACTGTCTATGTTTTTCATTGCTTTCCTACCAAGAAGAAATTGTCTTCTGATTTCATGGCTGCAGTCACCGTCCGCAATGATTTTGGAGCCCAAGAAGAGGAAATCTGTCACTGCTTCCATGTTTTCCTCTTTTATTTGTCATGCAGTAATGGGGCCAGATGCCATGGTCTTAGTTTTTTTTATTTATTTTTTTTTAATATTTAGTCTTAAGCCGACTGTTTCACTCTCCTCCTTCACCCTCATCAAGAGGCTCTTTAGTTCCTCTTCACTTTCTGCCATTAGAGTGGTATCATCTGCATATCTGAGGTTGTTGATGTTTCTCCTGCCTATCCTGATTCCAGCTTGTAATTCATCCAGCCTGGCATTTCTTGTGATGTACCCAGCATATAGGTTAAACAAATAGGGTGACTGTAGACAGCCCTGTTGTATTCCTTTCTTGATATTGAACCAATCAGTTGTTCCATATAGGGTTCTAACTATTGCTTCTTGACCTGCATACAGGTTTCTCAGAAGACAGCTAAGATGGTCTGATATTCCCATCTCTAAGAGCTATCCATGGTTTGTCATGATCCACATAGTCAAAGGCTTTAACATAGTCTATGAAACAGAGATAGTTGTTTTTCTGAAATTCCCTTGCTTTCTCTATAATCCAGTGAATGTTGGCATTTTGATCTCTAGTTCCTCTTCAGCTTTATTGAATATTACTTTTTGTCTCCTCAGAGCTCCAGCAGAACTTATGGTCAGTACTCACATGGATACTTAGCATGTATTACCCCAAATTATAGATATCCTTTCAGATATATTTTCTGCATCATCTCATTAGAATGCAAGAACATAGTGCATTTCAAGTTTATCTTGTACCACTCTACCTCTGTGTGCAGACCAATGTTGATCACTTGGCTCACATTCAGTAGGTACCTGTTTCTATGGCTAAACCTTTAAAAACTTCCACAGGGACCTGAGAAGTACACTGAATCAGAATTCAATAATTTTTAAATTGTCACTAATGTAGCACTCTGAATTCTTCCAACAAATCCATGGAGTCATAAGCATTCATCTCAATAAAACAATGAATGAAGTCTGTTAGAAGAGACAGTGATTTTAAAGAAGATACATGAACTTCTCAGAAACTGCTTCTGTAACATCTGTCACGTTAAATTCTAAACATTCTAATAGTTTTTAGTTCCAGTAAAACAGTATGAAGGAAACACACAAAATATGTCATCTCTCAAAAAAGAGGCCTTGATCTAAATTCAGACCATTCTGGCTAAAGCATGTGGGCTTATCAAATGCTTGGAGGCATTTAAGTTTAGAATACTCATTCTTGAATGTCCAGACTTTCACACACATCAAAAATGAAAGCCATGGTAAGGCAGTTTCTTCTGGAAGACTCTGTTCTCCAAATCTCTGTGGTTTATAGCATAAAATGACTTAGAGGTCATGTTTAGGCCACAAAAGTAATACCCATTCTGTATAGATACCAGGTCTTTTAGCTCCTCTTGTTCTTTTTTGTGCTGAATGTTCCACAGTTTCATCTGAATAAACCTGTTCAGAATTTTGGAGTTATACTGTTTGAAAACCAAACTTAAGGTTCTGGAGTTAAATGAAAGAAAGGAGGTGATCAAAGAAGTCCAGGTACCTTACATACACACATGAACACACACATACACTTACAGTGAAGGCTGTTAACATTTGAGAAAATGGCAGTTCTCATATTCTTCCATAAAATTCTTTGACCTAACAATCAGAATAAAGTAAGCAACATTAATTCACTTTTAAAGAGAGTGTGCTTTTAGAACAGGCTCATTGTTAGTCAATATATTTGTAGAATGACCCTTCTCCAAAAAGACTCTGAAAAATAGGGATATTGGGAAGTGACATCTTCCTGGATTCTAGGCCCAGTGGAAACTAAGACATAATGCAATGAATCATGTGTAGGATGTTGTTGAAACTTCAGCTAGATGATTGCTTTTCTCTAATGTTTGGGATGGTCTGCTTCACTTAAGTGAATAAAGCCCTTTTTGTGTACTAGGAGATAGAATGACTAGGTCTCCTAGGTTGCAAATGGCTTCAGAACATCTATGCCACTAAAATACTGACTAAACCTAAGAGGGCTAACAAGTTTTAAAATAGAAACAACAGAAAATTATATTTTTAACCATATACTTCACTAAATAATACTCCACATGACAACATAGAAAGACAAATTTTGTCATGGGAAATAGATCATTATACTTTTTCTATAGAAAGCATTTCTGATATTCAGATTGTCTTCACATACTTATTTTATCCATAACACTTTGTTGTTTAAGAACTAAATGAAAAAAAAAAGTTTATCTCTTCAAAAATTCACATTCATTTTTATAATAATAGATATAAGTGTGTCAAGGAGTTTGTTTTAAATAATATAATGAAATATATACAAATACAGAAAAGGCTAACATAGGAGAGCTCAGAATAATTGAATATGCTCTGTAGGGCATCTCTGAGTCAGAATACACAAAGCAAAAACTGTTGCCTCCAATAAAAAGTAACTGCTCTTCCTGCCTCCAATTTCTCACTGTTATAACAATTTCACCATAATAAACTAAAATCTTCACAGCTCCCCATGAAATTCTCAGTTTTTTAACCCTCTTAATGGTTTACCCAGTTCCCTCTTTCTTCTCCATTTTTTCCATATATACAATCTTTCAGGACCCAGTTCAAAGATCACCTTTTTCATGAAGCCCTTAATGACCTTATTAGGTGAAAGGAACTTCATTTCATCTATTTTATTCTAATTATCTCATGGTGCTTATCTTCCTTTTTCTGTTATTATAAATGTATTATAACCATAATATAAATATGCTATTAATATAAGTATATTCCTCTATTATATTGCACCAAGTAAGCTTCCCTAAAGGAAAGCTCTCTGTCTCATGCATCTTTTTATTTCCTCTGGAATGTCTGTCACATAGACAAGCATACAGTAGATTTTTAATAAGGATTTTCTTTTTTTTCTTTCTTTTTTTCTTCATTTATTTTTATTAGTTGGAGGCTAATTACTTTACAATATTTTAGTGGTTTTTGCCATACATTGACATGAATCAGCCATGGATTTACATGTGTTCCCCATCCTGAACCCCCCTCCCACCTCCCTCCCCATCCCATCCCTCTGAGTTTCAAGAGAAAATATTCAGGCACATGGATGATACAACAAGTGATAGTGCCTTATGGCTTTTAAAAAATTGCATATTTTCTATCTTAGAATTATCAGATCAGATACTGTTAACGCATAATATTTCCAAACTTAGAGAATTTTAGGGTTTTAAGATTCTGTTATTTTTCAAATGCAGAACCTCAGATACTGAAAGGAGAAGCCACTGGCTTGAGGTAAAAAACTAGTTAGTAAATATCCAGACATAGAATGGTGAGATGCTGACACTGACCCTGGTGCTCTAATGTCAACCTGTACTGCCCCTCTCAGGAATTTTTCTTATTCTTCCACACAAAACTTATCATTTAATTATATTCATATTTTGTTTATATTATTCTTTTTTTTGGTTCTTTGACAAAGTCACAGTTGATGCAGGAAGAAACTCTGAAAATTTTATAGTATTGACATTCACTGTTACTAATGGTTGCACACTAAAATATCTATTACTGGAGAAATTAATCAAAAATGAATGAATAATGTGTTAAAAAGAGATTTGCACCTTAATCCATGGATTAACATTTGTCATGTTTGTGTAGGTGATTTGAAAGAAGTCTAAAATCTACAAAGTCTGTTTTTTTTTAAAACACAGATATACAGAACAGACTTTTGGACTCTGTGGGAGAAGGCGAGGGTGGGATGTTTTGAGATAACAGCATCGAAACATGAATATTATCAAGGGTGAAACAGATCACCAGCCCAGGTTGGATGCATGAGACAAGTGCTCGGGGCTGGTGCATTGGGAAGACCCAGAGGGATGGGGTGGGGAGGGAAGCGGGAGGGGAGATCGGGATGGGGAATACATGTAAATCCATGGCTGATTCATGTCAATGTATGACAAAAACCACTACAATATTGTAAAGTAATTAGCCTCCAACTAATAAAAATAAATGGTAAAAAAAAAAACAAAAACAAAAAACAATTTCACACTGGAGGTAAGCAAAGGGATGAATTAGGTTCTGAAGTACAATAAACAGATATATTAATTAGCTACTTTTCTGCTTTATAATCTTGTATGGAACAAATTGAATGTCACAAAATCTGTTGCCCTATGTACAAGAGGAGTTTTAACCTCCTTGTACAATTTTGACTGTGGTAAGTGGGTTGGTACAGGATACAAGGGACCAGAGACATCTAAACTCACTGCAGAATAACCCAATGTGCCCAGGTGCTGAGAACCCATTGAATGGATATGTATCTACTCAGACTGGAATCAATATAAATTCTTGCTAAATATTTTTTCAAGCTTTTATTTTTAAATTTTCATAAATCTCTCACCCTACAATACACAATTGAGGGATGATAGGAATACATCAAATAGAGATGGCAAAGTGTATTGAAAGAATAAAAATAGAGACATTGTTAGTTAACTGAGTTCTAAAAACCAACCTCTTGAGAATCCTCCAGATGTAACATGTGCATAACTCAACATCATCCCTTGGGAGAAAGTGATACATATACTTCACTCCTTACCAGCTTTGCTGATCATCATGATTCCTTTTCACAAACTCGGTGTCTCTTCTTTGTCTCCTGTAAGGAATCAGCTAATTTTTGTAATTATCAGGTTTTTTTTTTTTTTTTCCCGCTATCTCTCTCCAGGTTTCATCAATAGCATAGATTTCTTTACCATAGTAGGAATTACTATTGCTATGTCTATTTGGAGGGAAATATGGAAGTCTTTTATCCATTATATTCTTTGCTTACACTTTTTTGGGGGATTTTGTTACTTCATAAAATCTTTTCCCAAGATTTTTACTTGCCTTGGCACCCCTTCCTAAGACTGTGGCTAGGTTAGTGTTTTTCAGAATGTAAACTATTTGAAGAATTTCATTCATCATTGTAGCACAATGAAGAGAATTGCTAGAAATCAAGTTCTCTATGGAAATATGACTAGAGTGACTCAACATCTTCAAAAGCTCCAGTCATTTTGGAGGAATCACTAGCCCTGAAAGCACAGATCATGCTGTCTTGTTCTTTAATATCCATACTAAAATTCTTGTTATCCCAAATAAGACAATAGAGAAGGGTTCAAATACTGATAAATGTTCTTACCCAAATACACATTTCATTAGGATAAAGTTATGCATTTCTTTCTATCAGATTTGAAATATGATTTGGTTGAATTTGGCTCTGTAATGAAAAATGCCACCTTGGCAATTTCACCAGAAGTAACCCATATTGCCTTATTTCCCCTATATTGTTGGTAGGTTTATCACCTTAAATTAGCTTCTTGGGGTGATAGGCTGGCATGTTTTCCCTGAGTTTGAAAATAATATGCTCTGAATGGTTCAGAATGGCTTAAATCTAAGTCCTTCCATGTCCCTAGCAACATGTAGACTGTGTTTTCAAGTTGCTGTGTTCTTCAGTGATAAAGTTCCAATATAGATTTATGTTCTTGTTGCTATGGTTAGTTTACTAAAAAACTAATTACGAATATTATCAATAGACATATTATTTGACTTTTACTAAGATGAATGAAGAAAGATGACTAGAATTTGCACAGTTGGAAATTTGATAAGTGGAATGATATTAGAGGTGAAAAAATAAGCTATGTAAATTTAAAACTGACATAGTGTAAATCAGAAATAGGGAGGAGACTATCCTTCATAATCAACATTCATCTAAAAAATATTTTTCTGCCCACTATGAGCTTGATTTTGCACAAGGCAGGACTCAATTAGAGGTAAAGTAAAGCCTAATCAATGATTACTTTCAAAAACCCTCTTGATTTTAGAAATCAAGTGTTTTGCTTGTGGTTCGTTACAACCGCATCTTTTTATTGTGGAAAATTTTAAACATAAAAAAAGCATGGAGAAAGATATACTAATTCCCTAAGTATCCATCATATTAATACTTGCTTTAGCAGTCAACTCATGGTAAATCCTTTATCTTATTCCAGTCACTACCTCTCATCACATATTAATTTGAAACAAAATCCAGACATTATAGCTTTATATCCATAAGTATTTCAGCATGGATCTCTAGAGATAAACTTTTAAACATAGAAAGAAGAGAACTATCACAATTATACCATTTAAATAATTTCTTAATATCATCAAATGTCTAACTAGTACTCATTTCCAAATGCGTCACTAAGGACATAAATTTTTGTTTCAATCCATGTGTAAACAAGGCTGATACAATGTAATTGAAAAATATCTCTTTAAACTCCTGTTTAAAAATTATGCATTTTATTTTGAGATAAATGTAGATTGCAAAAAAAAGTAGATTAAGATAAAAGTAGATGCAATTGTAGGAAATAATACAGAGAGAGCCTATGTTTCCTCTACTAGTAATGTCTTGCAAAGCTCTAGTATAATATCACAACCAGAATGTTGGCACTAATGCAATTAAGATACAGAAAGTTTCCATCACCATGGGATCCCTCTCTAGTTGAATTTTTATAGCACACCTACTTCCCTCCTGCCCCTCCTTAACCCCTGACAACCACTAATCTGTTCTACATTTCTACAGTGTTATCATTTCAACAATGCTATAAAAATGGAATCATATAGTGAGTAAGCTTTAGGCTTTTTTTCCACTCAATATAATTCTTTGGAGATTCATCCAAGATGCTGACTGTATCAATAGTTTGTTCATTTTTATTTGCTGAGTAATATTCAATGAAATGGATGTAAAGGAATTTATTTATTAAATTGCCCACTGAAGGACATATGGATTACTTTTAGTTTTTAGCTATCATAAATAAAGTACTATATACAGTCATGTTTAGATTTTTGTTTGAACACAAGTTTTCATTTTCTTGGGAAAATTTCAGGAGTACATATGCTGGGTCATATGGTAGTTGTGTTTTGTTTTTTAAGAAACTGCTGAGCCATTTTCCAAAGTAGTTGTACAATTTTATATTCCCACTACAGAGGGATCTAGTTTCTTCATATCTTCACCAGCATTTGATGTTTTCACTATTTATATTTTACCGATTTATTTATTATTTAGCCATTGTTGTGCAGTGATATCTCATTGTGGTCTCAATTTGTACTTTCCTAATGGCTGGTAACGTTCATATGCTTATTAAGTATATCACTTTGGAGACATACCTATCATTTTTTAAAAATTGAAACATAGTTAATGTACAATATTTTGTTAGTTTCAGGAGTATTACCAAGTGATTTGATATTTTCATACATTATGAAATGATCACCACAATAAGTCTGACAACCATCTGTCCCCATAAAATTATTATAATATTAATGACCATATTCTTTATGCTGTATATCATACCCAGGTGACTTATTTCATTTAAAACTGGAGATTTGTACCTCATAGTCCCCTTCAGCTATTTTCCCACCCATGTCCCCTCTGTCAACCACCTGTTTGTTCTCCATATCTAAGAATGTTTTATATAATTTTGTTTGTTTGTGTTGTTTTTAGATTCAACATACAAGTGTGATCATATGGTATTTGTCTTTCTCTGACTTATTTTGCTTAGTGAAATACCCTCTAGGTTCATCTGTGTTGTCACAAATGGCCAAATTTCACAAAGTTCATTTTTTGTTGTGTGTATGTATGTGTGTGTATACATACCATATCTTTATTCATTCATCTATTGATGAACATTTTCAGTGGTGTCCACATTATGGCTTTTATAGGTAATGCTGTAATGAACATTGGGGTGCATATGAGTTTAAATTTAACTCTTGCTGAATCTGTTGGTGGAAAACAGCTTTTTCCATGTGGATTAGATAATTAAATAGTAAACATCCACTAGCAATATCTTGTTGGAAAAGAACAAACTCAACCTCTTTAGTGGGTAAAAATGGTCATCATATGCAGTGAGCCCACACCTCTCTAATCACTGGATTTTGGTAAGTTATATAGAACAAAAAGTCCATTTCTACATAAGCCAAATAAACAGAAGGTAAGAATAATTTGTAAAGTAAGAGTAAAACACCAGTTAGCAGAAAAAGAAAGCCTACGGTAGTCAAAATACTTCTGTCAATAACAGATGAAATGTTTCAGTGTTTTCAATACCTCAATGAGATGTGATCAGTTGTACAAGAATAGAGTTATTCCTGGAAAAGTAGATATAAAATCAGACTGACTTCTTCTCTTGTTTATAAACAGAACCAGTGTTACATTTAAACAGTAGTTAGTTGCCAGCCATTAAAGTTACTAACTTCAACATATATGTTTACTTTTCTTTTAAAACATTCTACTTTTTCATTGTTTGGACAAATTAAGAAACATATCAGTAACCAATAGAAAAAACAGTTAAAACACTTCCTTCTAGGGAGTAAGGAGCTGTTGCTTTGTATTATAAGCCTTTATATGTGAGGCAACATACTACTTACTTTGAGTAAACATTTTAAAAATAAATTTAAGCCCCTTTTGTAGCGTCCGACTCTTTGGGAACCTAAGGACGTTAAACCGCCAGGCTCCTCCAGCCATGGGATTCTCTAGGCAAGAATACTGAAGTGGGTTGCCATTTCCTCCTCCAGGGGATTTTCCCCAGCTAAGGATCAAATCCACATCTCTTAGGTATCTTGCATTGGCAGGCGGAATCTTTACTGCCAGCACCAACAGAGAAGTCCTAAAAAAGCAAATAAGTAAAAATAAACCTTAAAACTGTGTGCTACTCTCTAACAGATGATGCTGTGAAAGTGCTGCATTCAATAGGCAAAATAGCAAATCTGGAAAACTCAGCAGTGGCCACAGGACTGGAAAAGGTTGGTTTTCATTCCAATCCCAAAGAAAGGCAATGCCGATAAATGCTCAAACTACCACACAATTGCACTCATCTCACAGGCTAGTAAAGTAATGTTCAAAATTCTCCAAGCCAGGCTTCAACAGTACGTGAACCATGAACTTCCAGATGTTCAAGCTGGATTTAGAAAAGGCAGAGGATCCAGATCAAATTGCCAACATCTGTTGGATCATTGAAAAAGCAAGAGAGTTACAGAAAAACATCTACTTCTGCTTTATTGACTATGTCAAAGCCTTGACTGTGTGGATCACAACAAACTGTGGAAAATTCTTAAAGAGATGGGAATACCAGACCACCTGACCTGCCTCCTGAGAAATCTGTATTCAGGTCAAGAAGCAACAGTTAGAACTGGGCATGGAACAACAGACTGGTTCCAAATCGGGAAAGGAGTAGGTCAAGGCTGTATATTGTCACCCTGCTTATTTAACCTATATGCAGAGTACATCATGCAAAATGCCAGACTGGATGAATCACAAGCTGGATTCAGGATTGCCAGAAGAAATATCAATAACCTCAGATATGCAGATGACACCACCCTTATAGACAGAAAACAAAGAAGAACTAAAGAGCCTCTTGATGAAAGTGAAAGAGGAGAATGAAAATGTTGGCTTAAAACTCAACCTTCAGAAAACTAAGATCATGGCATCTGGTCCCATCTTTTCATGGCAAATATTGGGAAACAATGGAAACAGTGACAGACTTTATTTTTTAAGGCTCCAAAATCACTGCAGATGGTGACTGCAGCCATGAATAAAAAGATGCTTACTCCTTGGAAGAAAAGTTATGACCAACCTAGAAAGCATATTAAAAAGCAGAGACATTACTTTGTTGACATAATCTGTCTAGTCAAAGCTATGTTTTTTCCTGTAGTCATGTTTGGATGTGAGAGTTGGATTATCAAGAAAGCTGAGCACTGAAGAATTGATGCTTTTGAACTGTGGTGTTGGAGAAGACTCTTAAGAGTCCCTTGAACTGCAAGGAGATCCAACTAGTCTATCCTAAAGGAAATCAGTCCTGAATACTCATTGAAAGGACTGATGCTGAAGCTGAAACTCCAATTCTTTGGCCAGCTGATGGGAAGAAGCAACTCAATGGAAAAGACCCTGATGCTGGGAAAGATTGAAGGCAAGAGGAGAAGGGGATGATGGGATGACACGGTTGGTTGGCATCACTGACGAGATGGACATGAGTTTGTGTATGCTCCAGGAGTTGGTGATGGACAGGGAAGCCTGGTGTGCTGCAGTCCATGGGGTCATAAAGAGTCGGACATGACTGAGCGACTGAACTGTACTGAATTGAAACCTTAAAACGGTGTGCTACTCTCTAACACATGATTATTAGTGTTTATTTTTAAGCTTGCCTTAATATGGCTGTAGTTCAATAGAGAAAATACACGTCTCTACATGATATAATCTCTTTCATTTGATTTTTTTTTTTATTTTAGCCATATGATCACTGCCACCCACATGCCATCTGGTGACACATCTCCAGATGATACATAGGAAGTAATAAGTCTCTAAAATTTTGCCCTATAAATCTAAACCAAGAAAGTGCTTATAAAGAGGTTCATACTGCTGAATGATGAGGGAGAATTTTCTGACTTTTAGGAAGTGTTTTAATTTTAGCTAATTAAAGAACATCAACAACAGTAATAACAAAACTCTTTGCTTCTACTCAGTATTATTTGATTGAAATTATGAGTCTTCCAGCAAAACAACTATACTCCATGTGGAAAATTCACCATCCCAATTTCAGTTTCTGAAATATTAGAGCTAGTAGGACAGTGTTTTTATATCATATCTTGTTAGTCATTAAAGTTGCTGCAGATAATTGACTCTGTTTTATGTAAATTTTTACAGTTTTGAGCCTTGGTAGTACATTAAAATTCCCTGTTGTTGTTAAGTCGCTAAGTCATATCTGTCTCTTTGCAACCCCATGGGCTGCAGCATGCCAGGCTTCCCTGTCCTTCACTATCTCCCAGAGTTTGCTCAAACTCATGTGCATTGAGTCGGTGATGCCATCCAACCATCTCATCATCTGGCAGCCCCTTCTCCTCCTACCCTCAATCTTTCCCAGCATCAGGGTTTTTTCTAATGAGTCAGCTCTTTGCATCAGGTGGCCAAAATATTGGAACTTCAGCTTCAGCATCAGTCCTTCCAATGAGTATTCAGGGTAGATTTCCTTTCAGATTGATTGGTCTGATTTCCTTGCAGTTCAATGGACCCTCAAGAGTCTTCTCCAGCACCACAGTTCAAAAGCATCAATCCTTCAGTATTCAGCCTTCTTTATGGTCCAACTCTCACATCCATACAAATCCCCTGGGGTGCTATGAAAAATCCAGATGCCAAACTACATGCACATGGAATTATATGACTCTAAAAGTGTGAATGAGGCACCTGAATTTTTACTGCTTTCCAGATGTTGACAGTGTGCAGCCAAGTTTGAGAAACACTGTTCTAGAATGTTATGTCTATTTAACCTAAAAATTTATACTGGTGGGATAAGTACTTTGAAGATTTTTAAAGGTCAGTTGTATTGAGGTGGATGAACCTGGAGCCTGTTATATGGAGTGAAGTAAGTCAGAAAAACAAATATCGTATTTTAGCACATACGTGTGGAATCTAGAAAAATATACTGGTGAACCTATTTACAGGAAAGCAATAGAGATGCAGACCTAGAGAATGAAATTGTGGACATAGCAGGGGAAGAGGAGAGTAGGAAAAATTGAGAAAGTAGCATTGACATATAAATACTATCATGTGTAAAATATTAATAGATAATAGATAACTAGCAGGAAGCTGCTGTATATCACAGGGAGCCCAGCCTGGCACTCTGTGGTGACCTAGAGGGGTGGAATAGGAAGCTCTTGAGCCTCTTTATATATATATAATTTATAATTATGACCTCTCCATGTTGTTGTACAGCAGAAACCAATACAACATTGTAAAGCAATTATCTGCCAATTAAAAAATAAATTAAAAATATATATTGTGAATAACTAGGTCATAATTTTGGGGATCAGATCAAAGAAAAAAATGAAACATACACTTTGGTGCTATACTGAGATATAAAACAAGGTAAACACCAAACTTTTATGTGGGTAAGATCTAATATTGTTTTCTAAGCAGTGGTAGGCATCCAGTCCTTAAAAAACAATATATAGACAAAAGAACATGAAAGATATAAGCTATTTAATACAAATGGGGAAAATAAACCTATTTTATAGGAAGAATAATTTTCCTAAGGCCCTAATAGAAGTTCTTAAATTGAATGCAACATGCTTTTTTTTTTAACATACAATAAAAGAAAATTAACATTAGAGTAGAAACATTATTCATGTGCTGTTCTTTCCCTAAGCAACACTAAGGTGGTGATTTATTCATTTTTTTCATAATGTATTGTTCATATATTTCTTTGTGTGTAACATTAAAGTTAAAATTGATATAATTTCAAATGATTCTATTTGACACTTTTCTATTATTATTTTAAATTCTAATTTACCTTTTTAATATATCATTTTTCAGTCAGATCTACAGTTTGGTATAAAAAGAATGTAATTGTTGATTACTACAACTTGAAAAAAAAAAAAAACCACAAGATACTTTTCTTTAAACTTACTGCTGCATGTTCTCATTATCTCTTTTTGGACCTTACAGTCTAAGTAGAAAATAACAGCACTTGTGTTTCAATTTATGCTGTAAGTTTTGCACCTGTTATATATTTATGTCATTTATATATAATTTCATTTGAAATTAAAATGTTATTCACTCAATAAAGATTAGAAGACACCTCATATGATACCATCATCTAGAAAAACTTTTTCTTAAGACCAAGTTTAATAGTATTTAAAATCAAAACTTAATTTCCAAATATCAAAATAAGTGTCACGAGCATGTGAAACATTCTGATGGCTTCATATATTTATATAGTGATTATAATTTTCTCCTTTTAAATCATTTATATATCATATATATGTAAATCATATAGGTATATGTGTGTGTGTGTGTGTGTGTGTGTGTACGTATCCCGTGCCATATAAGAAGGAAAAGGAAATTAGAAGATGGGTAGGTTAATTAATGTTTTACATTTCTAGTCTAACGTAATCCAACACCTTAAAATGAACCATATATATTAACATCACCATTCCTGCATTTAGTCTGCATTTTTCTATTTAAGTGTTTGGAAAGATTATTTCCTTCTCATTTGAAGTCCAAAAAGTCACACAGACTAATTTGGAAAATCAAACACAAAAAAACAAGATTCACTTTAAATGAAACAAAAATATATAATGTATTGGAGAAGGCAATGGCAACCCACTCCAGTTCTCTTGCCTGGAAAATCCCAGGGACAGAGGAGCCTGGTAGGCTGCAGTCCATGGGGTCGCTAAGAGTCGGACACGACTAGTGTCTTCACTTTCACTTTTCACTTTCATGCATTGGAGAAGGAAATGGCAACCCACTCCAGTGTTCTTGCCTGGAGAATCCCAGGGACGGGGGAGCCTGGTGGGCTGCCGTCTCTGGGGTCTCACAGAGTCGGACACGACTGAAGTGACTTAGCAGTATACAATAGAATATTATTTGGCAATGTAAAAGAATGAAGCATTGATACATGCTCTGACATGCATGAACTTTGAAAACATCATGCTAAGTGAGAGAAAGCAATCACAAAATATGCCATATTAAATGATCCAATTTATATGAACTGCCCAGGAAAGGCAAATCTATATATAGAGAAAGTAGTGATTACCTAGGGCTGAGGGCTCCTTGTTGGAGATGTGGTGTGACTTAATGAGGACACATGGAGTTTCTTTTGGAAGTGTTAAAAATATTTTCAAATTAGGTTGTAGTGATGGTTGCATAGCACTATGATGTAAATAAACCAAAAACATTTAATTGTACATTTTAAATGGATGGATTTTATGGCATGTGAACTAAATTGTAAAGCTTTTTTAAAAAGGATAAATTCTGGATAATGTGGAGAGGCTGGTTTGAGGTTAATTCTTTTCATGAAATAGCCTACTTACATAGACTATCAGACAGACTTACCTTATATCAATAGTGATAAAGTGAATAATATGTGAAAGCAAAATGCATTAAAAGCATCCTACCAAAAATTCTAATTCAGACAAATTCTGGCAGAGCTACTTTTGTGATGTGAGGAAGAGCACTCAAAGAGATGAGATACCAATATGTAAAGCACCTTGCATGGTGCCTGGTACATTAATAACGTGCTTAATTAATGAGTTATTTTTTACTGTCATTATTATATGCATCACCATCACAAAATTTGCAGTAGAAAGCATAGGGACACACAGACTTTGTCTCACCTTCTTGAAGTTATACTCAGTAGAGTGAAATATAATATTGGTGCCATGTATCAATTGGTGTCAGCTACCACAATTATAGATAGTGACTCTGGTAAAATTAGTAATCTCTACTGGGCTTATATTTAAAATTCAGTCCATTGAATTGAGGGCAAAACTCACTCTGCTTGCACTTGGTTGAGAAAATTTGCATTTATTTTAAAGAAAGAAATTATATTAACTATAGAAACATCAGTGCAGCTATCTCTTTCATAGTCAGTATTCTGATAAAGTTTCAAGAGGAATAATGACATGGAAAGAAATTTTAAATCACAGAAGTAAATTTTTATTTTGGAGAACAGTAGTCTGGAATTTTGTGACTTTATTTTAATAAGTACTTCAAATTATATGTGTTGCATTTAGTAAGTAGAAAACACTCATTAGGTGTATGTGGAAATTGTGTAAAGATAACACTGAACCTAGTTATCTTAGAAATAAAAATGAATGAACCATACAATCATGGAGAATGAAAAAAAAATGGCAAGATTTTAAAAAGTAACTTAATTTATATTCAGTCACAAATTGATTTAATTCAAAAGCTCAACATTTCTCCACCAAAAGTCATAAAATTTGGTAAATATTTCAATGGTATTTTTAATGGAATATTTGCCTACTAATACCCAGGTTTCCTGGGTAGCTCAAATGGTAAAGTATCTGCCTGCAATATAGAGACTAGGGTTCGATCCCTGGGTCAAGAAGATCCCCTGGAAAAGGACATGACAACCCACTCCAGTTTTCTTGCCTGGAAAATTCTATGGACAGAGGAGCTTGGTGGGCTACAGTCCATGGAATCACAAAGAGTCCGATACAACTGAGAGACTAACACTTTCACACTTTCAATGGGGTTTGGGAGCAGAAGGCACTGTTAGAAGCATTAATTATGATGCTGAAAAAGTAAAGGGTCATTTAATTTTTATGTGTCCTCTGTCAATAGTGAATATTCATGTGAGTATTGAATGTTCCAAATTTTTGTTACTACTGAATACCTTATATGAGAACTTATTCTACAGGACAATATTTTCCTATGGAGAGTTCTTTACCCTCTTTCAGGAACCTTGTCTAGGATCTACCTGCCACCAACATTACATCAAATTATCTTCTAAACCTGCTGCAGTTTTTCAGATAATTGGCCCCACCATCTTTTCAGTCACTCAGTCTTGATATTTCAGTTACTTTTGACTCTTCTCATTAGCTGTCCAGTTTATCTGAGAGAGAAAGGACATAGTTTGAAAGGGTCATAGGGAAAATCCAGAAGAATTATTTTATTTTATGCTTGGGGAGATTTGCATAGCCAGTTATTATTTCTTTTTTTTTTTTTTTTTTACTTTTCAGAAGAGATAAACACTTCTTGATGTTAAAGGGAAGGGTATTAATACCTCTTTATTAAAAATACATTGGCTTTTATTCTGCAAATGAATGACATGCAGAGGGATATATCAACTTGTGACTTAATGGTTTCAGGAATAGTGTCCCCAGTCAAATATTGCCTGAAGATGCCCTTTCTGGTAGGAAAGGGAAGCAGTAAGACAGGGTATAAAAGGCTTACTCCTCATCCATAACAGTCAAAACAATTTCCTCACAGCCAATGAAACATAGTTAAGTTTTTCTCAGAAAGCTAGAAAATAGTCATGTTTTTCTGACAGTTGTTGTAAGGTTAATTTTAGAAGTGGAGCTTCAACTATTTACTGAAGGAGATCAAGCACATTAAAAAGGAAGCCAACTTCAGGACAGAAATGTTTAGATATGTGCCTGAATGGTTCATATTCCTACTCAACTTGCATGGCTTAACATGGGGTGGCAGCCAATAGACAGAGGCTGCAACACTTGAGGACTTGCTCAAATTGAGAGCCGTTCAAGTTTCAATGTGACTTCAAAATGAACCATCATTTTTCAAGTAGACACACTGATCTTTTTCAGAAACGGTAACTCTGAAAGCATGTTTAGTGAGGTAGAATGTATAGAAACACTGAGCAGATTATTCTTTTCAACTCTTTGCTCTTCTGTTATTTTTATTTTCAGTCATGTCCTAGACTTTGGCACTTAAAAATTAGTTTCTTAAGTCACAGTGATATTTATTGTAATGCAGATAAACAATTTATAATCTCATGAAAATTTATGGAAAGTGATTCTTATCAGAGACTTTAAAGTCCTTTCTCCTCAGCATCACCATCTACTGGCAAGAATCTCAAAAAGACTGCAGAGGCTTCCAGAGACCCTCAAACTAAAAGAATGCATGAAACTAATTCACCGACATTGCACAGTGACAAATATATCACAGCGAACTTAAACACTGACATACACTTTTGTCCAAATCAAGCTATCTAACAGAGAAATACTCTTTATGCTTGTGCTAGAGGGAAAATATTTACATGGTTGTGTTACAAGAGTATCTTTATCATTTAGAGAAAGCATCAAATCCATGATATTATAACCTGCTTGTATATACATTTGTATGTATACAATAATCATGTTTTCAATGTATAATCAGTGTTATTGATTTACTGCTTGGAATTTGATCCCTTCATTACCCAGAGAATTTCTTTTTTTTTTTTTTTAGAATTTCTTTTTTTATGAAATTTTTGACAACCACAATCTCTGGATCATTACTTTCCCTCTACACTTAGTGGAGTTTCAGAGTAGAATCTCTATTCCTTTGCAAGGCAAGTCTACTTCTGTAAGAAATTGATCCACTGTCTGGTCCAGAGACCTGGGTTTGATCCCTGGATTGAGAAGAGCCCCTGGAGAAGGGCATGACAATCCACTCCAATATTCTTGCCTGGAGAATTCCATGGACAGAGGAGCCTGGTGGGCTACAATCCATGGGCTCGGAAAGAATTGGACATGACTGAGTGACTAACACACACATGTACACTGGTCCCACCAACTATCACTACTAGGATTTGAACTTTTGTATGCAAAAGTTAACTTTCTTTTTCTCCTTAGCCTAGATCTGTGATCCTGTATTAAAAATCCCTGCCTCAATTTTCCTGACTAGAGAAAACTTCTAGAAAAACTAAAATGTATTCAGTGCTTTTACTTTCTTACCTTGGAGTCATTCCTTCATTCTTTTCAATGTGGCATATGGCCCTATCATTCTATAGAAATTTCATTCTGAAAGATCAGTCAATGACCTGGTTAAATTCAACAGCCTACCCTTAATCCTCTCCCTTTTGTTATGTCTCACAATTTACATTTCCTTAAACCAGTATATTCTGTAATATTTTCTACCTACAAAAAAATATAAAGAATAATATAATTAGTGTCTGAGTTCCAACTAAATGGTTTAATACCTAATACATTACCAAATACATGTTCTTTGTTCACATTTCCATTTCCCCACAATTATTGTTCCTCTTTCTTCCAGGAAAACACTTATCCTGAATTTTGTATTTATCTTTAATATTCATTTTTATACTGTACCATATATATTTCAAAATAATAATATTGACCTAAATGTCTTAAAATTTTATTTAAATGGAATTATATGTATTATTATGATATTTACTTTTAATATATTTGACATTTATCTGTATTGATGGGTGTAGTTGAGTAACATTCATTTATATTGTACATAGTATTCCATTGCATGAATACAGTCACAATTGCACAATTACAGTCAAAATCTTCTTCTGTTGGAGGACATTTAATTTTTACCCAGTTTTATTGAGATATGATTGAGATTGAGGCTTCCCAGGTGACTCTAGTGGTAAAGACCCTGCCTGGCAATGCAGGAGATGTAAGAGACAAACACAAGTTCGATCTCTGATTTGGGAAGATCCCCTGAAGGAGAGCATGGCAACCCTCTCCAGCAATTTTGCCTGAAGAATCCCATGGACAGAGGAGCCTGATGGGCTACAGTCCATATGGTCACAAAGAGTTTTACACAACTGAAGAGACTTAGCACACAGCATACATAATTGAAATAGAATACTGTATAAATATAAGATGTATAGCATAATGACTTAGAATACATATATTGTAAAATGATCACCACAATAATCTAGTATCCTTGTGACAAGAACTTTTAGGATATACTGTCATAGGAACTTTCAAATATACCACTATAGTGTTAACTATAGTCACCATATTGTACATTACATCCCCAGGACTGATGTATCATATCCCTGGAAGTTTGTACCTTTTGACCACCTTCATCCAATTCCCCTCCCCCACCCCCACCTCTGGTAACCACAAATCTGATCTCTTTTTCTATTTTTCTTTTTTTTGGTTTGGGTACATATAAATGAAATCATACATATTCATCTTTCTCTGTCCAGCTTATTTCACTTAATACATTCAAAGTCCAATCATGCTGTCCTGAATGCAGGATTTCCTTCTTTTTTACGGCTGAATAATATACCAACACACTCTTGGAGGGCACAAACAAAACCTTGTGCACACTATGACCCAGGAGAAAGGAGCAGTGACCCCACAAGAGACTGACTCAGACTTGCCTGTGAGTGTCCAGGAGACTCTGGCTAAGGCATAGGTCAGCAGTGGCTTGCTGCAAGTTTGGGTACACCAAGTGCAGCAGTGCCTGCATGGGATTTTTTGAACGGGGTCACCATTATCTTCATTACCTCCACCATAGTTTGCCCCAGGGCAAATAACAGGGAGGAAACACAGTCCCGCCCATCAACAGGAAATTGGGTTAAAGGTTTACTGGACATGGCCCCACCCATCAGAACAAGACCCAGTTCCCCCCTCAGTCAGTCTCTCCAATCAGGAAGCTCATAAGCTTTTTGTCCTTCTCCATCAGAGGGCCAACACAATGAAAACCAAAATCACATAAAACTAACCAGATTGATCACATGGACCATAACCTTGTCTAACTCAATGAAACTGTGAGTCATGCCATGTAGGGCCACCCAAGATGGAGGGGTCATGGTGGAGAATTCTGACAAAACGTGGTCCACTGGGAAAAGGGCATGGCAAACCACTTCAGTATTCTTGCCTTGAGAACCCATGAACAGTATGAAAAGGCAAAAAGATAGGACAATGAAAGATGAACACCCCAGGTCGGTAGGTGCACAATATGCTACTGGAGATCAGTGGAGAAATAATCCCAGAAAGAATGAAGAGATGGATGCAAAGCGAAAAACAACACCCAGTTGTGGATCTGACTGGTGATGAAGGTAAAGTCCAATGCTGTAAAGAGCAATACTGCATAAAAACCTGGAATGTTAGGTCCATGAATCAAGGCAAATTGGAAGTGGTCAAACAGCAGATGGCAAGAGTGAATATTGACATTTTAGGAATTGGCAAACTAAAATGGACTGGAATGGGTGAATTTAACTCAGATGACCATTATATCTACTACTGTGAGCAAGCATCCCTTAGAAGAAATGGAGTAGCCATCATATTCAACAAAAGAGTCCAAAATGCAATACTTGGATGCAATCTCAAAAATGACAGAATGATCTCTGTTCTTTTCCAAAGCAAACCACTCAATATCACGGTAATCCAAGTCTATGCCCCGACCAGTAATGCTGAAGAAGCTGAAGTTGAATGGATCTATGAAGACCTACAAGACCTTCTAGAACTAACACCCCCAAAATATGTCCTTTACATTATAGGGGACTGGAATGCAAAAGAAGGAAGTTAAGAAATACCTGGAATAACAGGCAAATTTGGCCTTGGAGTACAGAATGAAGCAGGACAAAGGCTAATAGAGTTTTACCAAGAGAACTCACTGGTCATAGCAAACACCCTCTTCCAACAACACAAGAGAAGACTCTACACATGGACATCACCAGATGGTCAATAATGAAATCAGATTGATTATACTCTTTGTAGCCAAAGATGGAGAAGCTCTATACAGTTAGCAAAAACAAGACCAGGAGCTGACTGTGGTTCACATCCTGAATTCCATATTGCCAAAATCAGACTTAAATTGAAGAAAGTAGGGAAAAGCACTAGACCATTCAGGTATGACCTAAATAAAATCCCATACGGTTATACAGTGGAAGTGACAAATAAATTCAAGGGATTAGATCTGATAGACAGAGTGCCTGATGTACTATGGATGGAGGTTTGTGACATTGTAAAGGAGGCAGTGATCAAGACCATCTCCAAGAAAAAGAAATTCAAAAAGGCAAAATGGTTATCTGAGGAGGCCTTACAAATAGCTGTGAAAAGAAGAGAAACAAAAAACAAAGGAGAAAAGGAAAGATATACCCATTTGAATGCAGAGTTCCAAAGAATAGCAAGGAGAGGTAAGAAAGCCTTCCTCAGTGATCAATGAAAAGAAAAAGGAAAACAAAAGAATGAGAAAGAATAGATATCTCTTAAAAAAAAAAATTAGAGATACCGAGGGAACATTTCATGCAAAGATGGACTCAATAAAGAACAGAAATTGTGTGAACCTAACAGAAGCAGAAGATATTAAGAAGAGGTGGCAAAAATACACAGAACTATACAAAAAAAATATCTTCATGACCCAGATAACCACGATGGTGCGATCACTCACCTAGAACCAGACATCCTGGAATGTGAAGTCAAGTGGGCCTTAGGAAGCATCACCACCAACAAAGCTAGTGAAGGTGATGGAATTACAGTTGAGCTATTTCAAATCCTAAAAGATGATGCTGATAAAGTGCTGCACTCAATATGCCAGCAAATTTGGGAAACTCAGCAGTGGCCACAGGACTAGAAAAGTTCAGTTTTCATTCCAATCCCAAAGAAAGGCAATGCCAAAGAATGTTCAAACTACCACACAACTGCACTCATTCCACACGCTAGCAAATTAATGCTCAAAATTCTCCACGCCAGGCTTCAACAGTATGTGAAACGTGAACTTTCAGATGTTCAAGCTGGATTTAGAAAAGGCAGAGGATCCAGAGATCAAATTGCCAACATCTGTTGTATCATCGATAAAGCAAGAAAGTTACAGAAAAACATCTATTTCTCCTCTATTGACTATGCCAAAGCCTTTGACTGTGTGGATCACAACAAACTGTGGAAAATTCTGAAAGAAATGGGAATACCAGACCACCTGACCTGCCTCCTGAGAAATTTGTATGCAGGTCAAGAAGCAACAGTTAGAACTGGACATGGAACAACAGACTGGTTCCAAATCGGGAAAGGAGTAGGTCAAGGCTGTATATTGTCACCCTGCTTATTTAACCTATATGCAGAGTACATTATGCAAAATGCCAGACTGGATGAATCACAAGCTGGATTCAGGATTGCCAAGAGAAATATCAATAACCTCAGATATGCAGATGACACCACCCTTATAGACAGAAAGCATAGAATAACTAAAGAGCCTCTTGATGAAACTGAAAGAGGAGAATGAAAATGTTGGCTTAAAACCCAACCTTTAGAAAACTAAGATCATGGCATCTGGTCCCATCTTTTCATGGCAAATATTGGGAAACAATGGAAACAGTGACAGACTTTATTTTTTAAGGCTCCAAAATCACTGCAGATGGTGACTGTAGCCATGAAATAAAAAGATGCTTACTCCTTGGAAGGAAAGTTATGTCCAACCTAGACAGCATATTAAAAAGCAGAGACATTATTTGCCGACATAGTCTGTCTAGTCAAAGCTATGCTTTTTTCCTGCAGTCATGTTTGGATGTGAGAGTTGGACTATCAAGAAAGTTGAGTATCAAAGAATTGATGCTTTTTAACTGTGGTGTTGGAGAAGACTCATGAGAGTCCCTTGGACAACAAGGAGATCCAACCAGTCCATCTTAAAGGAATCAGTCCTGAATATTCATTGGAAGGACTGATGCTGAAGATGAAACTCCAACTCTTTGGCCACCTGATGGGAAGAACTGACTCACTTTAAATGAAAGTGATGCTGGGAAAGATTGAAGGCAGGAGGAGAAGGGGACGACAGAGGATGAGATGGTTGGATGGCATCACTGACTCAATGGAGGTGAGTTTGAGTAGGCTCCGGGCGTTGGTGATGGACAGGGAGGCCTGGTGTGCTGTAGTCCATGGGGTCGCAAAGAGTCGGACATGACTGAGCAACTGAACTGAACTGAACTGTATACACACATAGGGCTTTCCTGGTGGCTTAGTATAAATAATCCACCTGCCAATGCAGGAGAGGTGAGTTCAATCCCTGGGTCAGGAATGGGTCAGATAGAGCCTCTAGAAAAAGAAATAGCAACGTACTCCAGTATTCTTGCCTGGGAAATCCCATGGACAGAGGAGTCTAGGAGGGCTACACTCCACAGGGTTGCAAAAAATCGGACACCACTTAGCAACTAAACAACAATAACAAAACACACACACACCACAACTTCTCTATCCATTAATCTATCCATGGACACTTAGAATGGTTTCATGTCTTGGCTATTGTAAATAATGCTTCTATGAACACAAAGGTGTGGATATCTCTTCAACATAGTGACTTCTTTCCCTTTGAATATATACCCAAAAGCAGGATTCCTGGATGTATGGTCAAGGAACTCAATATGGCTGTTCTCTTGCTCTTTGTACATCTCCTGCTTGACCAGTCCCTGCTTTACCTGCACCCTGATCACATGCATATGCTCATCCTCTGCCTCAACTGTTGATTATTCTAATCTTTAGGTCAGAATTACTCCACCTACTAGTTTAGTAAAGGAAAACACCTGAGCACATGATGCTTCTTAAGCTAAGAGGCTGTGAGAGATGGGTCCCAGTTGCTGGTTTCCTGGGTAACTGATAAGCCAATCTGACATTAATTACCCCTATAAAAGGTAGCCTCCTTCCCCCCCCCCCCCCCAGTAGCAAGGTGGCTGCCTTGGCCTGCCTACCTGCCTTACATTGTAGGGTGTTGCTCTACGACTTTATGCTTCAAATGGGTAAGATCCTCTATCCAATAATCTGTTGATGCCTCTGTCACTGTCTCTAGGCTCTTTGTTCTTGAGGCTGGACAATTATAAGGCTTACAGGCTTGCTAGGTACAGCCCAATAATTGGCGAATTAGCCAAGATGCTGAAGAAACTCCTATGAGTGCTGAGATGTCAGAAAATGAGGAGAAATGAAAAGTTGCTGGGGTAATCCTGAGGTGACTGTTATCTAGCACGTGGCACCCTGTGGCAGCTGACTACTATGAGAAATGTCTTTCTTTTCCATTATATTGATGATATCCTGTTCAGCCTGGAGTCTTTTTCCAGTTTAAAAGCAGCAACCTTGCTCCAGTCTCTTTCTTTCCCCCTTATTGACTGAGGGAATTTTGCAGAAACTAACACCTGTGGCCAGTGATTTTTATTTTGGCTGACCAAAAATTAATTGTGTTATTTCACTAACACTTGCAGGTAATTCCAATCAATCGTTACACCTGACACACCTAAAGTCTTCCAATTATCATGAAATTATGTCTTTAATCCACCCTTCTGTAGAAGTAAAGGAGCATTCTCCACCACCGAGAGTTTCATTTCCTATATCAGAATCAATCACTAAGTTTTTTTTTTTTTTTTTTGTCTTTTTGTTGGTCTAATATTCACACTGTCTAAGTATGAACTATATTTTGAAGAACTATCATCTTCTGTGTATCTGTCACATCTTCAAGTAACACTGGTATATATGTCACTTGAAGAATCAAAGTATCTGGATAAAATTCACCAAAAAATCCTTCACTCAAAATTTCACGGTGCATCATTTTTGAAAATTTTACATTTATAATACACACAAGGTTGAAACAAAAACCTTAATGGAGCAAGATGTGAATGATAACAACACTCATATGTTGTATAATGAACCCTTGCTAATTTTAAGCTCTAACAACTTTGCACAGTGATGTTAAGTGTATCACTACTAATAATGTATCAGTGTCTGTGGTCAATGACTTTCAGGTAACAAAAGATGTATGTCTCCAGTTATTAATGTGTTCTTGAGGCTGGGTAATTACGATGTTTGCAGGCCTGCAGGTTATAGCCTAATACTAGTTCTTAAGGTCATTCAATTTTTAATTTTTTGAGGAAGCTCCATACTGTTTTTCAAGTGACTGTATCAGTTTGCATTCTCAGCGACAAAGCACAAAAGTCCCCTTTTCTCCGCGTTCTCACTAACACTTGTTACTTGTGTTTTTCATAGTAGCCATTCTACAGGTGTGAGGTGATAGCTCATCATGGTTTTGATTTATATTTCTCTGATTAGTAATGTTAAGCACCTTTTCATGTACTTTCCATTTATTTGTCTTCTTTGGAGAAATATCTACTCAAGTTCTCTGACCATTCATTTTTAATTGACATTTTTTGCTATTGAGTTATGAGTTCCTTATAAATTTTGGATACGAATTCCTTATCGGATATATGGTTTGGAAATACCTTCCACCGTTTCATTTTGTTTTTCTTCTGCCATGCAGAAGCTTTTTAGTTTGATATACTTTTATTTACTGATATTTTCGCTCTTGTTGCTTGTACTTTGGGTATCATATAAAGAAAAAAATCATTGCCAAGACTGTCAAGGAGCTTTTTCCTTGTTTTCCTCTAGGAGTGTTATGATTTCAAGTCTTAAATGTATGTCCCTAATCTGTTTTGAGTTAATTTTTATGAATGGTGTAAGATAAATGTCCAACTTCAATATTCTGCATGTTAATATCCAGTTTTCCTAACACTTTTTATTGAAGAGACTCTTTTCCCATTAAGTATTCTTGGCTCATTTGTCAAATATTAATTGGTCATGTGTGTGAGGGTTTATTTCTGGGCCCTCAATTCTGTTCCAATGGTCTTTGTGTCTATTTTTATGGCAGTACATGCTGGTTTAATTAGATTTGTACTATAGTTTGAAATCCAGAAGTGTGAGTCCTATAGCTTTGTTCTTTTTCAAGATTGTTGTTATTTGGAGTCTTCTGTAATTCCATACAAATTTTAGGATTTTTTTTTCTGTCCATGAAAAAGAATATTGGAATATTGATAGACTGATTTGGGTAGTATGGACATTTTAACAATTAATTTTTCTGATCCATGAATAAAGGATGTCTTTCCATTTATTTGTGTCTTCTTCAACTTATTTCATCAATGTCTTATAATTTTTGTTGAATAGATCTTTTTACTCTTGATTTATATATGAGGTTTATTGTGTTCTATGTCTTAATTTTATATTTTGGTACTTTACTAAATTCTTTTATTTATAATTTTCTTTCTTTTGGTTTTTCAGTTTTATAATCATACCTGTAAACAGATAGTCTTACCTCTTCTAGATTTATACGTTCAATTGTGTTCTCTTACCCAGGTATACGGACTAACAGGTATAATACAATGTAAGCAGTACTGAAGACAGTGAGCATGCTTTTGTAGGGAAGTCTGTGAAATTTACTTCTTGAGAAACGTGCTGGTTTGGGGACCAATGATTGCATGAAAACATCCATAGATTTCTTCCTAGTGTTTTTTTTTTAATGAATAATTGATGAATTTAGTGTAATGCCTTTTAAGTGTCTCAAAGATTTTTTTCCTAGTTCTCTTAATATGATAGTTGTGCTTATTTGTTCTTTATGTTGAACCACCATTGCATTCTCAGATAAAACACAGTTAGATACATAATCCCAAATGTGTTATTTTTAATGTGCTGCTGGATTCTGTTAATGTTTTATGTAAGATTTTTGCATTAAGTATTTATAAGTGACACTGAACTATAGATTTCATTTGGATGTCAATGTTATACTTGCCATATGAAAATAATTTGGAGATTTGTATGTGCTTTGTAATTGTTTTAGAAACACTGGAGTTAATAGATCTTTCAAGGTTTTGAAGAATTCCCTTGGGAAGCAAGGGAACCACTATATATAGTGTTTTCTTGCTAGTGAATTTCTTACAACTATCTCTGTTTTCTTCTATGGGAAATAGTGTTTTTAGTTTGAATGCAGTCAAATTTTGTAAACTATAATTTGTAGGGAATTATTTATGTTTCCAGATTTTAAAATTGAATTGCACTTATTTGTGCAAAATAGTTTCCTTTGAAACAACTGGTTATTTTCCACGTCATTTCTGATTATGCACATTTGTGGTTTCTTTCTTGTTTCCATTAGGTTATAAGAAAACATTTTCCAGTGGACCAGCTTTGTAGTTCATTTATCATTTTTATAGTTTTCTATTTTCTAGCTCATTAATGTCTAATTGTATTTCCTAGTTTTTCTTTATTTTTAATTATGGATTTCATTTTTAATATTTTTATTAATTTTGGGGGTGCTATGTCTTTGTTGCTGTGTGGGCTTTTCTCTATTTGTGGTGAGCAAGGGCTACTCTTTATTTGCAGTACATGGGCTTCTCACTGCAGTGGCTTTTCTTGTTGCAGAACATGGGCTCTATGGCATGCGGGCTTCAGTAGTTGCAGCACATGGGCTCAGCATTTGCGGCTCCCAGGCTCTAGGGCACAGCTTCAGTAGTTGTGGCGCATGGGCTTAGTTGCTCCGTGGCACGTGGTATTCTCAGTGATCAGACATCAAATCCATGTCTCCTGCATTGTAAGTGGACTCTACCACTGAGCCACCAGGGGCACATCTGGATTTCTTTTTTTTTTTTTTCCCCATTTATTTTTATTAGTTGGAGGCTAATTACTTTACAATATTGTAGCGGTTTTTGTCATACATTGACATGAATCAGCCATCGATTTACATGTATTCCCCATCCTGATCCCCACT
Source organism: Cervus canadensis (assembly GCF_019320065.1). Taxonomy (NCBI): domain Eukaryota; kingdom Metazoa; phylum Chordata; class Mammalia; order Artiodactyla; family Cervidae; genus Cervus; species Cervus canadensis. Next base: position 124,535,498 of record NC_057419.1, on the reverse strand, counting down.
CCCACCTCCCTCTCCACCCGATTCCTCTGGGTCTTTCCAGTGCACCAGGCCCTAGCAGCAATCCCACTTCTGGGCATACACACTGAGGAAACCAGATCTGAAAGAGACACGTGCACCCCAAAGTTCATCACAGCATCTGGATTTCTTTGAGTAGTTCATCTGTTTTGATTTTTCAATTTTGTTGATAGAGATATTTGGTAATTTTCCTCTGATAACTGCTTTTGCTGTATTCCATTGTTCTGTATAAGAAACAAATATAAAGTCTTTGTTTCATATTTCTACTTTGACCTAAGGTTGCTCACTAACGTTTTTTTTTTTTTTTTAATTCACATGGAAAACTTTTAAAATGTGTTTAACTTTTAATTTTATCATACTATAGAGAATTATGTCTAGTATTTCCCTTTTTTGAAATTGAGATCTTTCAAAACAACCAAGTATGAAGTCAGTTTTCATAAATGTTTTGTTAACTTAAGATATTCTTTATAATCCAGGATACTAGAGATATTTACAACATTGATTGCATCATTATGAATTGTAGACTGAGCAATAGACTGAGCATTATACAATCTTTCTTTGTGTTAATGCTTTTTAATCTGAATTTGACCTTGACTCTTGTTCTCTTTATTCGCTTGAAAATAAATACCCTTTTTAACCTTTTGAGTCTTTTTATGTTAGGTGTGTCTTTGTATAAAGCATAGGTTAAACAGATTTGTATTCAATTAATCTATTAATAAAATATTTTTAATCTATGAGTCATGACTGCATTATGCATAATATAGTGGCAATTCTGTTCTCTTTCAAACTGTATCTAAAGGTTTTTTTTTTCCCTATGAGATCTTTCTCTCTTATACTAATGTTGCTATTTATGAAGATTTTATTTTTTGTTAATTGCCATTATATTCTATCTTTAAACTCTTTCATTTAAGGTATTTTTTGTTAGTTTCTTACTCTAAGCATTACTGAAAATAGCTACAAATCTTTTCTTTTCCTTTCCCCAATTATCTAAATTAATCTATATCCTTACACTCCCAATAAAAATATATGGCAATCAACCAACTTATTCTACTTGCCATTGATGTTCCTTCTTCTCACCATGATTTTTGATAGTTGCAATATATAATTAGAACCCATATTATTTACATATAATCATTCATCCTTATTCCCATCATTTCTTTTCAGTGATGTAGTTAAATATATTTAATGCTCATAAGCATTTCAATATTTCCTTGATAGTCTGAAGCTCATTCCTCAGGTGATTATTCAGGAAAAGTGCATTATGTACGGTATGCCCTGAATATTGCTGGTTTGAAACAATTTGCAATCTTTGTATTCCTCATGTTCTTTGAGTTTCCTAAATTACTTTTGGAAGGTCTGGCTTAAAGCACTGCAGTCAACAATTCTGATGCTAATTTTTAAATTTTTATTTCATATTAGTCTATCATTGATTTACAATATTAGTTTCAGGTGTAGAGCAAAGTGATTCAGTTATACCTATAGCCTTTTTTGAGTTCTTTTCCTTTATTGGCTATTACAAACTATTGAGCTGAGTTCACTGTGCTATACAGTAAATCCTTATTTGTCATCTATTTTAAGTATCAGTTCAGTTCAGTCGCCTCAGTCCTGTCGGAGTCTTTGCGACCCCATGAATCTCAGCACGCCAGGCCTCCCTGTCCATCACAAACTCTGAAGTTTACTCAAACTCCTGCCCATTGTGTCAGTGATGCCATCCAGCCATCTCATCCTCTGTGGTCCCGTTCTCCTCCTACCCACAATCCCTCCCAGCATCAGGGTCTTTTCCAACAAGTCAACTCTTCGCATGAGGTGGCCAAAGTATTGGAGTTTCAGCTTCAGCATCAGTCCTTCCAATGAACACCCAGGACTGATCTCCTTTAGGATGGACTGGTTGGATCTCCTTGCAATCCAAGGGACTCTGAAGAGTCTTCTCCAACACCACAGTTCAAAAGCATCAATTTTTCGGTGCTCAGCTTTCTTCACAGTCCAACTCTCACATCCATACATGACCACTGGAAAAACCATAGCCTTGACCAGACAGACCTTTGTTGGCAAAGTAATGTCTCTGCTTTTTAATATGCTATCTAGGTTGGTCATAACTTTCCTTCCAAGGAGTAAGCGTTTTTTAATTTCATGGCTGCAATCACCATCTGCAGTGATTTTGGAGCCCCAAAAAATAAAGTCTGACACTGTTTCCACTGTATAGTAGTGTGTATATGTCAACACAAACTCCCAATTTATTTCCCCCACCTTTCTCTTTGGGTGACTGTAAGTTTGTTTTCTAAGTCTTAATCTGTTTCTGTTTTTGTAAGTAAGTTCATTTGTACCATTTTTTTTTAGATTTCACATGTAAGCAATATCATATGATATTTGTCTTTCTCTGTCTGACTTCACTTAGTATGATAATCTCTAGGTCCAGCCATGTTGCTGCAAATGGCATTATTTATGGGTGAATAATATTCCATTGTATATATATGTACCACATCTTCCTTATCCATTTATCTGTCAATGCACTTTTAGGTTGTTTCCATGCCTTGATTATTGTAAACCGTGCTGGTTTCTAAAACTCTTTTCCTTGGTATTTTTACCTGTATCCCCAATTTTTTTTTAATATGTGAGCTTTTGCTAAAATATATCTTCATATTGATCATGTGGCATGATTTTTCTAAGGTACTTTCAATTTTCAAATAGTCTTTAATTTCAGAAAAATATTGATTATAGTTTTTCATATATGTATAGTGTTCTATTGTGGTTTTATTCTTCTAGCCCTCCTTTTTTATATCTGTATTTCCTTTGTTTTCACAATTTATCACTTTTTCTAAAATTATTAAAACTATATTTCTTAATATATATTTGATTTGTCATTGCTTTTACTTTCTATTTTCTAGTTCCCTTCCTTTAACTCCACCTGTCCACCTTTATTTTTCTTACAGTTTTTCTCAATTTATAACTTTTTCCTATTTATAATTATTACCTGAGTTCTGTCAGCTCCAGAAATCAATCTATTTCATTTATTTTTCTTTCATTTGTGTTGTTCTGCTGTAACTAATCTTTTCTATAATTACATTTAGCTTTGTTTTGAAATAATAAATTAGGATTTTTGTTTGCTTTGTTGCCAAATATAGTTTTCTGCTATGTCATAATTGTATGTAGTATGTTATTTTAGATCACTATCTTTTTATTTTCTTACCTTGTCTTAGTATGGATTTCAAGCACCCTCTTTCTCTTGTCATGCATTAAGATGAAGTTTCCTGTACTTGTATGGGCCACGATAGTATTTTTTAGCTTCATTGCCCTAGTACTTCTAATTTATTATAAAGTAATAAAAATTATGCACTCCCACTGCATGCACATCTTTAGTACTATATTTTACCTGTGCTTTTAGTCATTTCCTTCATTAGCATCTGAATTTTTTCTCTTTAATTCCAAGTGTTTTTACCCCCAATATATTTGTGTTCTGCTCTCAGCAGTTTAGTTTCAGTAAGGATTACAATTTTCTTTCATGGGATATTTCCAGACCATGAGGTTTCAGGATACCCTAGCACCCTTTCTTTATATTCATTGGCAAACTGGACACTTCCAAAGCTCTTTCCAGTTTTATCTGCTCTCATCACTGCCTTCAGAGTGCTCCACCTTGAATGGAGAAGGCTCCTTTTGAGAGTGAGCATTTTTACTGGTTGCTGTATTTTCCAACTCCTGAGATCAGCAAACGTCCTTTTATTTCCTCCCATAGAACATCTTATTCCCATACAGCTGCTATTTCTCCATGGGCCTTTCTGTTCTAAATGGTTTGGTTCTAATAAGCCATATCCTGGGCTTTGATGTGATACCTTAGTCCCTGGATTTGCTGTCTATGGGTTACTGTTTTTAGCCTTTTGCTCTGTGTGTGTGTGAATTTAGGCAGAATGAAAAATCATACTGCCACTATGTATGAGATGTCCTACCTGGTCAAAATATGTAGGATTTTGAACTGTGAATTTAATCTTATTGTAACTTTATCTGAAAAATCCTGGAAAGCCTGGTTTGAGGGTCCATTTTTCTGTAAATGTGTACTGTGTTCTGAGAGAAAACCTTAGTTGCCTACCAACCAGGGATTAGATTAATTTCTCACTTTATATTTTTTTAGATGACTCAACTATTGTACGTTAAAACCAGAAGACTAGATAGAGACATAGTCAAGCCTGTTATAAGATACTCTACTCAGAGTCATACCTATTTTCCCAATTGTTTCCTTTGCTATCAGGTGGATTTTTTTCCTCCAGTCTACCCATTTATGGAGTACTTAGTTATGTCAGGTTTTTTGAGTGGGAGGAAGTTCTGTTGAAACTCTCTATACCTTGTATTGGCCCATGGCTATGTCACCTATGCCTAGGTGGCAGATTATTAAAATACAAGCCTCTTATTTAAGGAGATTGGCAAATACTTCTAGGGCTCTAGTAGGCTTAGCTTCAGTGTACCATTTTGTTTTCCAGCTCTCTTTAGTTTTAATCCCTGGGAATTTTCCTTCCTTTCCTATGAGCTCAGCTGTGTATTGATTTGGAAAGATGTTTATTAGATTTGATCCATCATTTCTGCATTTTTGAGATTGTTGAAAATCTGTGTCCAAATAGGTAGTTAATCATATTGCTGGAAAGAGAGGTCTTGATTCATAGTCATACCAAGCTAATTTATACCCTCATTACTCTCATCTAGGCAATTATGAGATCCTTATTTCCTCCATTTCAGTCTCTAGTCTCTTTCACACTGCATTTCAATTCTACAAATCAGTGCAGTAATCATGTTTTTCTAAAAATTTAATTAGATGCCTATTGCTTTAGTCTCATACTAAACTTACCTACTGTCTGGTCCTAATTTACCTTTGTTCTCTCGTCTCTACATTTTCTTTGCAATCCAGTCAAACACAATTTCTTGCAGTTTCTAAGCTTTTATTCCAGTGTTATTTCGTTCATTTTCTATGTAGGAATTTCTGTGTTTCTAAATCCCTCTGACAGTGCCAATGTGATATGATCAATCAGCATTTTTCTATCTCTGCTGCTTCCTAGCTGTGTGGTGTCAACCTGCAATTTGGGGGAAAAAATTCTGTGGAATATGGATAACATTTCTTCTAGATATATGAAAGAATTTCTGGGAAAGTAAAATGATAAAATATTCTAAACATATTTTGTAAACTGAAAATTGCTATAAAGTTAAAAGTTTGATTTTTGTTTGACCTTATTAATTCTGTAAGGCCAAGCTCAACTGTTACATCCTTCCTGAAACCTTCCCTTGAGTCCTCTCTAGTACAGTTTGCACTTTTTCAGTATTTAACATATGTTACTTTGTATTGTCATTGTCCCTATCTCTTCTATTCCAAGTTAGAATGTGCTTTTTCAAGGACAGGGACCATGTCTGATTCCCCTTGCCCAATTCCTTAAATACTGCAGGTATACAATAAGTATTATTTGAAATTTCAAGTACTCAAAGAAATCAATTTAGGATAGGTATAAATGTGTCAGAAAATGAACTTTAAATCATTTTTATACTAAAATGATTTATGGGTATTGACTCCTTTCTTTAAAATCTACTTTTTAAAACTAGTATTAATACTTGTCACAAGATTTCCTTCAGGCCCTTTGGTACAGCAGATATGGTACACTGATTTATTCAGTATCTATTTTAATAACTCTTAGGCCATCCTTCTGAACAGCAGATGCTATGGCAAGATAAAGTTTACACTTCCAAAATCCTTTGTAGCTAAGGTGTCAGGTTTCCATCAGTGGCATTCATCCAACACTTGCATTCATAATTGCATTAAATGTTAGGTGGTGATGGTGGTGGTTTAGTTACTAAGTCGTGTCCGACTCTTGTGACCCCATGGACTGTAGCCCGCCAGACTCCCCCATCCACGGGATTCTCCAGGCAAGAATACTGGAGTGGGTTGCCATTTCCTTCTCCATAAATGTTAGGAGAAACACTAATATATGAAATATCTATTTTGCCAGTATAGATCTGGGGAGCCCTGTGTGGTTCTGCATTCAGCAGTTCTGTCAGTAGCTCTCTGACTTCCAGATCATAGCTTGAGTGATAGGTACTTTCACAAAGCACTTTTTACAATGGCTTCTTAATTTCTGTGGTTGCCTGTTGTAGTGTAAATGGCATCTCCTATGGAGGGACAATTTTGTGTTGTTCTGGAGTTGTTAGTTACCAGTCTAAATCTTGCTCACTTAGAATAGCTAACAATTTCATAAGCAAAAAATCCCCTGTATTAAAAATATTTCTGTTCAAAATATCTAGAGTGGCTTATTTTATAGATGGAAACTTCTTATAACCATTTCTGAAGTTCTGCATTATTAATTATATCCCATAGGTAAAAATGGGCATCCTAATTTCAGTATATTAAGAATTGAGTTTTCTTCCTATTTTAAGTTGCATGAACCAGTTTTCCACAAACCAGTTGTATCAGTTATCTAGAATGGCCTCAACTAGGCAGTGTGAGAACTCATATATAAAAATCTTTATTTCACTTAGGCTTTTATTGCCTTTCATAATTTTGAGTATTCTAATATTAATGTAATAAAAAGCATCCAGGAGAAGGCCAGGAGAAAAGTTTTAGAAATATTAAAAATGAACACTATAAAAAAATGAACACTATATAATAGAGATAGAATATTGTAGTGGTAATATTGTAAAATAATTAGCCTCCAACTAATAAAAATAAATGAAAAAAAAATAGAGATAGAAATAGGAAGTCAAAAATAAAGAATTTGACCATCACCATTTGATTATGGCAAGCCTATCATGTGACCTTCCATATTTTTCACAAAGCAGTTCTTATAAATGTTGAGGAATTTGCTGCAACAGGAAAAGTATCTAAAGTTACTTGTCTACCGATTGGGTCATTTATGTCAACAATAAAAAGGGTGGTGATCAGAATGTCAGTCTGGGCACGAAATCTTTTCTGAACATTTGATGCTTTGCACATGCAACTTCATGCTCAATTAGTCTTGCAACACTGTATACAAGACCCTGCTGCAGATTATATTCAACTACTTAAATAGCTCTTTTGAAAACTATTTCCACTTATCTTCATGTAAGATTTCACTTTCTTCCACACCAAGAGGCATTCTTTGAAATTTTCTCTTGGCAAAATTGCCAATAGTTTTACAGGACAAGGGGAGTATGCATCAATTTTCTCTGAAGGGAGGACCAAACAATGCAAGTATGCAGGTTAGGCAGAACAGAACTTAATGAGTTAAATTCTTTTTTAAAAAGAGCTTACTTTTTTTGCTTCTACAAGAGCCTTAATAATCACAGGCAAATAAACTCATTCAAAATCCTTGACAAAAATTGTCACAATAGCTCAAAATGGATTGATGAAATGTTTGAAAGCCTTTTATTTGCATTCTGCAAATTAGGAACACTTCTGTGAGCAAACCTTCCAAAGCAGGAATTTTTCATTTTGAATGCCAGGATAAGTACAACAGCCATTAGCCCCATTCTGCGTATAGTCACAGAGAGATGCCTTTTGATAAACAAAGCTACTATAAGGCTTACAGATTATTTTATCTTTGATCCTTGCTTTTAGCCCTGATGGAGCTTTGCTCTGATATGGTCAAGCTAGCTCACAAAGGAAAAAGCTATTATTACACTCTATAGTATTCCTACCTCCTAGACACATTCAGTACTATTGTTTTCCATGCTATTCCCAGGGAGCTCACAACACAGAATCTGTCTGCCAGACAGACCTTTAAAAAAAATCCAGCTTTTATATGGTTTTAGACAGGTAACATGTGAACTCTGAGCTTCAACTTTCCCCCACTATAAACTGGGAATAATAAAAGCACTCATGCCACTGGGTCGTTTTATAGATTAAATGAGGATAAATGTCTATAAAGCACCTAGCACACTGAATGGCATTAGTCATTCAGTCATGTCCAACTCTTTGTGACCCCGTGGGCTGTAGCCCACCAGGCTCCTCTGCCCATGAGGATTCTCCAGGCAAGAATACTGGAGTGGGTTGTCATGCCCTCCTCTAGGGGATTTTCCCAACCCAGGGATCGAACCAGGGTCTCCTGTATTGCAGGTGAATTCTTTACCACCTGAGCTACCAGGGAAGCCAGGATAGCATTGTAGTAAAAGCTAATGTCAGTTTTCTTTTTCTCTTGTTCTTTTCCACAGGCATGACATTTAGTGTGTAATATACGTTTCCCTATAAGACTTTGGGGCTGTTAGTTGATGATGCTTGTTAGATGATGTAAATTTGTAAGATGAAGTATCTTTAATCATAATCAAGTGGTTGATTTGAACCCTTGAGCAAAGGCTCATGATTATCAGAAAGATGTGTCAAACTTCAGTATATGAGGTGGAATTTTCTAAGAATGTCTTTTCTTTCACCTGTTTTCAAATGAAGACAAAGAATCTCCATGAATCTATCAACTGTTGTGGCACCAAATAATTCTCAATTCTAAAATTCATTTAATGACCATAAAATTTTAACAAGGAGTGTGTGCAGGGAGCATTTTCCCTTAAATCACTTGTTTGTTCACTTTTTCAAGTATTTCTAGCTCAGGTGCTAAGAAATATTCATTATTAAAGACTGTCCAAAGTTTAAAATCACATCAGTAGGTGTTGCAAATTATACATTCAATTGTAATAAAGAGATTTGATTATAAAATACTTCACTGAAACACATTTTTATGGATTTTAAACTAATTAAGTTGGAAAGTCTCATCATCCCCCGAAATTCATAGAAGAGGGAAACACTTCTTCAAAGACAAAGTAGTTCTTACAAGTTTTAAAACCTAACAACTTGGCTGTGCCAGAGTGACTTGACCAGATGAAGTAGTCAAGAGGAAAAAAATTCCAGGACTGGGGAATTAAAAGGATTGTGTACTAAGCCCATGGTAGTAAACTTGTATGCACCCGGGGGTCAGTAAAATAATGTAAACAAGTGAACTGGGCCAAATGCAGGGTCTCAATAAACAGTTGAACTGACAATATATCTAATGGGTTGGCGATTACTTGGCTCCAACCAATTGTTGCATGATGAGAATTTGAGTCCAGTATTTCCACATGATCCAATTTAAGAAAATCTGAACATCCAGATTTTTATATAAATTTTCCAGTTTTAACACATTTTTAAACAAGTCAAATCTTGTAACTTTATATGGAACCAAAAAATAAAACATCTTCTTGGTTGGCTACTGTAGGACTATAGCCCTTATCTTGTTTAATCATCACTTAGGTGTGTGATCCTAGATAAGACGTCTAAATATTTTGTGCCCCAGTTTTCTTATTTTTGATATGTGGTAGACTGGGGACAGGCAAACTACTGTCTGTTTTGTGAATAAAGTTTTGTTGGAACACAGCTACATTCATTTGTTTGCATATTGTCTATGGTCACCTGATGTGATGACAGATTTGAGTAGTTGTGAAGGACATGTCAAATAAAGCCCAAAATATTTAATATCTAGCCCCTTATGGAAAAGAATTTGCTGACCCCTGAGGTAGATCATTGGTTCTTGATGTATTCAAAATGTTGCTGGAAGAGAAAGTAGCAAGTTCTAAACTGGTCCACACATGTGACTATTCCTCAAAAAAAAATTATGAAAATTATATATTATTGGCTTCAGTCATTTGACCCTTCCTGTTTCCACACTCTTTACCACTCTTTACTCCTTGCCCCTGGATTCAAGCATATGACTTGCTTTGGCTAATTGAATATTAGCACATATGACAAAGAGGCTCAAAATAGGTACATGAGTTGGTGCCCACACTTTTCTATCATTACAGGAGAACTGCCAGAGCTGGACTTTTAAAACAAATTTTTTAGGCATTTTTTTTTTCTGTAAAGGGACAGATAATAAATATTTTGGGTTTTACAGACCATAACATTCTGTGGCAACTACCTCACACTACTTTTCTAGTGAAAAAGCAACTATATACAGTATGTAAACAAATGGGCAGGTCTGTGAGCCAATAAAGTTTTAGTTATAAAAACAGGTGGTAGGCAACATTTAGCCTACTAACCTCTATACTGGAGGAAAAGACACATGTGGAGAATCACTGAATCACCCTGTCTACCCCAGCTGAGACAACTAACCACAGATGTGTAAGCAAATCCAGACAAGATAAGCAGAGTGACTAGTGCAACCTCAGATACATGAACAATACAGTACTTATTGCTTGCCAGTGGAATCTTGAGGTTGCTTGCTGGACAGCAAAAACTAACTGATAATGAAACCAAGTCCTTCTAAAACTGGGTTTCCCTGAAGAGTTTAAGATTTACCTTTCTACCTAAAGCTTTATTCCCCTTCTTATCTTGCTCCTATTCCCCTTAGAATTGGGGATTATCAGAAGGAGGGGTTGAAACTGAGCAGGACCCTGTAGGGCCTTCCCAGGTACACAAGCCCTTTTGTGTTCCCCATTTCTTGCTTAAAAAAAAAAAAAAATTAGTCTTCTAGGCTTTTTGAAAGTGCCAAAGAGCAGACTCAAGTGTTACCAATTAGAGAGGTGATTAATGCAGAAACAAAGGAAAAGCAGTAAAGCAAGAAAAGTAACAGTAGCTTAAACAACCATTTGGTGATAGAGTGACAGGACTTCTAGTTCCTCCTGAAAGGATATACATGACAATCTAATGCATATATTGGAGTTGCTCTGTGGGAAGTAAGAACCGCGCCCCCCCCCCCTGCCCCCAGGTAGAGGATGGTGACTATATACTGAGCATAAGCATGTAGATCCCAGACTGACTGAAACCAGAAAGTTGACTAAGATTCCTGAAATATCACTTTGAACACCAACCAAACAGGAAATGGTCCACAAGCTGATCATGTACCCTGCAACCCTCACCCCTAGTGTTGCCTTTAAAAACCTTTCCTTTGAAGCCATCAGGGAGTCCAGGTTGAGTATCAGCTGCCCATTCTCCGTGCCCTGCAATAAATGCTGTATTTTCCTTCACCACAACCCAGTATCAATAGATTGTCTTTGCTGAGTATCAGGTGAGTGAACCCGAGTTCAGTTTGGTAACAATTATATTAAATAGTCGTCGAAAGGAGAAACTCTTGTGTAAGGAATTTGACAAAACTCAGACATACATGTACACACACATACAGTGGAACTAAATAGTATTTACAGATACCATATGTCTACACTAATGAGAGTAATTAAAATTTAGATTGCTTACTATTCTGGGTGAAGCACTATGCTAAGCTCTATACATAATTACTAATTCTCAAAGCTGTCTTGTAATATAGATTTTAAAAATAATCTGCATTTTCACATGAGGAAATTGACGCTTATCAAGTAAATCTTGGCCAAGGTTGTAGATACATTAAGTATCAGATCAAAATCTACCTCCAGATTTCTTAAAGTCCAAATGACCGGACACACTATGGATATCTGAAAAATCAGATACTATTTTTCAGTTAAATGTTAATCTCTGTATTTCCTTCCAGTATATTATTTTTAAAATATCTTTTAAGTAGATGAAGTATTTGTAAACATCTTGATGGGGAAAGTCCTATTAAGACAAAATGTCCATTAAAACATTTCCTACCTTCCAGGATGAATCTTGGGCATAATTGAAAGCTGAATAGATTTTCATTGAGTCCAGAATCCTGTCATCAGTTGAGCTTTTGATAAATCTGTGCCAAAATCTGATTTTTAACTTCTACTGTACAATGATAGGTCAGTTTCAACTCACATAGATCAGTATACTTACTCTGTTATGTTTTAAAAATATATGATAATGATGCTATTTATATATCCAAAACTTGTATACTTATATTCTTCCAACTAAGCATACAAAAATATATTGGCTATCTCCCAGTTAGTCAGGTCACCCTGGCCTTATGAAACAAAACAAAACAAACAGAAACACTGCTACAATTATCAAGAAGAACAAATACATTAAAAAGTAAGTAAATACAGCTCTTCATTAGAGCAAAATTTAAATAGTAAAAATAACTGAGTCTAAAAATGTAGCAAATAAGATATTGAAGCCATCTTTATGATTATTGATCTGTCTTCTGAACCTGAGTTCAGTTTCTGATGTATCACTATTTTTAAATACACATATATTTTCATGTGTCCACAAGGGATTTTACTAGATTCTAATTTGATTCTACAATTTAGTTGTTTAACCTTGAGCAAATCAGTTAATCTCTCTGAGTCTGAATCTCCTAATTTATACAATTAGAGATGAATAACTACTTTAGATTTTGCTATGAAAATTAAAATGCTGAGGGATGCCGAGTGTTGGCACAGAAAAATTGCTCACTAGTTGTTTTGAGCCACAGAATCAAATTCAACAATGGTAGTCAGTTTAGCTGTTTACATGGTGTTAAAAAGTACTTTAAGTGAAACAAAGATGTGATATAGTGAATAATGCATTTGACTATATTCCCTTGGACAGAGGGTGTGAGGCATCAAAGTAGCCATCTTTCTGTTTACACAGGGCATTGATGCCAATTGTATACTCATAAACATATTTTGGTATGAATAAAAGTGTTTTTAGAGACAAATGAAAGCTTATGACTGACTCATTTGACTTGTCTCCTGAACAGTAAATTATATGCTATCTGGTTTAAATGTCTAAGGGATAATTATAATGAAGTAATAATGATATGTAAAATGAATCTGATAATTTTAAGATACATAAAATACTTTAAATGAAATGGATTTTATATAATTAAGACAATAAACAAGTTATTATTTACCTAATGACTACATAATAGGGAGGCAATGTATAGTGAAGTGGTCTGGAAAAAATCCAGAATATTTTGAGCATCAGCTATGAATCTAGTTCACCACTTTCAAGCTGAGTGATTTTGGGCAAGTTTTTAAATCCATAGCTTCCTGAAATTTATAAAATGAAAATCACTTCATTCTTTCATTTAAAAAATATTGAGAACTGTATGGTGTATACTATAGAGAGAAGGTAGAAAAAATGGACAAAACATATATAGATATAGAGATATATAAATATCAAATATCTATCATAACCTATTTAACCTCATACCTGGTTCAATTTTGGAAAGTTATACTTTTCTAAGAATTTGCCCATTTCTTCCAAGTTGTCTGTTTTATTGGCATAGAGCTGCTGGTAGTATACTACCCAAAGCAATCTATAGATTCAATGCAATCCCTATCAAGCTACCAATGGTATTGTTCACAGAACTAGAACAAATAACTTTACAATTTGTATGGAAATACAAAAAACCTCAAATAGCCAAAGTAATCTTGAGAAAGAAGAATGGAACTGGAGGAATCAACCTGCCTGACTTCAGGCTCTACTACAAAGCCACAGTCATCAAGACAGTATGGTACTGGCACAAAGACAGAAATATAGATCAATGGAACAAAATAGAAAGCCCAGAGATAAATCCACACACCTATGGACACCTTATCTTTGACAAAGGAGGCAAGGATATACAGTGGAAAAAAGACAACCTCTTTAACAAATGGTGCTGGGAAAACTGGTCAGCCATTTGTAAAAGGATGAAACTAGAACACTTTCTAACACCATACACAAAAATAAACTCAAAATGGATTAAAGATCTAAATGTAAGACCAGAAACTATAAAACTCCTAGAGGAGAACATAGGCAAAACACTCTCTGACATAAATCACAGCAGGATCCTCTATGACCCACCTCCCAGAATATTGGAAATAAAAGCAAGAATAAACAAATGGGACCTAATGAAACTCAAAAGCTTTTGCACAACGAAGGAAACTATAAGCAAGGTGAGAAGACAGCCTTCAGAATGGGAGAAAATAATAGCAAATGAAGAAGCAGATAAAGGATTAATCTCAAAAATATACAAGCAACTCCTGAAGCTCAATTCCAGAAAAATAAATGACCCAATCAAAAAATGGGCCAAAGAACTAAACAGACATTTCTCCAAAGTAGACATACAGATGGCTAACAAACACATGAAAAGATGCTCAACATCATTCATTATCAGAGAAATGCAAATCAAAACCTCAATGAGGTACCATTACATGCCAGTCAGAATGGCTGCTATCCAAAAGTCTACAAGCAATAAATGTTGGAGAGGGTGTGGAGAAAAGGGAACCCTCTTACACTGTTGGTGGGAATGCAAATGAGTACAGCCACTATGGAGGACAGTGTGGAGATGCCTTAAAAAACTGGAAATAGAACTGCCATATGACCCAGCAGTCCCACTCCTGGGCATACATACCAAGGAAACTAGATCTGAAAGAGACACATGCACCCCAATGTTCATCGCAACACTGTTTATAATAGCCAGGACATGGAAGCAACCTAGATGCCCATCAGCAGACAAATGGATTAGAAAGCTGTGGTACATATACACAATGGGATATTACTCAACCATTAAAAAGAATTCATTTGAATCAGTTCTAATGAGGTGGATGAAACTGGAGCCCATTATACAGAGTGAAGTAAGCTAGAAAGAAAAACACCAATACAGTATACTAACACATATATATGGAATTTAGAAAGATGGTAACAATAACCCTATATGCAAGACAGAAAAAGAGACACAGATGTATAGAACAGACTTTTGGACTCTATGGGAGAAGGCGAGAGTGGGATGATCTGAGAGAACAGCATCAAAACATGCATATTATCAAGTGTGAAACAGATCGCCAGTCCAGGTTGGATGCATGAGACATGTGTTCGGGGCTGGTGCTCTGGGATGATCCAGAGAGATGGGATGGGGAGGGAGGTGGGAGGGGGGTTCAGAATGGGGAGCACATGTAAATCCATGGCTGACTCATGTCAATGTATGGCAAAAACCACTACAATACTGTAACATAATTAGCCTCCAACTAATAAAAATAACTGGGAAAAAAATAATCTATTTAATCTCATACCTACCTTGGGTTTCCCTTGTGACTCAGCTGGTAAAGAATCTGCCTGCAATGTGGGAGACCTGGGTTCAATCCCTGGATTGGGAAGATCCCTAGAGAAGGGAAAGGCTACCCATTCCAGTATTCTGTCCTGGAGAATTCCTTGGACTGTATAGTCCATGGGGTTGTGAAGTGTCAGACATGACTGAGCGACTTTCACTTTTCTTGTAATGCTTTTTGCACAATGTCTGGCACTTATTTCGTTCAACAAATGGTTTTATTCTTATTACACTGTCTGCTAGAAATTGAAAGTTGTTGAAAACCTCCAGGGCCAGTTCTGTGTAAATACATTGAAATGGTCTGTTTGCATTAGGTACATAACAAAGCATGCCCTAGTCAGTGGTGGGGAACTTTGAATCATTTATTTTCAGCACACACAAGTGAAAAAAAGTTGTACTGAGTATATTCTGCTGCTGCTTATTTCAAGATGTCAAGCCCTAAAGCATCTGAATCTGTCACTTCATTACCATGTACTTTGGCAAGGAGCTTGAATATGGAACTATACCTACCAACCCCCTGATCCACAACCTCTTAATTGCTGCAGTACTTGTTTTTTTTTTTTTTTTTTTTTTTTTAAATGGAACAATAAAAACATATAGTGAAAATTCTAATAAAAGCAGAATGGTAGTTATATTCTTTAAAAATAACTAACTATACTGTAGTATCACTCTATTAGATTTTTTTTCTTCAAAAATTTTCTATTTGAGAAACTGGGATATTTGTTCATTTATCCCTGATATCTGATTAGTATATCTAGGCATATTATATATAATAAATATGTTATCTATTTATACTGATAAAATTGGATCAATTGAAAAAAGTAGGGAAAACCCCTATACCATTCAGGTATGACCTAAATCAAATCCCTTACTGTTATACAGTGGAAGTGACAAATAGATTCAAGGGATTAAATCCTGATAAACAGAGTGCTTGAAGAACTATGGACAGAGGTTCACGACATTGTACAGGAGGCAGTGATCAAGACCATTCCCAAGAAAAAGAAATGCGAAGAGGCAAAATGGTTGTCTGAGGAGGCCTTACAGATAGCTGAGAAAAGAAGAGAAGCAAAAGGCAAAGGAGAAAAGGAAAGATATACCCATTTGAATGCAGAGTTCCAAAGAACAGCATGGAGAAATAAGGAAACCTTCTTCAGCGATCAATGCAAAGAAATGGACAAAAACAATAGAATGGGAAAGAAATCTCTTCAAGAAAATTAGAGATAGCAAGGAACATTTCATGCAAAGATGGGCACAATAAAGAATAGAAATGGTGTGGACCTAGCAGAAGCAGAAGATATTAAGAAGAGGGGCCAAGAATACACAGAAGAACTATACAAAATAGATCTTCATGACCCAGATAACCATGATGGTGTGATCGCTCACCTAGAGCCACACATCCTGGAATGCACAGTCAAGTGGCCCTTAGGAAGCATCACTACCAACAAAACTAGTGGAGGTGGAATTCCAGTTGAGCTATTTCAAATCCTAAAAGATGATGCTAATAAAGTGCTGCACTCAATATGCCAGCAAATTTGAAAAACTCAGGAGTTGCCACGGGACTGGAAAAGGTCAGTTTTCATTCCAATCACAAAAAAGGGCAATTCCAAAGAATGTTCAAACTACCTCACAATTGCACTCATTTCAAATGCTAGCAAAGTAATGCTCAAAATCCTTCAGGCTAGGCTTCTACAGTACGTGAACCAAGAATTTCCAGATGTACAAGCTGGATTTAGAAAAGGCAGCGGAACCAGAGATTAAATTGCCAACATTCATTGGATCATTGAAAAAGCAAGATAATTCTAGAAAAACATCTACTCTGCTTCATTGATTACTCTAAAGCCTTTGACTGTGTGGATCACAAAATAACTGTGAAAAATTCTTCAAGAGATGGGAATTTCAGACCACCTTACCTGCCTCCTGAGAAACCTATATGCAGGCCAAGAAGCAACAGTTAGAACTGGATATGGAACAACAGACTAGTTCAAAATTGGGAAAGGAGTACATCAAGGCTGTATATTGTTACCCTACTCATTTAACTTATATGCACAGTACATCACGCAAAATGCTGGGCTGGGTGAAGCTCAAGCTGGAATCAAGATTGTGAGGAGAAATATCAAAAACCTCAGATATGCAGGTGACACCACCCTTATGGCAGAAATCGAAGAGGAATTAAAGAACCTCTTGATTAAGGTGAAGGAGGAGAGTGAAAAAGCTGGCTTAAAACTTAACATTCAAAAACAAAGATCATGGCATCCAGTACCATCACTTCATGGCAAATAGATGGGGAAACAGTGACAGACTTTATTTCTTGGGGTTCCAAAATCACTGCAGCCATGAAATTAAAAGAGACTTGCTCCTTGGGAGAAAAGTTATGACCAACCTAGACAGCATATTAAAAAGCAGAGACATTACTTTGCCAACGAAGGTCTATCTAGTCAAAGCTATGGTTTTTCCAGTGGTCATGCATGGATGTGAGAGTTGGAGAAAGAAAGCTGAGCACCAAAAAATTGATGCTTTTGAACTGTGGTGTTGGAGAAGACTCTTGAGAGTCCCTTGGACTGCAAGGAGATCTAACCAGTCCATCCTAAAGGAAATCAGTCCTGAATATTGATTGGAAGGACTGATGCTAAAGCTGAAACTCCAATACTTTGGCTACTGATGTGAAGAACTGACATTGGATAAGATAATTGGATAAGACCCTGATGCTGGGAAAGATTGAAGGCAGGAGGACAAGGGGACTACAGATGGTATATGGCATACAGATAGAGATGGACTATAGATGGCATCATTGACTTGATGGACTTGAGTTTGAGTAAGCTCTCGGAGTTGGTGATGGACAGGGAGGCCTGGCGTGCTGCAGTCCATGGGGTCACAATGAATCAGACACAACTGAGTGACTGAACTGAACTGATCTATCCTGATGATATAATGGGAAGCAAATCAAATCCAATGTGTGGTTAACTGAGATCTGAAGAATAAGTGTTCAGCATTTGACTTGGAGGAAGCAAAGCAGCAAAAGGAGATAGCAACTTGTGCAAAGGTACTGATGTTTACCATGTTTAGAGTACTAAGAGGGAGGAGGAAGACTAGTGAGACATGAAATATAGAGGTAGGCAAGGACCAAATCATGCACAGCCCTGTATGGGGAGACACTGAAGGGTTTTAGTTGGGGCATGGCATGATGAAACTCTCATGTCCTGGCTCTCTTCTATCAGAATGGTCTTACTTTTAAATATGCTAAGCCTTTTCATGGAACCTTTTTTTTTTTTTCCAGTTAACAGTATTATCTCTGTCAACCATGAAATGGACATTTTCCCTTTTGTCCTCTAGTGTTCCTTTGCACACTTGATTCTAAACCCTCCCTGACATAAATTACTTTTGATGAGCATCAGTAGTTATTAAATCCTATAGTTACTGATAAATACTAATTTTCTTAGCTGTTAAAACTTACTGACTGTTTTCATTTATTTCCTTACCATGTACCAGGGCATTAAAGGATGTACCCAAGATGCAAAAGGCTTTTTAGGAAAAGCACCTGCATGCAGAATTAAATCAGAATTAAGAAATGAGCACCTTAATATGCAATTTTCCTTAATGCTGCCAAGTTCTTTTTCATCTTTTGCTTTTCAAAATTGAGCATTTAATGTATATCTCTTTCTATTTTGGCAAATAAATTATATGACGATTTCTAGCATTTCTGCCTCTAGTCTTCCCTTCTAGTTGTTTTTTCTTCTTGAAGCTGTGAAGAATCCTCTCTTGTTTCCTGTGGCCTAGTGGTCACTTGTTTTCTGTGACTCTTTTCTATGTTGATCTAGGTACATATTTCCTCTGTGCCCCTTTAAAACCATCTCATCTGCCTTTCCAACAACAGGAAACCTCCCCATTAGAACCAACTCAGATTTTTTCTATCCATCCTTTGCTGAGGTAACAGTTTTTAAAGTTGAGTCAACAGGAAACTTATACAAACCACATTTGCTGTGTTTCCCTCTGATAAATGTTCTTATTGTGCATTATCTTCATTTTTAAGATCAATTCTTTAGATGCCTTTGATTTGTTCAAATTTAATTTGATGTTTTCTTTAAATAGTTTTGTTAACTTATCATAAAGGAAATAT
Organism: Cervus canadensis; assembly: GCF_019320065.1. Lineage (NCBI taxonomy): Eukaryota > Metazoa > Chordata > Mammalia > Artiodactyla > Cervidae > Cervus > Cervus canadensis. Next base: position 124,516,499 of record NC_057419.1, on the reverse strand, counting down.
GTGGTAGCTTGATGGGGAATAAAAATTGGGAAAGAGGTTGGTATGAATATACATGAAGAAGGAAGGAGAGATCCACTGACAGTAGTATATTCAGTGATTTAATGGTTGTAATGGCAGGAAGAATACCTACTTTAATTCTGAAGTAATAGGATTGGATTGGCAGAGGAAGGAATTTTCATAAATCCCCTTTTTGTATTATCCTTCTGGAGCCTTTCCCTTCACTAAGACTCATTCTCTTTCCCTTTATCTTATTCCGTTAAATGTCTACTGGGTTACTGAAAATAGGATGCTCTAAGAACTGAGGTAGTAATGCCTGATAGTAATGTAATAGATTGAACAAGTCCCTGCTAACCTGTTCATTTCAAGCAGTTTCTTCAATGTGTTAGCTTATAAGGAATGAGTAAAGGGAAAAATTTAGATTTGGTGGCAGAAGTAGATAAATGATATTTATGGACAAAACAGCCTTCTAGGTGCTTTAAAATTTCTAGCATGTGTCATGAACATGCATAAGTAGCAAGCTGGATTGGTTGTATTCTTTGTCCATATGAAAAAGGAAAAGAATAAGTTGGACTTACTTGCACAAATAAGATGGTAAAGATGAAAATCATCTTGAAGGAAGGAAGAGTACAAAAATCTTGCAAAATAAGAAGTAGAGAAGAATAGCTAGTAACCGAAGAAATCAGTAAATGCTTCATCCAGCCATAGTTATCTTCTAGTGTTCAGCCAAGAGGCAGAGCATTAAGATTTACAATGGAAATCCATCAATTCTTTTCAGTGAAAAATGAATCTCTATTTTTTCAATCCAAACAATAATTTTCCTGTATATGTTTAAATTTAAATATCCTGATGTTTACATTAAATGCATATTTTCAAAGTACATAGTTAAGGCATATTTTAATTTTGTTTTATCTTGAAATGTACTCGGGCTCTAGAAACTGAATAGTAGATCAGCATTAGAAAGAACTAGTTCTCAAAGTATGGTCTGGAAGCGTGACTTTATAATTAGAAGAACATACTATTTTGTACTCAAAAGTTATATTAGGCAAAATGTATGAAAAAGCATAAAAGAAACCAAGGGATTCTGATTTATAACTCCTATCTTCCTCAAGTTAATTCCCAAATAAAGAGAAAAAAATTAAAATATTTCTTAGGTTTTAATAATCTGGTAAGTGAACTTCAAGATAACTTGGCAAACTTGCATTGTAGATACATTGAGATAGAAATTTAAAAGTACATTGTAGAACATTCTGTTCTAAATGCAATGAGGGATTGTGAGTCAAATGGGATCTAGTTCTGTCTCTTCTGCTTCTTCATAAGGGGTGATAGAAAAATGGTTCCTGGGGGAGTGAAGCAAAATTGCTGCAGGGAGGTGCTAGAATTATTTTAACTTAAAGCTATGGCCAAGTTGTAGAAAAAATTTCTTCACCTGTCATCTGTTGCCTGTCACATGCCACCTGTCCTATGTCATCTGTCACGTCACCTGTTGTCTACCTATGTCACCTGTTGTCTATGTTGTCTGTAGATCATCTACTGCATACAGTCTTTTTCACATGTCGTCTGTCACACATCACCTGTCATGTCATCTATTTACATATTATCTGATGCTTGTCAAATACCTGTCACGTCTTGTCTATGTATCTTTTCTCATTTGTCTGTCTATCAAGATATTCCTTGTCATCATCAAGCAGACCTCTGAGAATGTCAGCATTGACATGTGCTGGGGACTCTGCCCTTTCTCCTACTGGGCCAAACAGCTTCTTTATCTCTAGATTTTTTCTAAAGTCTGCCTGTTTAGACATCTGGTAGTCCCAACTCCATGTTCACTGTGCAGCTTTGTACCTGCCTTTCTATATCCATAACGTCCTCTATTCCTAATACTTCAAAAGGTCCGGTATCATTTGAAACAGGGATTCAGCATTTCGGTCTTTCAAAGGGCAAAGATTTTTTTTTTTTTAATTGACAAGTGCCCACACCTTGCAGGGTGATCAGCATATAAATTTGTTCTCATTACTTCACTTGGCAAGCTTTCAACATTTTAAGACAAAAATTAAAATTAACTTTGAAGGTTTTTGTAAATATCTGCTCCTGAACTATTGCTGAAAGGGAATGAAATAACTACAAGTATCTAAAGATTAATATTGAGAAAGTTTGGCAATATTTTAAAGAACTATTAATCAAGACTCCTACAGTGTAGATCTATAGAAATATGTGACAGGATTTGAGGCAGCTTAGCAGGGACTAATATATTAAACTTTTTAGTTAGGATTTTTTTGTTGTTGTTGTTTTGCAAATCAGCTTAATTGCCATAGAAAAGAAGCAAAGAAAATCATAACTTCTGTATCAAAGTATTTACTTCACATGGTCAAACAAGGACACCATTTATGTAATTGCCCTGCTCTCTAAAAAGCTAGAATATTTCCTCTAAATTTATCATGAATTCAACAAAGCAATGTGACTAGTTTTTCCTGCACAGGTAGTCCATTTTCTTAAAAGGGGTGGAGAAAAGGAAACTAACAATCTTTAGCAGAATCTTGTGCTGAGTAAATATCTCTTCCATATTTTCCCAATAAATTCTCATTGATAAATGATAAAATCTTTTGTATTTGGGAAGGAAATAAGCACTACTTTATTACATGTAAATATTTTAGCAAGTACAAATGAGAATACAGTGACTGAACTACTATATACTTGGGGTAGGTTTAGGGTTGTTGGACTTGTCAAATAGAAATACAGGATGATCAGTTAAATTTCAATTTCAGAAAAAGCAACAAACAATTTTAATATATATCCCAAATACTGCATGGGATATATACTATTTTTTTTTTCCATTTTTTATCTGAAATCCAAATTACTGGGCATCCTGTATTTTATCTGGCAACCCTACATGGGTTTCTCCAAAGGCTAAAATATTTATTACCCACATTTGTAATTTTTCAAATAAGTCTGGCTATTTTATTCATGAGCTCCTTTGTTTTTATTCCTCTGTATGTGATATTATTCCTTCTGGATGGGGCTGAGATTTCTTTACCTAAGTAGGAATTCTCTGAACATAATGGTAGAAATTGGGTCTATGCTAGAATATGCATGGTTTGGAATTACCTTCACTACATATATATTTCAAAGCATTAATTAACTGGGAAAAATACCTAAATTGTGTTCAATTTTCTGTGTGTGTATAGTTTACTATATTGTTCATATACATGTTGGGGAGTGGTTACTATTATAGATTTTGCTTAGGAACTAACATGATACAAAGTGATTCATTTGTTTTATTTACTTATTTTATGATATTAAATGCTTTCCTGTTTCTTTACTCTGGATTACTTTTCTTCCTCATTAGTATGTAATGAATTTTTAAATTTTCATATTAATATTACAAGGATTGCTAAAATAGTCTTAAAGTTAGACACCAATTCTCTTTGTATGCTGATTCTTAAATATAAGTCAGCTGAAATATTTGGGAAAAATAGCAGCCTGATTTTCTCTATTTAACTAGTCAGTTGTGACTTGGATTCCTTCCTGAAACAATGAAAGATATGAGAAGAAGGGCTGCTGCTGCTAAGTCACTTCAGTCGTGTCCGACTCTGTGTGACCCCATAGACGGCAGCCCACCAGGCTCCCCCGTCCCTGAGATTCTCCAGGCAAGAACACTGGAGTGGGGTGCCATTTCCTTCTCCAATGCATGAAAGTGAAAAGTGAAAGTGAATTCGTTCAGTCATGTCCAACTCTTAGTGACCCCATGGACTGCAGCCTACCAGGCTCCTCTGTCCATGGGATTTTCCAGGCAAGAGTATTGGAGTGGGTTGCCATTGCCTTCTCCAGAGAAGAAGGGAGGAGATAACAGTAAGGAGAGATTAGTTTTGATGGTACCTTTTTTTCCCCAAAATCACCTAAATGAATTTCTATTTTGACAATAAAAAGATATTTATTATACCATAGGAATTTAGTATATTTGCAAAATTTTGTCTGTACAGCTTTACTAATGTCTCAATATTAGTTTAGGAAGAAAACATTAAATACCTATGAGTTTGTTTATGGTATGTAACAAGGTTATGATTGAATTCCTTCCTTGTGAGGTGAAAATGTATTTAGAGAGTTAGCAAAGTAATTAGGAATTTTATCATTGGTTACAGTATGTTTCTGATAGACACTGTATGGTCTTGTGCAAAATCTTTATTTTTGAGGGAGTTGGAAAATAGGGTTCTGGCAATGAGAATTTTGTGTCCTCAATGAACAATTTTTTTTTTCCCTAGTTCACTTCTCTTACTGAGATTAAGCTGTTTTAAGCAAATAGTCCCTGGATTGCTTCAGGGCTTTGATTAATTTCCAGAGGTTTGAAAAAATTGTTTTTACCATTTTTTGTTGTTGTTTGTGAAGAAATTTTCACTGGTCCATATGCTTCTGGGACATCAGTCCCAACACTTAATTGAGGAGTAACATTCTCTGCTGTGGCTAGGGGAATTGTAGAAGGGATAAAATTGTCTCTTTAGAGCATGAAACAATTATAAGCCCAAGATCCTGTATCAATGCCATTAGATACCACCTACAACTTGGTGAGAGGAAAGATTCTCTTGTGCATAAAATACATATCAAATATAGGGGGTTTGACTCAAATATAAGGCAAGGTTTGACTTCCTGACACTGTGATTAGAGGTAGGAATTCTGAGAAAGCCCCACCTTTTGAGGCTCAGGCAATACTACCTGCTTAAGAAGGAAGCTACACAAGGACAACAGATGTTCTTCCCTGTGGCCTCTACCACAAATCTAGCACCTAACAACAAGGTACAAAAGTTTGCTGGTAGGGGAGGGGAAAAAATCAGAAGAGTGAGCCACTCTGCACCAGGTGTGCAGACATGATTGGAATCTTAAGACTGAGAACTAACAGGGAAAAACACCAACTGCCAAATCTGCCTCCAGTCTAAGCATAAATCAGTGACAATCTGTGTGTATTTCAGGAAACAATAGCAGCAGCAAAACCAAAACACAGATAAATTTCAGACAGATTTTTTTAATCTCCTATGCTAACAGCCTAAATAGAGACTTGCCCATTTACAGGCAAAAATAACATTTGCCTTAGTGCCTAATATTTTACACATGATATCAAGCATTTAATTAAAAAAAATGAGCTCCACAAAGGCAAGAAAACGTTCTGTTTATAAAAGGCAAATCAGTCAATATAACCAGATACAAAGAAGACATAAGAACTTTCAAACAAGAACATTAACTATGATTAACATATTAAAGGATTTAGAGGAAAAGGTGAACAATTAGATGAGCAGATGAGGGTATTTTAGCAGAGAAATAACACTATAAGAAAAATGTCAAATGGAAATTTTAGAAATACAGACATGAGAGATGAATGTCTTCAGTGGGCTGAACACAGCCAAGGAAAGAATCTTTAAACTTGAAGATAATTGAATGGAAATTACCCAAACTGAAAGAAAAAATAAGAAATGAACAAAAATAGAACAGAGCATCTATGAGCCATAGGACAATATCACAAATGTTTTAATATAGAAGGAAGAGGGCAGGACTTTAGACTTTCTCATTCTGTCCCAGCTACAATTTACATAGTCTAAGTGATGCCAAGACATAAGGGCTCTTTTCTTTTTTTTTTCCATCCAGTCCCTAATTATAGGGAGTCGGACACGACTGAGAGACTTCACTTTCACTAATCACTTTCATGCATTGGAGAAGGAAATGGCAACCCACTCCACTGTTCTTGCCTGGAGAATCCCAGAGACTGCGGAGCCTGGTGGGCTGCCGTCTATGAGGTCCCCCAGAGTCGGACACAACTGAAGCGACGCAGCAGCAGCAGCAGCAGGCTCTCCTTGGGTGAAGTGCAATGAGAATACTGAGGCTATTATTGATCACTCTCACCCTGGCTCCATCATAAAGACAACGAAGTTCCCTACTAGGAAGGGCCATTGAAAATATTAGCAAATAGACGGGTTCTACACCCCTGGTTAAGCTCTTGTCAACTACAGTGGGAGTTTCACTCAGAAGTCTGCCACTGTCCCCACCCCTAGCTTTAGGGCCAAGTCTTTGAGATTTTACCAATGGATGGAGGAAGACTGAAGATTTCCTAAAAGGAACTTGTTTCATTTGCCACAGACTGTAGGGGAGTTTCTAGCCTAAGGAGTCTCTTGAAAACAATGGAAGTTGTGCCAAAAAACAACTGAAGAGGAGACAGATTCATTAGAGACAAAAACTCAACCATAGGCCATCTAGTTTACCAGGGAGAACCAGTGAATGATGTAGCTTAAGAATAGCCTTCCTAGGTTCAGGAAAAATCTCAGAGACTTCAAAAACTATACTTTTAAAGGAGCTTGAATTTAATCAGGTCCATCTGGGGAGTGATTTATGCCCTAGATATTGTCAAAACAATAAAGCCACAGCCAGCAATTACTGGAGCTTAAGAGATAGTGAAAGAATCCAGTCAAAACCCTGTCATTTCATAATGACTATGCACATACCCAAGGCTGAACTCTGCAGTGAACAAAGTCAATGTCTTCACACAGGGTGGGAAGGAGTGTAGATAGGCTTTACTAAATAATCCAACCAGACAATATGCAAATAAGCAAATGAAAACAAGAAGTCCTAGAAGTTGGAAGACCAGTACTGAGAGTTGCTATGAAGTGTCCAGTCCTCCACCAAAAAGAACCCCAAAACATGAGACATGCCAAAAAATAAACTCATTGTCTGGCCTACACCCAGAGGAATAAAAGATGATGTAAACAACCTGAACATGAATAGATTGGGATTTAACAACAACCAAAACACATTAAAGTAACCAGTACAGTTACCAAAGGATGAAAGGAAACCATACTTAAAAGAGTAAAGGAAGATATTATATTAAAATCTCATAAAATAGAGAATATCAATAATGAGAGAAATATTTTTTTTTTCTTAAAAGAACCAAATGGAAATTCTGGAGCTACAAGGGATAGTAACCAAAATGAAAATTCACTAGATGGGCTGAACAGTAGATTTGAATTGGATTTGAATAGGGAAAATTGTAGATTGTAGATCAATTGAGATAATTCCATCTGGAAAGAGAAAAATGAATAAGAAAAAATGAACAAAGTTTTAAAGAAATGTGGAACACCATTAGTGTAGCAATACATGTGTGATGGATGTGTCAGAAGAGGAAAAAGAAAAATATTCAAGGTAACAACTCATTTTTTTCCAAGTTGAAAGCAAAACATTAATCCACACATTCAAAAGCCCAGTGAACTTGATGTAGAATAAATACAAAGAGATTCAAAAGCACACGCCTCATAATACAAATGGTGAATTCCAAAGGTAATTAAAATCTTGAATGCAGCAAGAGAAAGAACTTACTTAGCTTTCCTTAAATTGTCAAGACCGTTAAACAAAGGCATTTGAAATGTATAACTGACAATGCTTATAAATCACAATAAAATAGTCATTTGAAAAATTTTAGAAAAAGAATCATCACAAACAAGAGGACCTCATTAGCAGTTGACGTCTCATTAGAACCAATGTAATCCAAAAGGCAGTGGAACAACACAGTCACTGTAGTCAAAGTAAATCATCAACCAAGAATTCTGTATTTCAAAATTGAAGGTGAAATAAAGGCATTCTCAGATAAACCAAAAACAGAGAATTCACTGTTAGCTGACGTGCCTTATAAAAAATACTGGAGGAAGTTCTTGAGGCTGAAAGCAAGTATTCCCAGGCACTAATTCAAATTCACATGAAAAAAGAAAACTGTTGAGGGTAATTGTGTAATTACAAAAGGCACTATAAATAGAAACATCAGTAGGATGGTGGATGAGGAGGCTCTAGGCCCTTGTTTCACCACAGAAACACTAAGCAACAATAAATGCATGAAAATAACTTAATGGTAGCTCTAGTAATCAAATAACTATGGCAACCAAATGAAAGTCCAATCAAGAAAAACGCCTAAACCTGGTAAAGATCTTTTTCTTTTGGTTCTTTTTCTTGCTATATTTGAATTCCCAGCCATCAGACTTCTTAAGAATGGATTGCAAGTTTAGAAAATTTGAAATTTCTCAACTTATTTGGCTACATATTCTGAATCCATGTGTTATCAACAACTTGAAATGATTTTTCTTGTAAAAATTAGTTTGATATAGTCCAAGTCAACCTTTGTTAAACTTTGTACAGGTGGCTTATCAAAGCTTCCTATGTACATTTTCTGCACAGTCCTCAGCAAAACTGGAGAAATGATTCTTGAATTTTAAACTTCTGGTATCTTCATTCTTTGTTTCAGCCTCTTTGTTCCCCATTAAATCCCACAAAACTGTTTTTAAAAGCCCTTCAGATATCCTGTTATTATGAAAGATACTTTTTTGGATCAGATTGACTGTTTCTTAGAAATGCAGACCTAGCAATGCAAATAAAGAGCTAATTCAAGAAAGGGAAGGAAGAAGAGAATGAAGGAGGGAGGAAGGAAGAAAGGAAAACAGGGAAGGTAAAGAAAATAATCATGAATGTATGGGGACTAGCCAACATTCTTTTTGTATTTAATATAGTTATATATAGTAATGAAGGGACAGGACTCTTACTGCTATAAAATCAGAGAAGGGCAGCATGGGACAGAGACACCAATGACTATGACTCATTTACTCATCCATCCACCATCTATTCATATAATTTTTCTCAGTACCTATTATGGATCAAACATTGCAGTAGGTCCTAGGAACATATAAATGAAGTTAAATTATTGCCTAAATGAATCCCTATGTTTTTTTTTATGAGAAAATATGAACAATAGGAGAATAATATAATTGTTAAAGATTACACAATTGTGTAATTGTGAGGAAAGATTAAATTTTCTACTGACTTTCTTATGAAAGTTCATACTGTTCAATTTTAAATAAACTTTACCCAAGTTTATGTTGAATGAATGTCTGTTATAGATTTACTTTTCTGTGGTCAACCCCAAGTGTTCTACAACAATAAAAACCATAGATTATACTGAAATTTAAAGGGGACACAATTTTATTAGCTTGATCATTTTGCTCAGATTCTTAGTACCATATTTAGCTCCCTTTTTCACCTCTGTTTCTTTCAAGGAGGCTGTATCTACTTTACTTATTGGATCAAACGGATTGTTTAGAAAGCCATGGTTAGAATGACACTTTAAAAATCTAGAAAAACAACTCTTTTAAATGTGAAGGCTTTGTTTTCTGATATCTTTGTTCAAGCTTTGCATATGAAGAGAATTGTTGAGAAGCTTTATCCAACACATAGAAATAAGGTAAAAGGAAAGAATGCTCTTTCAATACCATATGGAGGCAATGTTTTTCAGTGTCATGCAATAATTATTTAAGTTTATATACTTTAACTCACTGCTTACTATTGGTTCAAGGACCCAGAGTTAATGAAATTGCATGTTAATATGCGAATTTCCTTGGAGTAAGAAATGGCAAGACCCTCCAGTATTCTTTTTTTTTATTTTTATTTTTTTATTATTTTTTTTTCCAGTGGGTTTTGTCATACATTGATATGAATCAGCCATGGATTTACATGTATTCCCAATCCCGATCCCCCCTCCCACCTCCCTCTCCACCCGATTCCTCTGGGTCTTCCCAGTGCACCAGGCCGGAGCACTTGTCTCATGCATCCCACCTGGGCTGGTGATCTGTTTCACCATAGATAGTATACATGCTGTTCT